>NC_048893.1:66701870-66932223 GCF_011077185.1 Oxyura jamaicensis | reverse complement strand
TTTTTTTTTTTTTTTTTTTTTTACTACAGCTCTAACTTTTCTGGGTAAAAACTTTTCTATCTTTATAGCCACTTTTGCAGAACAGGATTAACTGGTTGTCTGAATACTGCCATAGTAGCAATACATGGATATATTTTACGGTTTCATACTAGAAAAAATGGCAGTGGATCATACTCCTTTTCAATTTGTAATAAACACTTGAAAACTTGCTTGAAAACTGGGAGAAGTTGCATTGCTTTCTTTATTGTCTGATGAGTGATAGGCAACACCCAGCACACATTCCTAATTCTGTCCCGTATTTTCTGTGCTAGCTCCAAGAAATTTATTCCTCCTATGTACTGATCTCTCTTTGTTCACGTGACTTTGTTAGGGATGTCTCATGCATACAGAGAGGTATGCACAAGCCAAGCTGAAGGCTGAATTTCCTGGGCTTCAGTATCACCAAAAAAATCTAGTAATAGCACCTCCATATCTTTGCCAGCCTACCTTACCAATTTCCTTATAAGAGATGCTACAAATAATATGAGGTTAAGTACATACAATATTGAATAAAATTACAAAGGAAAGTAACAGTTTGCTTTCTGGCTCACCTGTAGCAGTGTACTGCCTTTGACAGTGACCATTGGTAGCACCTCTAGAAGCAGTTAAAAAGTGCAGGAAAGTTTTTTTTTTTTTTTTTTAAAAAAAAAAAAGGGCAACAACAACAACAACAACAAAAAACAGCAAATGATTTTCTGTCTCTATTGACCTGGATTGTTTTCAAAGTGATAATTGACTGATGACAGCTTCTGCACTCTCCTGAGCAATCTAGAAATAGATCAACTACATAACAATCCTGTTTTGTCCTTCTCTTATTTATTTATGCCACTGTATCATATAATGCAATTCAGTAATTATGCAGGTACTTCTTTACTGGAGACATCGGTCTTTCAATGATAATTTTTCAGCAGCTCATTCCAGTTCATAAAAGTACGAGTAATAGGGAGTTTCCTTCGCAGATCTTTCCTCCACATATCCTCTGACAAGGCCTGAATGTTTTGCAGAATAGCAGTATGAATCTTGTCATCTTCAGTTTTCATGAACTTCACAAAATCTGAGACAAACTGATTTCGGTCTATCACATGCAGAGACTCATGTACCGACTTTCTGATGGTAACATGGAGGTTAGCATCTTTGAAGTAGTGCAACTGGAGAAGAAATACCCCTGTAACTTGAGTCATAATTGGAGTCAGGGCAAAAGTCCAGTCAGACTTCCAAAGGCTGTTCCAATGTTTTAAGGGCTGGTACTCATGAGCCTCAATGCAGGCCACAAGCATCTGCCTCTTGCCCAGGGATTTTTTGAACACGCAGCAGTTCCCTGCTGGAAAGTAGCAGTTCACATAGGTGTTCAATCCCTTGTGGAGGGCTCCTCTCCACAGCTCCTCCTCATCCAACATCACGCTGTGCAAATGGGTTTTGCTGGTTATCCCACTCAAGTGGTCAAACTCAAAAGAGAATTTGTCTTGGGGGTAAAAGAAGCGATTTCCCCCTAAATCGTTGTAGTGGGTCAATAGCACAGTGGTCCCATTTACTTGGACAGGGGTGAAGTTTTTCTTGTTGTGATGGGCCCCAACGTGGGCAGCCTCCTGCCTCACCAGCTCATCATCCTTGACCAGAGCATAGAGGTCTTGGACAACCTGCCCAAACTCCCCAGGAGGGGACTGGCGCAGCAGTCTGCAAATGAGGGACACCTTCTCCGGCTCACCATGCTTCACGCTCATACTGGGAGTCCTGACCAAGCAAAGGACAGGGCACTACAGGTGAGGGAAGGGAGCACAGGGAGCCTGAAGGCAAAACCACAAGATGGCGGGGTGTGGGGAGCAGCGGTGGGCAGGGCTCTGCTCCAGGGCCCCGCAGTTTGTGACCTCACAGCAGCACCTGGGGCCAGGCCAAGCAGGGGGCTCAATTTGGGGACAGCGCTGGGAGGGCGCTGGGAAACCCAGCAGGGGCACAGGAGTGCAAAGGAGGGGAAAGGGGCCCACTGGGAGCTGGAGCAAGCCGAAGTGATGTTCTACCAAATGCTGCCAACGCCACTGCAGTGAAGAGACCGGAGCAGGCAATGTGGAGCTGCCATGGAGGAGAATAGATATCCTACTCCTCTCCTTACCCTTCCTTGTGACAGCTGCCATTATGTAACCTTCCTCTGCCCATGCCTGCCCCGAGGCCCAGGCCCACCCTAAGCCCATATGGGACCAGAGGAGGTCCAGCTGGGGCCGGTTAGGCCGGTTGAGTGGGCAGGGTGCCAGGCGCCCTCGAGGCACTGCTGCTTTTTGTGGACACCCCTCTTCCAACAGTCCCCTATGGCAGCTTGATCTCTTTGGCCTCCCTATGTTTCCTTTCTCTCACTACAGCCCATTCTTCACCCTGACTACCTTTCGTTTTCCTGAGTACCCTCCCTGTGACTTTCTTTGGCTCTTTTCTTTCACTCTTGCCCCGCAGGGTCTCGGGGTGTGAAGCACAAACGTGTTTCTGCACACCCCATGGCCGGCTATGAGAAATCAGAAAAAAGGAGGTTTGAGTATGAGAAGAGAAATATGCAAATGTTTTAGGTTCAAAAATTTAAACCTCTCACCCTGCTCCCCCTACTAAGAGACAATGATGTGGGGCAGATGTTTCCTTAATGTGATCTCTTGTACATGGTTTTTGAACATCATTCAGGATGAATTCATGAATGGGAAGATTGATTTAGACAGCACAATGAAGCTGCTTGAAAAACTGCATATCACTTTTGATGTTGCTCATGTGAAACATGTTTTCAAGGTGAGGAATATGTAGATTTAGAAATTAAATTTAGAAGGCCAGTTACACAAGGGCCTTATATTTGCTTATCTCATTTTTTTTAATTATTTTTTATTTATTTATTTTTTTTTAATTAGTGTTTCAGTAAGTGAATGCCATGCTAGTATGGTAGTAGGGTGTGTGCAAAATCAGCAAATAATTTGCCACATCCATCTCTTTTGTTTCTGTGTAAAACAGATAGCTGAGTGGTTGCATTACTACTCTCTTCACCACACCAAAATAGTGTTGAGTGATAAAAAATAAAAATGTAAGTCTTGGTAACCAACTGTTCTGTAACTAGGCCTCACTGGAGGAAAAAGTAAATATTCTGGCTTCATCCTATGTGGCTGCTTTTGTGATCAAGCTAATGAGCCCAGCAATGCCCATCTGATGCTGCTCAGAGCCATTAGAGTGACTTCTTAACAGTCCTGTTGTCAGAACAACAAAATGGAGATGTCTGATCTGTTCCAGCTTCAAGATGACATAGCTCCAGCACACTTTCTTATTCAATTCCACCATACCTCTCTTGTGAAGTATATAAGAGGTATTCCTGGATGTCCCATCCATCCATTGCACTCTAACCCTGGAGGAAGGATGTGGACTTAAGATACAGCAACATTTAAAGAGTTTTCTATGAAGGCTACCTTTGACATATTGAGGATTCATGTTCTTCAGGTCTGCTCCAGTAATTACTCAAAAGATGTACATTTTTTTTTTTTTAATCTCATTTTTTAACCAAAAAGTTTGGTAAAAGTGTTTTCCTAAGGAAATGAAACTAAATGGTTACATATATATCTGTAATTTCTATGTGACAATTTTGTAAACTGGTTGGCAAATTCTGTCCAGATTTGAAAGAGGAGAACTAGCTCTAGACAGTCTCAAACTTTTAGGTCACGTCATGCAGATAGGCAGGCAGGCAGCAGGAAAGCACTAGGATTTTCTCATTTTATCCTGTCATCTCATTGTTCTCTGCCTTGTCTAGCCAAGGTAAAAGCAGTGTGAGTGCGATCCTTGGTAAACATGGGGGTTGTGCCCACAATTTTTGAATTTGCATGGCACTGGGAGAATTGCTAACCTTGAGAATCTCATGAGAACTTAAAACTATTTTTCATTGTTGTCTTTTATTTTCCACTTACTTCACTTTCTGATGGAAATTTAAGAGAGTTGATCAATTTAATTATAAGTAAAGAGAATAATTATTTGAGGAAATGACCTGTATGGAACAAGTCTGACTGAACTTGTAACACTTGAAACAGTTGAACTTGAAAGTCAATATGATAATATACTCAACAGTCTGATATAGTTGTTCTTAGCAGTGCTGCCATGTTTTCTTTGCTTTTTCAGAATTATGAGTATTTTCAATAGTTTTGGGGCTGAAATTACTCATCAGTATAATACTATGTAAAATTCAAAGCAATCTGGAAGGATATTTTACTGCCATCATTGTCAGTAACTATACATTGGTAATTAATCAAATGGTTATACATGAAAAAAATCCATTTTATGAGAAGGTTTAAAAGAGCAATCTGCTTTTGTTGCTGCTGCTGTTGTTGTTTTATTCTCATTAAATTTATTTTACTGTAGTGCTCCATTGGCAATATCAGAATTATGAACATAAATATTTTTAAGGAATAATAAATTTTATTATAGTTTTCAGAACTAAGTCTTTGTGAAGATACTTGTTTTTCTGGATAGTAAAGATTTGATACGCATTGATAAAAATAAGAAAAATAAACCCAACAAAAATAAGAATAAAAACAACAACATTTTTTATAACTTTTTTTTTTTAATATTCTGATGTGATTTTCATAACTTCAATTTCAAAAATTTCAAAATCACCCCTGCGTAGTATTATTATCTGTGTTTCAGAAAAGTACAATAAAATAGATTTTTTTTTTTTTTTGGCCAGCTTCATTTTGTGTCAGTACCTAAGAGAAGGTCTCCTGAGTCCTGATAAGTTGCTTAATTCCAAAATGAGTTGGTATTTTCTTTTTTCTATATAACAGTTATGTGTAAATTTGCAGTTTTCTTAAAGATATTAAAAAACAGATCCATGATATCAACATGAGATGTGAGATTTTCCATGCAGTAATTAAAAGCATATTATTAGCATTTATAGTGAATTATTTTGTTTCTTCCAAGGTTCATTAAAAGCGATTGTTACAGTTCTCTTCCAGAAACTTCTCTTCCAGTTCTCTTCTCAAAGCAAATACTTCACTACTGATATGTAATTTTAAAAAATAATGATAATCTTATGTGCTTGTATTGGTTATCTAATGTATTCTTGCTTATTGTTGTACTTGTTCAGACAAGTACAGTGGGAACTGTACTGCATGGACAGAATCTAGTAATGTAACATTCATCCTTTAGTTTTTATGGTGTCTCTTCAAAATTTATCTAATTCAGTGGTAATCAGAAGTCTTAATCAAAGAGCAGACAGAACTCAAGTAAGGCATTTTATGCTTATGCACACTTCTGAGGAAGCTCTGCTAACCATAGTAGGTGCCATGTTATTAGGTACTGAAATCCACCCTCCTTGTTAGTCTTAGTTTAAGGAGCCAACAATTATAAATGTTGATTAGCTTACAGAGGTAATCAATGGGGCAATTAATTTCCACTTGGGTATGATTTTTATGACCATTTTTGTGAATTTTGTGAAATTTCTGAAGTTTGTCTTAATGTAAAAACTTTCAACAATACAAGCTAAATTATTGGAAACATCTGCATTTCATATGCACAGTTACATATTTTGTGTACAAAATTTAAAGATTTTAAGATTTTAAAAATTTAAAAATTTAAATTTAAACATTGTTAAGCCTGAGAGAAATGTTAATAGCAGAAATGGTAAAAAAAATATTATTCTACTCAACTTCTTTTGCCCTTTTGATTTTTCTAGTGGCTTTTATACTGAAGCACTGAAATTAATTAATGTGCTAACATTTTGTAAGCTCTATTTATGAAAACAAATTTACAGTTTAAGAATTCTAAAAGTGTGAATAATTAATCTGAGTTAAATATTCTGTCTAGTTAAGAATAGAACACAATGTCATAGGTCATTATAAAGTATAATTGCTCCAAACATATACAATCTTTCTTATTTGAGATACTAAAATACTTTGATCTCATGATGACTTTATGCTGAAGATTTACTGTACTGTATAGCATTTTAGTGCAGTTTTATATAATGTCTTAATACTGCATGGGCTATATATCAATGTACTTTAATTACTTAGATGCCAACTATGTTATATGGTATTTTTAAATTTGTATAAAATACATCTAACACAGAAAGTCAAATCTGAATCTTGCATGTTGAAGGAAAATATCATTTGATACTGTACCACAGTCACTGTTGCCTTAAGCTTTCTCTATTGTTCTAGTTCTTAAAGTATTATAATAGACTTTTTATGTGTGTCTTTGTATTGTTTTATATCTTTGTATTGACTGTTCTTATTTTTTTTCTTCAGAAAACAGTTGACAAACGGAAGGTCCATACTATTAACATAGAAGATTTCAGGGCAATTTATCGAAATATTGTACACAGAACTGAATTTCATGAACTTTTCTGTGCTTACTCTCCAAACCACAAAATTCTAGCTGACACTGAGCTCATTGAATTTCTGAAAAAAGAACAATTTCAGACTGAAGATTCTGAAATAAGGGCCTTAGAAATTATTTTGAAGTATGAACCTGTTGAAGAAGGTATGCATAGTTCAAGCATTTGATTTTTTTTTTTTTTTTTTTTGTGCTTCTGTCAGTGACTGTGTTTATATTCTTGAATACTCATCTGACTATACAAATTGGAAATTTTAAAGAAAACTAAGGTAAGCAGGAGTATTATAATTATGTCTGTTGTATACCATTTATATGTACAAAATGTTATTTGCAATTTAGATCTTTAAACATTACAAATATGATAAAACAAGAAATCATTAATAAAGAACAATAAATTTACACAGTATATTGCTCAGCAATAGCACTTGACCAACTCAGTCATTCCTACTTCTTGTTGCTACAGACTTGCCCAAAAACTACGTTGTTTGCTTCAAACAAAATACAATTTTCATAGAGCTGTTGAACTGATGTACTGCACTAATTTTTTTAATGCCCCTGAGTATTGTAAATGACCATTATTAGGAAGTCAGACTGATTTTTTAGCTTTAACAACAATTATTTTGTTTAAATAATTAGACAAATATATGTTGGACTTTAAAGATAAAAAATATAAATTCTGTTTTGTTAGCAAGCTGTCTGCATTTGAGTGTTATCTGGCAGAAAGTTACTGTGGAAGTAATTTAATACAGAGATTTAAATGAGGAAAACAAATTCTAAGGCTATATCTACTGAGAAGGTTATATCTCTTTGTCTTTATTGAGTATGACTAAAACTGTGGACATTTGCACTTTGGTTTGATCTCAGCTAGATATCATTAGTTAGAATATTAGGAATGCATCAAAGTAGTGGTGGATCCATGTTTTTGGCAATCATGGAACCTGATTATCTATCTGTCCCATCATGTTTCTAATGATGTCATTATCCATGTTATTGGGGTTAAAGCTGTCATTAATTATTTATGTTCTCCCAACCTGAAATACTATTTCTGTTTTGTTCTCTAATCAGCTTATAAGGGTAGATCTCTAAACACACAGTCATGAAATTGTTCAGATACAAAGGGACCTCGGGAGGGTCCCCGCTACACCTTTCTGTTCAAGAGCTCTTTTCAGTCAAATCTTAAAACTGCCTAAGGACAGAGATCCACAATTTCCTTAATGTGCCCAGAAACGGCTTCTAAGAGCAATATTGTTTTTCCATGGATGTAAGTGAGGCTGACCAACCTGTAGTTCCTTGAGTTGTCCTTGCTCTTCTTGAAAAGGGGAGCAACATTTGTTTTTCTCCAGTCATGGTGGTCTCCTCTGATAATATGACCTTTCAAAGATAATAGAGAATGGTCTTGCAATGATAACAGCCAACAGCCTCAGCACCTTCGAATGCATTGCCTTTGGTACCATGGATTTTTATGTACCAAGCTGTCTACAGTAATCTCTGACTTTATCCCCTTCCACTGCTGGTAATACCTTTTCTCCTTGAACCCTGCCTGTAGGCACAAAGTTTACACTTAGTTGATGAAAAGAAAAAGACAGCATTGCACATTGTAGCCCTATCTGCATTTGCCGTCACTAAACCACCCGTCCCATTCAACAATGAGTGGTTCGTTAAATTGATAATATGCATATACTTCAACTGTTGAAGTCTGCGTAAAGTTGTGCTGTTGCATTTCTGCTGAGTTTTCCTGAACATAACTAGAGACAAAATTTGCAGCTAAGCTGAGAAAAGGAAATTAGAGCTAAGTACATTTTATTGGAAGCTGTTACTTTGTTCAGTGGAAGTTGATTATCAGATGTTTTGCTGTATTGGTTTCCTTTGGTTCCCAGTCTTTGATACTGGGTGGGATCAGTAACTGGTTAAGGAAAATTAGTAATAATCCTAAGGAGAAAAATATTCCTTTTGGGATGATAAACCTGGAATATATGCTTCCCATCCCCACTGTTTTGGAAAGAAGAAACCGGACCACTTGTTCAACAAAAATCAGAAAGCATTAGGTGTTTCAATGAGTCACTTGCTGTCCAACAATAGCTACAAAACCTATGACTTTTAACTATTATTTCTGAGGTTGCCTTTCAAAATAGAACAAATTTTATTAAATGTATCCTACTCTTTCTGAAAACTAGTGTGTTTCCTAAGTAATCACAAAAAAAAGCTACCAATTTGAAAGTTTTTTTTTTTTTTTTTGGATGATTTATTATGATGGGAAAGTTAATAGCTGTAAAGAAGCTAAAGGACCAAGAATCTTTACTTAGTTAGAAAACATGCTTGTTAAATATCAAATAAAGATTCTATAGTTTTTATTTAATTTCTGGTTTAAGATTCTAAGCCAAATTCTTGCTTGTTTCTTCATCTGTGGGAAAACTGTTTATCTTGTAATTGGAAATAATCTCTCTGAATTAAATAATATCTCTTCATGCTCCAGAGGAGCATTGTTCATGCTTCTTTGACTGAACAAATACTCCTACTTAAACATTCTTAGTGGAAAGTTTCAGATATGATTGACTTGATAGTTGATTCATATGGTGTTGTGATAGACCATTTTGTGCAACTGTCATTCTCAATTTGGTATAGAATATTCTTCATCAGGGTGATATGTTAGATTCATCTGCCCGCCTTGTCCTATATATTACAGAAAGGGAAAAGAGCAGATTTTGACACTTGATTGACTGGTTTGCTAATAGTATCAACTGTTATCTGATAAACTTGGTAACTTCAGTATGTCGAAATAATCATAAAAGCAGTGACTAGATATGCACAGCATTGATAAATCAATTGATAACATTTTGTCCATCCTTAACATTTGTGTCCACAGAAAGAAGTGACTTTTCAATGTCACTAAGAGATATAACCAGAAATTATCTCTCTTAAGATACTGTACTTAGTTCAGGAACAGCATGCAATACATTGCTCTTCCATTTTTATTATACAATTTAAATTTCTAATGCTAAAATACTGCAATAACAGATTTGTGTGTGTGCTAAAGCTTGCATTTTTGACTGAAGGATTCAATGTATGGAAGTGATCATGGAAGTGGTGAGTATATGAATCACACCTGATAGTTGCCTCTTACTAAAATCCAAATGTCAATTTTGTTCAACACAAACATTCTTTCTCCATTTTCAAATGTTCTTTCTCCATTTTATTATTAATTTCATATAGAACTCTCAGCTAATTAAGTGAGATTAAAGAAACCATGTTATGCCAGCCAAAGACACTTTATGTTTCTAAAGTTTAGTATAGCTTTTTGTTGGCTTGCTGTTTGTTTGCTTGTTTTTTAATTGTTGCTAATTATTTAATATTTGCATGGGTGGGATGAAAGGTGCAGTGAGACTTGGAAGGTACATTTTGTTCATATTTGCAGAGTAGTGCCATTCAAAGACTCTGCTCCTATCAGTGTATTTCCTTTCTAGGAAGTACAAAACCAGGTCAAAATCACAATTCTGCCTTAAAAACATGCTTGCTTTGTACATAACTATGTAAGCTTGATACATCTGTCAGATAAACGATTTGAGTGATCTAGAATGTATTTATTAATTTGCTCTTTTTTTTCTTGTATTTATTAATATGCTTTTTAAAGCTTTTGTTGTTTTTTTTTTTGTAAGTGTTCTATCTACATCCAGTACAGATAAATACAATATTTTAGCAATATTTGCCAAACATCTTATGAAAGATGTTTCTTTCTTCCACAAAGAAAGAAAAATGCTTTCAAAGAACTTCTAAAATAAATAATTAAGAAAGCATAAGGTAATAAACTCTAAAAAGCATAGGCATGTAATTTAATGTTTCTCAAATACTCAGGCTATGTCTATAATTCTTCTCTAATATATCTCTATTTAGATATATGGCAGTGCTGAAATTTACCTTATTTGGAAGAATGGGGAAAAAACAAACAAGCTATTTTAATACAATTATCTTTGGAAAAAAAATATTAATGCATTTTATTTCAGACTATTCAAAGGGGAAGGGAAGAAAAAAGCATTGAACTTTGTAAATAAGAAGCTACAAGAAGACAGAAGTCTTTCCTTCCTTTCACTTTTTATTTCAGCACCAAATAGATGTGTGTTTGCTAATTAGTGCTAATGGATCTTAATGGAGATAAAAGCTGAAGATCCTCTAGAGGAGCCACATAAGGCCTTGATTAAAGTATCTTTTCACTGTATAATACTTATTAAGATGTATTCCCATTAATGTAGAAGCAGTAAATGGTCGGAAAATTGTATGATTATGCTGTCCATCAGAACTCAAAACGCAGCCCTTTCCAGTCGTAACTAGTTTTGGTATCTTCATCAGACAAGGTTCTAAAGAAACCCAGTAGTTTTCCTCCACTGGTAAAAGAGGTATGAAGTAATGGCAGCAATAATAATAATAAAAAAATTAAGCCTTCCTTTATCTTCAGCTCTAAAAGCTATGACATCTTTTACCAAACATCAGGTCTTCTCTTAGATGGTATGCCATTTATGTTCACATGATGCTCTTTTGCATACATGCTGCCAGATTTGTTAGATGCAAAGCCTCTTTCTTCCTGCTTACAGATAGGTCTTACTGATTTACAAAGTTGCTTGGAGTTTTGGTGATTCCTCAGAAACATGACTTTAATTGTATACTACTCAAAGACAGCAACTACCAACCCCGGAAAAAGGAGATGTAAAAAAATGTAATTCAAGGGCTTTAATAAGTTATACAAACAAATAAATAATTATATACATATATTTAGTCCATTGATTACAGAAATAAAATGAAATTTGAAGCCAAAGAGCTTATATTTTGGCTAACAAAGTAACACAAATTTACCTTACAAAGTAATATTTTCACTTTTAGGGGATTGTAGTCATGATGGTATTTACGTAAACATAAATTCTCTTCGTGAGAAGACTTATCTTTTATTAATGACAAGACTAGCCAAAAATTATTAAAAATAATTAAGAAAATAACCAAAAACTTGGAAACTCAGGATTTTCCATTATTTTAAAAGATAATTGTAAATATATATATAAATTAGTAAATAAAAAATGAAACAAGAAAAAAAAGGAGTTGCACAACTTGCAGTTTCACAGAGAACAATATAGGGCTTGAAAAATAAATAATAATTAAAATCAAATACTGTTGATGAAAAACTTTCTCTTCAAAGGAATTAAGTCTCGTATTCATGTAATTCACAACAGATAAAACAAGCAGCTTGATCGTGTTCTATTTTGAGCAATATGTAAAAAGCAACAACAAAGACAACCCCAAAGACAACCCCCATTTCTTAGAGATCCAGAAAGTAGAAACTTAATCCTATTGCTATGCCTAAAATAATTTAACATGAACGTGTGGATATATTGAAACAGTCAAGATGCTAAACGAGATAGTCCATATCAATAGACATCAGGGTAATTCTGTAAATATGTCAGTTAAAAGAAAGACCAAGGAAATACTTGATCCACTACCTAAGTACAATCAGGTGGCTATTACTATTAATGAGAAGACATTAAGATTTCAGTTGAGAATAAGGAAAAAGAAGTGTGGGACATCTTAAAATGACTTAGATCAGAGAAGACAAGCTGACAAGTCCTTGAGTTAGAAAATTGACTGTAACAAGCTATAAGAGCTTACCTTTGAAAACACATGGAGAATGGAAGATGGATTGGGAACAATCAAGTGTAATATCTGTTTTAGAGAAAATCCATGGAACTAGACAAATGAAACAAATGATGAATATATAATAACCTCTCACATGGTAAGGGATAGCAGGGATAGTAGGAATAGTCCATAAAGAAACTGTATCCAAATTCCTTCTATGAGAGAATAAGAGCAGTGGTGAATGGGGGAGAAATCATATTTTTTAACATTCTTACATTATAAAAAGCAAGTTGAGGAAGCTGGCAAAATATCTATATGGTATATAAAGAACTCATTAGAAAATTACTCTCAGAAGTTAGTCATCAAAGATTTGGCATCAAAATGAAAGGCTACACCAATCTGCAGTTTCACTGAGCATTGTGTTAGGATCCAGACTTCAATATAATTGGTGAGCTAGATGATGGAACAGAAAGTCATCTTATTAAATTTAGATTTATGATCTTTACAAATGGATGATCTAAAAAAAATAATTCCAACATTCTATTTCGGGCATCAGCATTAAGAAATCCTTCTTAATTCACCCATTACTATCAGAAAATGATCAGAATTTTAAGAAAGCCTAAAATCAGAAAAATGCAGTGAATTGGATTTGTTTCCTCAGGAAAGCAGATGAGGGGAAGTGTAACAGTCTGTTTTTGTATAAGAGACTGAAAGAGACTGAAAGGAATAGTACAAAACAGAATAAACATATTGGACACTGAGGAATTTTCAGGAAAAATATTGAAAATTTTCTAACAGTAAGGTTACTTAGGTGCTGAAATGGTTTCCTAGGAGGTACTCTTTGTCAATGGTAGTCTTTAAGAACAGCTTAGACAGACTTCTGGTAGGAATAACATTTCAATCATTACAGAACCTCTTGGGGTGGAGGGGACCTTAAAGATCATCTAGTTCCAACCCACATATTGGAATCATAGAATATCCCACAAGGATCATCAAGTCCAATATTTGTATGGTTAAGCACAATATATGTATGTAAATACATATGACCTCTGGAGAGACTTCATCTTTATTTTCTACTACTGTTTAGCATTTTAAAACTTTGCAAAAACTGTGTAATTTAGAAACAATTACTTTCTTTGTATTGCCATCATCGGAACAATTTTAGTAAATTCTTATTCAGATATAAAACTTCTAGTCAGAGTGATACTGAAGACTGGTAATTACAACTGTAACCTGTAAATCATGACTCTTAATAGCTGTATTGAAATTTCATAGCCCAGATAGTCTGTTTGTTTGTTTGTTCAGCAAAAGTTTGCATAGATTGATCTCTAAATTATTGTTAGCATGAAGTAATGTCTGATTACTTACTGCTTAAATATCACTATTGTGACAAAAAATATCACTATGGTGAAAAAAATAAGGTCATTTTGCAGCCAGAACTGGACACAATCCCTGACTAATTCACACTAGGTTGTGTTTTGAAGCAAAGCTGATTTTTGAGATTATATCATTTGCAAAATTATTACATTTGAAACATGACATTGGAGCAGCAGTTGGCAGTATAATGTATCTGTTTGTCATTAAATCAGTTAAAAGAAACAAAACAAATGGGATGACTATCATGCATATGAAGGCAATTAACACATTTTGCTGTAGATGCAGTAATATAATAAGCTTGATTTCCAATTTATTTTTGTGGGCATTTATTTTGTTAAGGTGCTATTTTTATTTCAAATACTTCTAATGAAAATATTATTTCGTCATTATCTGTTTGGGATTTTCCACCATTGAAGATGTTTGGTACTAGGAATCGTAGTTCCTGCAAGATTATTTTGACAGTCTCTGACTGACATTTTGGAGAACAATTCCTTTTTTTTTTTTTTTTTTTTTTCCTACTGAGAAAAAAATCTATTTGTTCACTGCCTGGCATGCTACTTTCCAAAACTAAACAACAACAAATATTTTCCTCTACATTTAATTAGAACTGTTGCAATCTCTTCTTCCAGATGTCCATAGAAGAACAAAAACATGAGTACACATTTATTTCATCTGCTAATTTAGAACCACATCAGCTCCAGAATTGTACATATCTGATGTTTGTGTTCATATTGTTTTTTATGAATTTTAAAATAGCAAGGAAGTTTTATGCTGTATAACCTTTAACAAAGTTCAGAATTGGCTACTAAAAATTATGGAATATACACAGATATATATAACTATCATTTTGGCTGGCTTCACACCTTTTTTTTTTTTTTTTTTTTTTTCAGTGAGGAAAAGAAGGCAGTTGTCATTTGAAGGATTTATAAGGTACATGAGCTCAGAAGATTCTTCAATATTTAAAAAAGATCACCGGACTGTTTACCAAGATATGAACCACCCATTATGTGACTATTTTATTTCATCTTCTCACAACACCTACTTGATATCTGACCAACTAATAGGGCCCAGTGATTTATTTGGATATATCAGGTATTTAGATATTGTTTTTCAATATTGTAAACATTCTTAGGCTTTTTAAAAATTAATACTAACTCACACTGTTTGGCAATAAAGGACAAAATAATCACAGACAAAAGTGGAAAATGAGGGACTGGTATTTTATTTTGTGTGTACACTTTTCAGTATATTTGCCCGGCCATCTGTCTGTAGTCTGGAAACAATCTATTTTATCACTTACAGCACATAATATCTACCTCAAAGCAAATTAAATCTATAATATTCAGCACAGGATATGATTAAACAAGTTTTCAATCTTGACATACTGTGCATAAATTAAAACCTTCCTGAAATAAATTTAAAATTCCAGGGCCAACTCTATTCTGATCAATATAGAAGGCACACCATGGTGGAGTATGTCAAGGTTATCTGTGATCAGAGTTTGTTGCAATGAAGTCAGTTAAGAAAACAGAAACAAAAACAAACAAACAAACAAAAAAAAGGTGGTGGGGGGGTGGTGTTGTGTGGGCACTATATTATCCAGGAAGGTTTGAATGTGCAGCATAGGACTTCTAGAGGAGAAGGAAACCAGAATGCCTTATGGCCAAGGTGCATATAGACAAAACAAACAGGGAGGTAGAAAAAGGGTTATGTATTAAAGGCAAAACAAAGAAAGACATAAAAAAATGAAGATCTGGAAGACAGGTGTACAGCATTCCTATAACTTTGTACTACTTCAGTGAAGTGAAAGCAGTTGTAAACATTCAATTGAACTTCTGTCTTTCGGTTGCTGTCTAGAAATTGTCTGATGGCTTGCAACCATCAGAAATCTTAGTGAATCTGTTTCTAACAGTATTTAAAATGATATGAGGTAAATACTATATTGTTTAAAATAATTGTAAATATGATATAAAAGCCATTCACTTCCTGTTTATCCACTTATTGGTATAAAGAAAGCATAAAATGATAAAATTAGAGCATATCCAGCTAGAAGCACATTTAAGATATTCTTAACATATAAACGGTAGCATGTAAAGGACAGGTGGATAATAAGGTAAAACAGTCTACAAGAAACGTTTAAATTGGTAGCAAGCCAAATATTAGAAACCCAAGACATGTAAGGGATGCCATTAACTTATTAAAAATGCAATCGGTAAATTTAAGATAATGAGGAAACTTTAGCCTTCCTCTTAGAAACTAGGCATGGGGAGAACAACTAAATTACATAACAATGAAGCACAACCTGACTTCTTAGTGTGATGCTGATATGCTGTTATTTTTAAATATAATGGCTCTCTAACCTTCAGAAAAATCATGGAATAATAATAAATACAAAATTCTTTCAACTGTTTCTTATTCTATTTTAAGCAACAATTTGCCAACATTCCAAAATCTTTCTTTAAAACTTTGACTCTCTTTTTTAATCCCTTAGTGAAGGATATTCAGATAATGTATCTTCCTCCTTAATGCTCTAATAAATTGTGTTATCTAACATTCCTAAGATAAACAGCAGAAAATATAGCTCTGTCTAATATTTTTATAATTTCATTGGATTTACATCTTGTGATGGTAGACAAGTATATCTGTAATTATTCAATGTGCTTGGAATATAGGGACATATATTAAAGTGTGGTATTTTCCTTTTGACCATAAAATTGTGTCTTTTGCTCTTTTGAAGTGCTCTCTTAAAAGGATGTCGTTGCCTGGAAATTGACTGCTGGGATGGCTCAAACAATGAACCTGTTGTGTATCATGGTCATACTTTAACAAGCAAGATTTCGTTTTGTTCTGTAATTCATGTGATAGACAAGTATGCATTTGCGGTATGTATATGTATGTTATGCTATGTATGTATATGCTATGGTGGTTTTAATAAAGCCTGCTTTATTAAATGCTTGCTGGCTGATTTTCTACAGGGTAAAAAACAAAACAAAACAAAACAAAATGAGGTAGTGCTTGTGGAGTGGGTATCACTGAAGTAAATTATGGGAAAACTGTGCAATATATATATAAATGAAAGATAAAAATATTTTGCTGATGTTGATTTTAAATCAAGCTTGGTGCAAGGAATTCAGAAGATCTTAATCAGGTGGTTAATTAGAATTCTCACCTGAGATCATTTAAGCAAGGACTGAATATAAACTGTACAACTACTTCCAAATCAGTCTAATGTTTTGCTTTCCTTCCTTATATCTTTTCATTTGTTTATATAACTTACTCTTCTGTTGCTGTCACTCTGTCTTATATCCTATGTTTGAATTTATAAAACAGAGAAAAATGCTAAATTATAGCTGTGATGATATTTAATGTGTTTGCATTTACTCTTATTTTGACTTCAAGGCCTAATAAAGGTCTTTTTGTAAGAAGACTCATTAGGTCAGTGCCACTTCTGTCCATCTCTGGCAAAGCAGCAAAAGCTTGAGATCTTTTAATACTGTCTCAATCTCTTATATAGGTTTTGAGCAAAACTTCTGCTCAAATGAAGTTCTGAAACACAGTTAATATAACTTGCACTCCTGTCACCTTTACATTATGTGTGTGAATGTATATACATATGGTCATACATTTATATGGATTTTTATACAAACATAAATATAGCATTTTCAGATTTAAACAACTATATTTTTCTTTGCTCTGATTTCTATATATATTTAATTATTTTTTGATTTTATAAAATAGTAAAAACATAAAATATTTTATTTCCCTGTTCTTCATGACACATTAGATTTAGTTTGCCTGTATTTGCTATTACACAGTATATTATATTTATAGCTGTAATGTAAAAGTTATTTAAGAGGCACAAGTTACAGAAAAAGATGATAAAAATACAATGAAGTTGTACAATAAAAATACAATAAAAATACAATAGTTCCTACCAACTTTCAGTCTAGCCTAAGGTGTGCTTCAGAAGGTGATCAAGAGCAAATCCTCAGTGAAAAAGTGTAAAAAACAGTAAATGTAAAATGATTCTTTCCTTATAAACTGTCAGTTTAGATCCTACCCAAGCAAAGATTGAATAGAGTATTATTATTATTATTATTATTATTATTATTATTATTATTATTATTATTATTATTTTGTAGCCACTAGTATTGCTGGCAACTTATGAAAACTAATTTGCACAGTCAAAATGGACGTCTCATTTGAGCTATTCTTTAAAGTTTACTAGATTTCCCAAGTTTCATCTGTCTTGCTTGAGTGTTGTGAGAATAAGTATGTGTCCCAAGAAAAAATTGTGACATTATAAAAAAAAAAAAAAAGAATTGCTTGTTCACTGAAAACACTGATTTCTGAACAAATTTAAAGGATACTTGAAACACTGTATTTCAGTTAATGTCTTATAAATTAAATAAGAAACATTTAATACTTTTTAATACTGTCACTTTCAATTGTATAATGAGTTTTACCTTTTAAAAATGAACAAATAGAAAATATTTTCCTTCTTTTCAAACCAAAGCTCTGTATACAATGGAGGACTTTTATTTATTTATTTATTTATTTATTTATTTTGTTTTGTTTGTTTGTTTGTTTTACACAAAGCAAACACCCTACCCTGCAAAACAGAGAAATATTTTAAATCTATGTCATGTACAGGAAATTAGTTACTACAATTAATGTTTATTTGAAAGCGATTTTTGCATTGTGTTTCCATTGTTTCTCATTGTCATTTAAAATATATACCAGCTAAAAAAGGATCCATCACTAAAACAGGTCAGAGATAAATTTAAGGTACAAAAGTATGTCAGATCTTAGTTCTTCCAATATGCATGTGAGAATTGCAGTCATTTTGATTTCTATTTTCCTTGTACCTTGTTTCCTCTTCATAAAATTACTTTTAACATTACATGGTCATTGTTTCTAAATAAATCATCTAAGCAATATGATAATTCCTATTTGGGATGAATTTACATATTTATGGACAGCTGTGATATGCCCTTTAGGTGCAAAAGCTTCTTAGCAAAAACAGATATTAGGTCTGAAGAAGTGAAGATTTCTGTAATTTTGAAATATATACCAGAAGAGTTGCGTTTGTGAGATGAAGATTGATATAACTGATATTTTTATACCTAGGAATGTTTTAAATCTCCTTTGAAATTAACCTTAACATTTTTTATGCTTTAATGTGTCTGTTAGGTTTTAGCCCTATCCTCCTTTGTAAGTTTTTTTTTTTTTTTTTTTTTTTTTTTTCATTTTACCCTTTTCTTTTTTTTTTTTTTTTTTTTTTTTTTTTTTTTTTTTTCTTCAGATGACAGTGTTATTTCTCTTTTTTCTTTGTAAATTCATTTGTTGAGAAAAGATGTTCCAGGCACGCAACAACCAATGTATCATTCTTTGGAAGCTCTGTGAATCAGCTGAGTAATTATGTCTGTGAGAAATGTTGCTTTCTGTTATCATCTTGTAGTCTGCTCTGTGGAATTGAATCAGCCTGATTTTTGCCTGATTTAACACTTACTTTCTCACTAATTTCTTCACATTCAATATTAGTGTGTGAAATGCCTCTGATAAGTTATTTTCTATTGATTATTGTAGAAATACACTTCAATATACACTTCCCAAAGGTCAACATAGATACTGTGTGGTTTCTTTAATGAAGTTTTGTGTACTTAACTGATCTTCATTTGATTCTCTGTAGAAGTCCTTTTTTTTCCAACTCCCCCTAACTTTCCAAGGATGCATTTTTTTCTCTTCTCTGAACTGTTTCAACTGTGCTTCCTCTTTTCTATAAATATTACGAGATTTTTATTTTGCTACTAACGTGAAACAACTGACATATTTTGGAAACAAAGAAAAATGCAAATTACTAAAAATGGGCTTTTTGTAAGATATTTTGGGGAATCAATAAGTCCTTTTTTATTTGTTAATCATAACAGATTTCAAATTATATTTTTCAGGCATCTGAGTATCCAGTTATACTGTCTTTAGAGAATCACTGCAGCCCTAAGCAACAGGA
Source organism: Oxyura jamaicensis (assembly GCF_011077185.1). NCBI lineage: Eukaryota > Metazoa > Chordata > Aves > Anseriformes > Anatidae > Oxyura > Oxyura jamaicensis. Next base: position 66,912,851 of record NC_048893.1, on the reverse strand, counting down.
AGTTATGGCAGAACATTTAGAAAATATTCTAGGTGACAAACTTCTTACGTCAACAATTGGTGATTCAGTGGTGACTCAGCTACCTTCTCCTGAGGTAATAACATCATGTTTTGTTTTGTATTTGATGGAAAAAAATGAGCTTCCTGACCTCTGCCCACTCCTCCTTTTTTTTTTTTTTTTTTTTTTTTTTTTTTTTTTTTTAACTCTTCTGAAATTGCTTCATCTGAATGGACTTCAGAAGGTAAAAAATAAATTAAAAATTGAACATCACAAAAATGTACCTTTTAAAAAATTTATTTATTTTTGGTAAGAGCAAACATACAGTTCACATGAAACTTGCAGTTCACATGAATCCAATTTCTGGTGCTTTGGGTACATTTAAATTTAACTTATATTCAAGGGCAGTTAACTAAAGTTTGTGGGTTACATTTTATTTTGTATGGAAACATGGCAGTTATAATGTGTCTTGTTGTGAACTATACTAATGCTGAATAAAACTGCATATTAAAAACCAGTGTTTTAAAGGTCTAAAAGAGAAGACAAAATGAAAATTTTAAAACAACACTCTGCTTTAAAACAAAACAAAACAAACAACAAAACAACAACAAAATCTTCACTATGTATGTATTGTTGTATCTGTTATTTGCTAACTTATTTTAGTTCCTTAGATTGAAAAGAAATCCTGAATTTTAAAGATGTTATAGAAATGGAAATTTAAATCCACATTCTTTGTTGACAGAAGTGTTGGTGGAACCGTTTCATTGAGTTCTGTTACTGTAAAAACAATGTTGTCTTAAATATATTTAGTTTATCTTAATAAATTTCTCATAAAGCAACCTTTTTTTTTTTTTTTTTTTTTTTTTTCTCTTTGATTCTAGCAAACTACATTTATATCTGTGTCCAATCTCACTTTGCAACCTGGTAATCGTTACTATAAATTGGAAAAAAATATAAACTGTATTAATCAAGGAATCACAGAATCACAGAATTGTTAAGGTTGGAAGGGACCTCTGAAGACCATTTGGTCCAACCCACCTTGAGCAAGTTGCCCAGGACCATGTCCAGGCAGCTTTTGAAGATCTCCAAGCAGGGAGGCTCCACAACTTCTCTGGGCAGCCTGTGTCAGTGCTGTGGCACCCGCACAGCACCGAAGCGCTTCCTGATGTTTAGGTGGAACCTTCAGTATTCCAGTTTGTGCCCGTTGACTCTTGTCCTGGCACTGGGCATCACTGAAAAGAACCTGCCTCCATTTTCTTTGTCCCCTTATATGAAAAAACAAGATCCCCTCTGAGCCTTCTCTTCTCCAGGCTGAACAGTCCTAACCCTCTCAGCCTCTCTTCATAGAAGAGGTGTTCCAGTTCCCTGATGATCTTGGTAGCCCTCCATTAGACTCTTTCCAGTATGTCTAGGTCTCTTGTACTGGGCCCAGAACTGGACACAGTACTCCAGGTGTGGCCTTACTAATGCTGAGTAGAGTGGAAGTAAGTCACCTCTCTTGACATACTGGTGATGCTTTGTCTAATGCAGCACAGAATACCATTACTTTTCTTAGCAGCAAGGCGCCTTGCTGACTCATGTTCAGTTGGTGTCTACCAGGACCCCTAGCTCCCTTTTTCTAGAACTGCTTTCCAGCTGGGTGGCCCCCAGCATGTACTGGTGCCTGGGCTTGTTCCTCTCCAAGTGCAGGACTTTGCTCTTTGCACATATCATGTTTGCTTAAAAGCATCTCAAAGCATAGCTACATTCAGTCTAGTTGCTGTACAAGGACCATATATCTTCTGTAGCTCAGAATCAGTGTACTGCATCTGAATCATGGAGTCACTGAATTGCATACCACAAATATTATTTCTATGGGATATGTCCCTTACAAAATGTTTATTGTTATATAGACAATGCATAATTCATTTATCCATAGCTTAAAGTTTCCATAAGTTAGCTCTGTAGAATGTGTCTGAAAATGCATTAATGGATTCCATACTTATTCCTCACTTAAAGGTATGCTGTTTAGGTGAGATTCATTCTATTGAAACTTTAATGTTTTACAGTTATGTGAGATGTATTCCACAGTAAGAGTTACCTGAATAATACCAGTGTCCTCAGCAGATTTTCAGAAGTCTGAAATTAATAAACTGTAACGTTGAGAATGAGCAAAGGTTAGGGCCATCTACATTTCACTTAGGTGCTCTAATGATGTAAGAAAAAATATTAGAATTTTGTTCTCCAGTAGAAGACTGAATTTGTAAACTGAGTAGTAAACTTGACTTTTGGCTAGTATCTTTTTGAAGAAAAACTTTTAGTCCATGTTCAAAATAAGTAGTTGAATCACATCTGTAAAACTAGGGACCTTGCGCACATTTAAGGCCTAGGTAAATTCATTATCCTTTAAGTGAGACAAATCACTCTTGGTCTTAAGTCTACTTTTCTTAAGCAGTACAAAAGAGATCTTATGGAACCAGAAACAACCAATTAAAAGTGCTCTTGGTGGGAGAAATTCTCAGTTAATATAATAATGGTCTGTTTGTCTCCTATATCAGTTACTGTTCCACTTTCATCTATTTCATCTAGCATATGATTCTGTAGGAACCCAGCTAGTAAAGCCAGGAAGTAAATTGGATCAGAATTGTTAACACAGGTAACAGAAGGCATTGCTCTTTAAGCATGACAGTCTTCCGATTTCTAATAAAAGTCTAATGAAATGTATTAAGTATTAGGATGATTCAAGTTCATTATAGTTGCTCGGATATGAGACTGTTTCAACAGAATGATAAAAGAGTTCATTAGCATGGCTCAAGTACAACAAATACACTTGCTTAGAAACTGAATATAATGTAATAGACCAAACAACTAACATTGCAAAAAAATCACTAGAAATAATACAGTCAAGAGAATTGGTGTTTCTGCCTAGTTGAGTACTTTTACTAGCAAATTCTTAATGCATATATATAATTATATTATATTTGTGTCCAGTGAGAAGGGAAAGCTTTGAAATCAGTTTCTTCTTTAGAAACTTTCCTGTGTAACTCATCTGTATTTAGATATTAACCTGTACCTTCCATTACACATTGGAATAAAAAGGAAGAAATAGAAAATACAGTAAAATGCAAAAAAAAAAAAAAAAAAAAGAAAAAATAAAGGGCTATACACTCTAATATAGCCTATTAACAGGTCACCTCTTGTCTTTGCTATGCTTTTTAACAATGTGTTTGTAGAACCTATAGGATCCCTCAGAAATTTGACTCGGGACTAACTAATTCAGACCTGATTCTCTTACCTCTCAGATTTCTTTCGCAAGGACCTTCAGTAGCAGCTTCTATCCATCTCATGAGCCTGAAATATTAACTTTCTAGTGTGGAAATCCTCCTTATTTGTTAGCTACTGTTGTTCTTAGTTTTGCTCGTCCAATCAAGGGGTTCATGCAGTTCATATAAGGCTTCCTATTTACATTCACATCTCAGTGTTCTTCAAGATCCAAATCAAATGATGCTTTTGTTAGAAGATAGCTAAGAGGTGCTCCTGATATATCCCTTTATCTCAGAGCTCAGACTTTACTGGTAGTTTTGGCTTAAAATATCTTGATTACTGAGATTTATAAGGCTGCCACAAAGACATCCATTCACAATTTTACTAAACATAAATCTCTTCCAGAATCATCTAAAAATTCTGGATTTGTTTGTTTGTGTAACAGTTGTACTTAACAACAGTGTCCTGTTATTTTCATTCAAGATAAACTTAGTCAATGCCTCAAAAGCTTCCTCCATGTTAGGCTTTGTGGAAGGTGTCCCATCTTTCCCCTGTATCAGTATTTAAACCAGTAATATAACACTTGAAATGAAAACTTTATCTAAAACTTTAAATTGATTTTAACCTTGTTATTTAGCAAGATTTTCAGGATGTGATATTCTTCTTACTAAGCACAGAAAGTTGATCAGTAAAGAAGAGAGAACATGCTGAATATAAATAGAAGCTCTACTTCTCTTTTTAGACTTATGTCATAATTCCAGGTTTTGTTCTGTGTGTTTCTGAGGACTGATTTTTTGCTCCTAAGGTAAACATTAATTGCAGTAGACAGTAAGTGAGTTTGTCTGATCAATTCCAAGTGCCTGCAAATTTTTCTTGGAGTATTGTGTTCAACAGTTCTGATTTATGTTGTGCATTGAATTTACTAGCATATTTAGTACAAGAACTAAGTTTTCTTGATTTAAGTATTTAAATATTTTTCCCGGTTGATTGTACCTGGAATTTTACTTTTGCCTGTCTTCAAGTGCCCATTATGCTCTAAGAAAGATCTATAATGTTTTACATATTTATTTTTAAAAATATGTTTACAGTTTATAAATTCATAGATAGTAAAGGTGTATTTTGAAAAATTTGTGTCTTACATTCAAACTAAAGAAATGGTTCTTCAGACTTTCAGCTCATTATCTGCTAAAAAGATTCAAGACAGTTATTCAGAAAGATGTCAAATGTTTATCACTGCTGATTGCCAATTAAAGGACTCAAATTTCACATGGTCTCTGATTTTGTAACCATACATTTGTTATAAGTTCTTCTGAAGATCGTTAGAATTTCAGACTTAAAATGTCTCGCATGTCTTTTTCAGTTCATGTTTGATTTTCAGTGGTTTGGGCTAACTGTTATTGGAATCTACAAATAAATTCTTCTTGCTACAGTATTTTCTGTAACTGTTTTTGAAAGGAGTGCTATGATTTTAAAATATTAACTTTACAGATTTTTTATTCTACCTCAGGGTATTTACCTATTTTCTGTAATAATAAATAAATAATTTTAGAAACTATGTGCCTTAAACTTTCAAAACAAATTTAGAAACTATTTGCCTTAAAACTTCATGGTGACTTTTTATCTGATGACCCAGCCTATGGTCTTTCTTTACTTAAAGCAAATTTACATACAGTAGTCATTAATATATCCACAGAAAAGTTTTTCTTCTCTTATATACCAGGTATTTTTTGATTTGTAGAATTAAATCTTACATATGAACATCAAAACACAGAATCAAATGTGGATAGAATTACTTTTAAATATAACATAAAAATATACAAAAGAAAATTCAGAACTCTTTTAAAAAAAGTAATACTACTCATATTAAAACTCTTCTAAAAATATCATAGAAAAAGAATGGGTGCATCAATAAGAAATGAAGGAAGTGTTAAAGGGCATCCTTATTCTGAATCATTCATGCAGAGAAACTAATCAAATCTTACACTAGCATGGCATTGATAGATATTAAGGATAGGATATCTCATTCCACTGGCACAGTGATGAACTAATAATAGTAGATCTGAAGGGATAAGGAGACTATCAGCAATGAGGACAGCAATTTAAATAAATGGAATGTCAATTTCATTCCCCACAGCTCTCATTTCTATTATAAAACTTCATTTTTACATGTATGTTTCTTTCATTCAAGTTTTTCATATGGATTCAATGGATACCTTAAAATGCAATATTTGCCACACATGTAAGTTCAGTTATCCTTTATTTAATGTGTATTTGTTCCTTGTTTCTATAACTTTCCCACAGTATAGCCTTCCTTTTCACTATTGCATTTGAGTCTTAAGGAATATTTTTGTGGATCACTTTATCCGAGAACCTGAATAAGTTCTGGTACTCACTGACAGTTCCTGTATACAGAGGTAAAGATGAATATCTGCTACATAATAGCTGTTTTACACTGAAGATTATTTCATAAGTGAGATTCATACTTATAAGTATCAGAGGCATAGATAAAAGACATCTTATTGGAAATAAATGTTAATGACATTTTTCCCAAGTCCCTCATTATGGAAGTAGTGATCTTACTAGTGAAAAACTGATTTGTTATTCAATGAGCAAAAATTTACTAGATAAAAAAAATAAAGAAAAAGAAATGATCATTTAAATAATTCTGTATGTCATCCAAACCTTCACTTAATCAAATTATATACATACTAACGCAAATATTCCTCTTAATGAATGTCTAAAAGGACAATGTTCAGTCTTCTCAAATCTTAGGTTTAATGTTATTGTAGTTTGTTTTCTTTTCTTTTCTTCTTTCCTCCCCCAAACTCATGGATTTGAGCACTATATGCTGCGAACTAGCTTTTCATTTAATTGCAGAACATTTCCCTATATCCATGTCTGGATACTCAGGTGATTCTTTTTAACAAAGGCTGTGCAACATCATAGTAATTGTGTACAGAGAAAAATGAGAGATATCTTCAGCATTCAAATTACTACTGGTTATAAAGATTTGTATAGTTTTTCAAAGCACTATTCTGGTTGAGTAAGATGCTGTTAGAAAATTCTACTTCCAAGTTAATCTCTGAAAACCCCTATTGATAGGTGACTAACTACTGGATGGACTACAGGTCTTTACTTTCTCTAGCAAAAGTGACAGTAATCTCAGTTCTCTCAGCTTCATATGAAACATGTCCATTTAAATATGACATAAAACAGAGAAAGCCCTCAGGCAACAAATTACCAAGCTCTGTTAATTTACCTGAATAGGTAAGCTCAGCATGACTATTCTCAACAATAATAACGTAATACCAAAAGTTTTAAATTAATGTGTTAAATAGATGTGCACTAATGTACTAATCAAATAGCAGTTTTTAGCAGTTAACAAAAAATAATCTTCAAATGAAGATAAAATAAACGTCTATATGTCTACATATAAAAATGAATTAATGCTTAGTAAAATAAATAAATAAATAAATATAATTCCTGTGTTTTAACTGGTCATCACCTCTGACACTTTGTGTCTTAATCTTGATCATAGTTGCAATATCTGTATAGTGGAGAGGTTTTTTTTTCCTGTTGTGTGGTTAGATATTCACATTCTATTATTTACTTAGATTCTCAGTATCTGTTTCTGTTTGTTTTACTTGCTTTTGAAACCTACATCGTTTATAACTATATTCACAGCTTTGTGCTACCTCACTTTGTTATACTTAATAAACAGCTTTGAAAGGGGGTTAAACAAGATATCTTGATACGTCTAGATATGAAGATCTACAATTCATCCACACATAATTCTAGTTACTATTATTGAATCTCTTTTCTACAGGCATTAAAATTCAAAATATTGGTAAAAAATAAGAAAGTTGGAACAATTGAGGAAACTATGCTCAGGAAAGGTCAGGACAGTCATGGTGAGACAGGGGAAATTTTTGAAGAGGAATATTCATCAGAAGAAGATGAGACTGATGAGAAAGCCCCTCTTCAGCCAAAGGGTGATTCCTCAAAAAGAAAAAGTGAAAATCGACCTTCATCCCCACCTCGAAAAAAGGCAAAGGTAAAAAAACATCCATCTTGATTTAATTTAGAAAATATATAGCTCTGTGTCAGCCTTTTTTTTTTTTTTTTTTTTTTTTTTTTTTGGAAGCAATATACCTTATATCTCAGAATAGAGACTCCATTTGAAAAGCAGACTTTAAAATTACTTACAGTAATACGTTTTGAAATAGTAATTCTGAAGGTTTTGGAGTTTTCCTGATTGTTTCACGATACTCCAAATGGAGCATATTTTAGTATTTTACAGCAAAGAAAGCCTTCCCTGTGCTCCCATAAAAACTGCATATGCATTTTTCATTTTCAATTCTTTTGCTCATCCTGGGTGCTCACTAACACAATAGGCCCACCTTCCTTATAGTGGTTCCTGATGATGAAGGACACAGTTTTCTATCCTACCCTGCAGTCCACCAGTCTGTCTTGGAGATTTTGAACAGTTCCCCTATTCCCCAATTCTCTTCTGAATTTATGCATGAAATTAGGTGTAGATTTCTGGTTGCACTAGAACCTTTTAAAGCACTTTTTATAATACAAATGGTATTTTAACATTTATTATGTAAAGACTTAACATTAAATACTACTTCTGAAAGAGACACTATAAAAATTGGATGTAATTTTCTTTCTGATAGTATATAGATAGTATAATCTTCTTTCTGTAAGTTCTGAATTGAACTTACTCATTTTGATAACCAAATAGTAGCTCTCTACCATGGAAACCCATCATTCCACCAGCTTTCAAACTGCTTTCTTCAAGTTTTTAAGCAGGCAGGAAGCACCTAGTATCCAGACATCTTTGCACATCATGCTATGATTATATGAATACAGATAGACTGGCAATGCTCCTCAGAAGTCAGCATTTTGCTGAGGGGCAGTGGATTCCTCAGTGTCTTTTTTCTCTCAGTGATTTGAATTTCAAGATTTTTGTTTCTTTCTCTTTCTGCCTGGTATGGAGGAAAAATTCTGTGGAAGGATGAAATCCTCTGAACAGGGAAGAACAAATTTCTGGATAAGAAGATCACATATATTTGTAATATCATATTACAGACCAGAACATATACCACATACATCTTGATCAGTAGCAACCAGAGATGCCACATTTCACAGGCAGAAGAGAACAGGGTGTCTGGACTCCCACTCTATTGGACTGGGAATATTTATTCTGGGGCCCCACTCCATTGCTCTATTAGGAGGGCACAAGAATATTTGAATCCATGCATGAGATACCCTAGTGACACTGTAGGCTTTGGCTGCATCAGTTTTCCACATCCAGAGAGTTATATTATTCAGGAGTTCTGTGACAGTAGACTCCTATTGCTCCTCTTGGGACTTAGCACCAGAATAAGTAACACACTTAAATTCTGTGTAGTTTAAGAGCCATGAGTTGGCAATTCCTATTATTATGTCAAATGAGAACTTGCTTTCAAAAGCTAAAATGGAATGTAAACGTTATTAACATCAGCAGCTCTTTTCTGCCTACTACCACTGATTGGCTCATAAGTACATGTTAAGTCAAATGAAGAGGTCACATAGTACCTCAGTTTAACAGGTAAAATGCTTGTAAAATTTTCAAGTCACTTCCACTGTACACCAGCCTCTGATTTTGCTTGCTTTGGTAATGAAGTAAGACTTTGGCTAGGGAACTTTCCATCTTGATTAAGAAGAACAGAGTTTACATGACTTCAGAGAAATACATAGAGGAATGTTCCTATGATTGATTTGCTTGAATTGGTAAAATATTCTCCTGATATCTACTCGTTATAGTTTGTGTTATTAATATAAATGATGTCTCTCCCCGCCTTTTTTTTTTCTTTTTTTTTTTTTTTTTTTCTCCATGCACTTCCTGTCTGTATAGCTCTCCTAACACTTTATTTAGGAATATGAAGTTGGACATGTTTTAAATGAGTACTGCAAAAAGCCATGCAAAATGACTTAGTTTATATACCAGTCTCAAAAGCAGGGAAATGTTAAGGCTTTTGAACAGCTGTCCAGCACTGCACCAGGAAGCCCTGGAAGCATCCCTTCATTCACTCCGTATCTACTGTGATGAATGCAGGGACAATAACCTTTATCGTCTCTGACTGGATCATCTCTTACTATCAAAAGTCATATCTTAAGCTAAAATAGATATTAATTATGACATGATTTGTGCATCTAATGTTGTCCTGGTTTCAGTTAGGACAGAGTTAATTCAGCACTCTTCTCATCCTAATCCAAAACATAGCACTCTACCAGCTACTAGGAGGAAAATTAACTCTGTCCTAACTGAAACCAGGACAAATGTGATGCTTCTTCTGAATTGTTAAGAATAATCATGACATACACATTATTGTGATTTTTTTTGGGGGGGTGTTCTTACATTATTTCATATTATGATTATTAGATGAAGAAGATAAAGATCGCCATTGAGTTGTCGGACCTTGTGATTTATACCAAATCTGAGAAGTTTGTAAGCTTCGAGCATTCACTAGCTAATCAGAAGTGCTATGAAAATAATTCAATTGGAGAGGTTAAAGCACGAAAATTTGTTAAACATTCAGGTAATTTCTTTAGATTTAACCACATAAATGTTACAATGTTGCTATGGTTCATTGCTTAGGAATTGGAAGGGTTAGAAATCTTTATGAAATGCACACTGTCCAATTTTATTTGGTTGTTTCTATAAGATTGTTTTAGAAATACCTCATCATTTGAACTGCATTTTTATATTTTCAGTGGGTTTTGTGAGCAAATTTGAAATCTGAAGATGTTTTAATTTCATGTAGTTTTATAAGAACAAATATTTACATAGTATACAAAATGCATGAATACATTTTTAATCATTTTTTTTCCTCCATCAAATGAATTAAAAGTTACAGTCAATATGTGAAAATGTAAGGAACAGATTTTTTCTCCTTACACGGTTTGTAGGCCTCAATAAAGTCGAGCATGCAGTAACCCTTACTCTGATGATAACTGCAGATAAAAGAAATCACATGAAATAATGAATAAACCCCATAGCAAGCAGTCTGTTCCATTGCACCACATCTTTCACACAGGCCAAGCTGGATTATTCAAAACTCCTTCTGTCTTGGGATATTTCCATTTGGTGCAGCTTCTGCTGTTTTAACTCCAGCTGTCTGCTGGCAGTCTTCAGGGAGCATTAAGAACATGAGAATGAAATCTGCCACAAGCCCATTTGTTTAGGACCAGTCCAGCTGCCACCCACTTCTCTGTGGAGATGAATCAATGGTTGGTTAGGTGAATGGTGCTGAATGGCGTTAAAGCAAGTAGGTTTTTGCCAGCTGTTCGTAATCAAAGTCCTCTCTGGTCTGTCTAGCAATCTCGTAAATCTAAAAGTATTTAAAAGTATTTAAATAAGGGGTCAGCGAGACCCCTTTAAATAAGGGGTCAGCGAGAGGATGGAAAGTATCAGAATGTTGATCCTGTAAGTGTAAAGCTTTCTATTTAATCACTTAACTGGAATAGTTTACATAGAAATCATTCTAAGTTTTCCATATCTCTGTGGTTTACGCCCCCTTTTTTTTTTGGGGGGTGTTGGGGTGTAGGGGAGGAAGGAACACTTCTAGGAGCAAGAAATTCAACTGACTTGAATAGTTAACATCTTCTAAATATTACAAAGTAGCCAATTAAGTATATTTCAACTGGTGTTGAGATTATTCATTCAATTTACTTAAACCTCAAAACAGCAATCAAGCTTTGTTTTAGGATAGATTTTTTTTTTTTTTTTTCCAATTGAACAATTCAAGAATGGGTGGGCTTTTAAACAAATTTTCTGTTTTGTGTCTTTCCTGTTTTCCAGGGGAATGTGGTGGGTTTTGATGTAAAAGATATGCATTTAGCTAATAAAAAAGGTAAAGAAACAGAATATTTCCCTGAAGGAATGATCCTCAGTTATTGAACCTTTAACAATAATCTGCACGATACTCCCACATTTTATGGTTTAAAAATAGGATTTTAAACATATCTCAAAGTGTCATGTATGCTACTGTACTGTGTAGAAATGCCATGAAATGTTTTTTTTTTTTTTTTTTTTTTTTTTTAAAGGCAAAAAAGCACACACAAAAAAAGCTGGATCAGATTATTATATTTTTATTATTATTTATTCAAATAGGATCTCTCTCTCTCTCTCTCTCTTTTTTTTTTTTTTTTTTTTAATTGTCTTACCAAAGTTTTATCATTATGTTTTTCAGGTAATGAGTTTGTTTCACATACTTCACGATTCATTACAAGAATCTACCCCAAAGGGACAAGAGCAAATTCTTCAAATTATAATCCTCAAGAGTTCTGGAATGTGGGGTGTCAAATGGGTATGTACATTTGCAGACAGTTGCATCCATGGCTTTGCAGAGACTATAGAGATAAAAGATTTTTTTCCTTTCCATAATATTTTTTGTGAGATATAAGTTACATGTTTTTCTGTCACTGGCTAGACTTCTCCTTCTGTCTACATATTTAAGTAATTTTTACATCCCAGAATCCAGGAATTCTGACATAGGAGAATGAAGAGGAATATTATTTTCAATTATTTGCTTTTGTAATTAATTTCAATTATGTTCTAATTATAAATATCACTTAAAAAAAAGCTATAGTCACATGCTAAACTTTCCAAATTATTGTAGTTCATCAATTCCTTTAAACTACTGTTTTTTTATTTTGTGTTCTATTGAATACTGAGAAAAACACTGTTAAGAATAATACAACATTATTAAGCTTTGAACCTTGGTTGGTACTACTCCCAGCTCTAAGACTAAATGAAGTATGATTTAATCTTATGAAACACTGCAGTGAAAACATATATAAACAACTTTCATGAGCTAAGACATAACTTTCTTATTTTACTTCATAAAACTTCATTTTTTATTAATAATTTTGTGATATTTTGTTGTGGCTGCATGGAGAGTCTAAAAAATAATTCATATTTTACTGCCTGTCTGCTTGGGCTGAAATTATTATGTTAACTATGTTACCTTAGTTTTAGAGGTAGAAGTTAGCATACTGCTCATTAAGCAGTGTACTTCCAGAAAAAAAAAATAATAATAAATAAATAAATTGCAATGTTCCTTTCAAGAAAATTAAAATGGATTACATTCTTTTGCAATCTGTATTAATCAAACTCCATAACCTCTGCTTATTTGTCAGCTGTGGCTAAGCTATCACCAGAGCATGTTTATAGGAAAACACGGGAATGGTATTTTATTTATTTATTTATTCATTTATTTTCTTTCTTTCTTATTTTCCCCTTTTATTATTATTTAATTCATTTTCAACTGAGGTCAAATAGGTCTCCCTGTGGAGAATAGAAGCTGCTGCCTGTTTAACTAAATGTAGGAATTGTTGGAATGCAGTTGCTTTTGCTTATTGCTAAGGTTACCCTATAGCATTAAATTACAAGAGGTGATGGAAAGGTATATATGTGTGATCTAGGAAAGTACACAGTAATGAAATCCTCATCTGAGCCATCTGCTGGACTGCCAGTGGTTTTGTGTGACTGGAGGGACAGCAATGCAGGAGCTGTGGGCACAATTACTGTTGGTGCCAAGAATTCCCAGATTATGATATGCTACTGCAAAGAAGGACTCAAATGCTTATGATCATCAGAATACCAAGGCACAGCTGCCACTGTCTTCAGTGATTGTGTACATGCAGAGTAAATTCCGTGTCTCCATTTTCAATGTATTTCAAAGTACGTTTGTTCCTTGAGCAATGAAATAACAATAACTCTTCAGTTCAAGTTAGTTTTTAATTTGAAGGTGTTAAAACTAGGCATGAATTCTCTCCTCAAGAGGCTTGGAAAAGCACTTTCCCCCTTTCAGTGGCATCATCTTCAGTTTAAACAATTTCAGTTACAAAATGTTTTTCTAAGTCAGTCTCTTACACTTTCCTCAGCCTTGGATGAAGTACAGAGCAGTTTTTTGCAGCTGTATATATATTCTGTCTTTTATTTTGACTATAGCAAGGCCACCTGAGGGAGACTGTGAGGTGAGCAGGGCAGTTTGCCATAGGCTGCCAGTTTTGAGAAATGAAAGGGAAGGTCTCACTTTATTGCAATACAATGCACACTCGTATGGAGACAGGCACAGCTTTCACTCTCCTGTAGGGCCCTGGAGCTCATGGGCACCTTTGCAAAAGGCTTCCTTTTTGACGTGTTTCCTTTCTCAGCATCAAAATGCCTTCTATTTCAAGTTACCTTCTCAGAACTGATTTTAATAGTGTGCTTTTTCCAATCAATCATGCACATTAATATTAGAGTGTATCCCCAATTACTCTTCTACAGTTACAGTACTTGGAAGTACTTGCCACAGCTATCACTGAGAGTTTGCTCTTCCCACTCCTCTGGCTTTGACTGCAAGCAGTGCAGGACAGCCCCGAACCTAAATTCCTTATTGTTTGCTGTCCCCATAACCAAGCTAGACCATGCTGGCAGTGCTGCACAGCTGAGGTAGCATAGAAAGCAATGACTAGGAGGGTTGCATGAATTTCTCCACTCAGTGCTGGCTGTTCGGTGAAAGAACTAAAGTGTACTCAGACCCATCATAATTCTCTCATTGTTACAAATTCTGCTTCCCATCCTTACTGTTGTGTTGCGGTATAATTTAACAGCCATACTGGGAGTAAAAAAATTACTAGTTAGTATAAATTTTGTTTGTATCTGTGCTGTTACAGATGTTTATTTATGGTACAGATTTGGTCTTGGGCTATGCTATTGCTGGAAGCATCTTACCATTACCATACCATTTGAAATTGGTTTCATTATATTCTGTCTTTGAGGTTAATCTTCACTGAACATGATGTCTTGTTACTGAGGGATTATTTACTTGTGGTTGTGCTCTCTCTGTACTATCTGCATTGCTATTAGAAACTGGTAAGTTTGTTTCATGCTTAGAGGAAGCACTGGCCTGAGGTCCTTACTTCTGAAATGAATCATCTCTCAGGCTTATCATACTGCAGTTTACTAGTTTTATTTCTAGCCTTTAAATCTCAGCAATGATCTCTTTAAAGAATATCCATTTGTTAGATCTCAGACAGTACTGAAGTCTCTCATAATGATTCCACTGACCATTAACTCATGGTATACTTTAATGCAAAGTCATTCTAAAGATTTGTATACGAAACATAATATTTTGCTGTACAGGGGATTTGGGCCCCTTCCTAGAAGAATTAAAAATATGCAGGAAGTGGTTAGATCTGCCCTCTTGGTCAGATCACTTGCATCTTCATTTAAGAAACATTTTTTCTCGTGGGAATTAGCTGATTACAAGTCTTTACATATATCATTTCTAAGCTATGCCAGATCCAGTCTTGATTCCCTAGATAACCATTTGGCAGAAATGGGACTGCACTCCAAAATGCAGCGCTCAAAACTCCACTTAGTGAACCTTCTGCTGATGCTCTTCCTCTGATTTAACTCAGATGTTTTAATTTCTGTGTCTGTCCAGTGTTCATATACCCCAAAACCCCTTTGTCCCCCACCATCACACTCTATCCCATACATGTAAGTATTCCCTCCAGTCCATGGGACTTTCAGATTTCTCCTGTCCTGTTACCCTTCCTCAGTTCTTTTAACTCTCCCCACACCTGCTAGGTTAACCTTCCCACTTACCTTTAAGTTCCTCTAACATCCGTAAGTGAGCTGGCTGGGCAGATAAATATCGTAGGTTTTCTTCAATATAATACTGCATTCCAGGCCTCTGCATCTTGTAAATGATGAGATCTGAGTAATTCCTTCACTTTCATTACTGATAAACCCCAAACAGTGCACTCTGCTGTATCTTGCCATCAATTTTCTCTAAACTGGTTGCAACATATTAACTCAGAGCAGTCTGGCACTCTGCTAAACCGGGATGGAATGAGCCAACAGGCTCAAGATTTGCTGGGACTGACGATGAGAATTATGTAATTGTGTAAACCTAATTTTCAGAGGAAGACGAGTTAAAAACCACAGTAAAAATCAGAGTTCCCACAAAATCACTTTTCCATATCACTGTGCACTCAGTGCCCATTCTCTGAAAATTGAGTCTCGTAAGAACAGGATAGGTTTTGTGAACAAAGAAGTCTTATGGAGAAAAATACCCTCAAGAACTTTTTATAGTCTGGAAAAATTAGTATGCCTCCTGCATACAACTGCAGTGTAGCACTGGAAAGAACTGGTTTGGCATATCCATATCTCCCTTTTATTTACTAAATAAAATGGGAAGTAAGGATTTATGCATGGAAAGAAATTTCAGGACAGTTATTTAAATAAACAGATATCAGTTGTTTTATATTGATTGAGAAAAGCAAAGCAAAAAAAAAAAAAAAAGAACCCAAACAAACAAACAAAAAACAACAACAAACAAACCGAAACAAAACCTCAGTGAAACATAAAACGAGGAAGAACTAAATATCCTTTTGAATATATCCTTTTCATGCAATAGAACATTTTTTCTCATATATCACAGTAACCCACAGTACTG
This sequence comes from Oxyura jamaicensis, assembly GCF_011077185.1. Taxonomy (NCBI): domain Eukaryota; kingdom Metazoa; phylum Chordata; class Aves; order Anseriformes; family Anatidae; genus Oxyura; species Oxyura jamaicensis. Next base: position 66,897,108 of record NC_048893.1, on the reverse strand, counting down.
ATCAAAAAATTCTGTAAGTTACATGGGAAAGCCATGGTATGGCGGGTCAGAATTTTATATTAGAAGAGACGGATATGCTATATAGAGCATATGTTTTCTGAAGCACTCATAAAAATTTAAATGCTACTGTGAAGGTTTCACTATTTGTGTGAAGGAATTTTTTATCGAAGGTTTTGTTTTGGTGTGTGAGATTGAAATGCAGCTTAGCAATTTTATCACATCTGTCATGTGGCTAAATTTAGTGTGCAATTGTATGACAAAAATTATTGCATGAAAACATAAGTGAAAAATAACTCTGTGTAGTTTTGAATGTAACCTCTAAAGCTAGTTAGGGAAATGAAAACCATTTATTCAGATCTTGGTACATCTCACCTGTGCAGATTGAACTGACCATCAGTTTGACTTAACTAGGATTGTGAGCAAGTGAAAACTTAAAGATGAGACAGATTTTGGAAAGCCTCTTAAATAAAACAGAGAGCAAAAGTTCACTAATTTACTTTGGAATTTTCTGTTTTTTACATAATTGTATACAAAATGTATTTAGCTTTCTCTCTGGAAAAATGGCAAAACTAGAGACAACAGAACTGCTCTCTCTCTCTCTCTCTCCCCCTTTTTTTTTTCTTCTTTTCTCTAAAATCGATTTAACAGATTATGTTTGGTAATGGGAAGTTTAGATATTCCCACAATGTTAATAAACACTATATCCTTTAGAATATGTGATGGAGTGTCAAATTTAGTAAAGGAATTCCTTTTAGTAAAGGAATTTATAAAATAATGGAATAGAATTTAACAAAAAATACAGACTCTTCCAATTTAAAGATAGTGAGATACTACTTTTTCTATTTATAAACATGCTACATATCAGTATGATTATTTTTCTATTTTTGGTTATGATTTCTACTAGATTTTTTCCTAACACTGAAAAAATATAAAGCTAGCTCTATAACATGCCTTTTTCAACTGATAATGCTCTATCTGAAAAAAAAAAAAAGTATTCATTGCATTATAGCTTTGAATTGTTGCTGCTTGAATTTCTAGTGCAACCTGTGAAGTGACATGCTTTAATGTTCTTATTTCTATGTCTGGTCAAGTTATTAGAATGCCTTAACAGCTCTTCACAGTATATGTTATTGCAGTGAGATACTAAGTGAGCACTCTGAATCTAGCATTGTGATCCTTAAAAGCTTGCAGATGACAACTCTAAACAATGTCTATGACATGGGAAAGACAGATACATCACAGTACTTCATCTTTGTTTATTCTACATCTAAAAGTCTAATAGTTAGTCTCCATCCATTAAACAAAACCTTGGCTGTGTTTGCGGAACTGGTTACAGATTTTTGTCCCCAAACTGAAATGGGTCGTCTGCTCAAAAGCAGATGAATCTGACACATCGTACAACTCATGGCAAAAACACACCCAGGCTGTTCTGAGCAGGTATCCTTGCAGTCTGGAGCTCACTCTTTGCTTGGGCTTGCTGTGGCCTTATCCCACGGATGAGTCATGGAGAGTGTGCTTTCAGGTTGGAAATAGGAGAAGTTTCTTCTCAAAGAGCGGCTAGGCATTGCAATAGGTTGCCCATGGGGATTGTAGAATCACCGTCCCTAGTGGAGTGTTTAAGGAAAGGTTATATGTGGTTCTTAGGGACATGGTTTAGTGGGTGATATTGGTGGTAGGGGGACTGTTGGACCAGATGATCATGGAAGTCTTCCAACCTTAATGATTCTATGATTCTATAAGGAAGACAGGAGAGAATTTCCTGCTAGTTCCCAGCACAACCAATGCCCTGGAAGAATGAAAACAGAAAGCATAAAAAAGCATTTTTTCATTTCCCACCCCATCTCAGTTGAGGTTTCAAGGATAGGACTAGTCATCACAGGTTGCCTGCTGGCTCACAGAAAGGGGTTACATAGCTATGTTATTACTTTCTTACTAATTTGCAGTCTAAAAATTAATCTTTAGGAAGTGAAAGTTAAATCTTACACAAATGACTTAAATCTTACTCAATACAGTTGAATAGTCTGTTTTGGAAAAGTAATATGATATCAAACAAAGTGTGCTTATTATTAACAAAGTCATACAGTTCAAAAAAAATCCACAGGTCTAATAGATCACGGGCTGCAATGGTTTAAGGAAATTAAAAGGTTTTCTTCACATCTTACTGGCTGTTCCCAGATGTTCCCAAGCCAATGGGACAGCAATTAGAATTACAGGGAGAGACTCCAGGGACATGTTTATTCTCATACTAGAGTATGGACCCACTTTTGGTTACCCCGTCCCTTAAACTTCATTGACTAGATACTCATTAGCTCTAGCAGGGCAGATAACTCATGTATAGGTGAGTTAGGTAGAATATCTCCCTGATAAATGAAGCCATTTAAATATACTCACCTTTATGTTGGTATGGATCCAGGGGCTGGAAGGTGTTTTCAATTAAGATTGAAACTGCCATGTTTATGACAAAGGTCTTGGTTACTCTGAAGTCTGCTTCTTTTTAGACAGTTTTGCCTTTTTTTTTTTTTTTTTTTTTGGTGTGTGTGTCTGTGGGGGGGAATGTATGTGTGTGTGTGTAATAAATGCTGTAACTTAAAAGCAAAGAAACACACACATTTAGATCTGTCAGTATTTTGTAGGCAGCAATGATGAAAATATTTTTTTTCCATCTATCTTCACTAAATCCACAACTGCAGAAAACTAATGGTACACTAAATAATTTACCTGAGATCTAGTCAATTTAAGACAGAAGAAACTGCAGGGACACAATGGTCTCTGAACTCCTTGCTGACCTTCCTCTAAATGCTGTGTTAGAAAGTTAGACTGAAATGGAAGGGAAGCTGATAGTATGCTGTGTTCTGCCAAGAAACACAAAGCAAGCAAATTTAAAAAATGATTTTCAAAAAGTACCAATTTCATGTGTGAAGTAAATGTGATGACAACCAAAAGATGCTGAGACTTACAAAGAAGTGTAGCTTCCACTCTGACACAATAATGAAATAAATACATAAAAAAAAAAAAAAAAGATTTTAGATTTGATAGTTTATCAGAAATGCATTACGTTTCAAATGACAACCTCACAAGAAAGGATCCGTAATTGAAACCAGTTGTAGATATTCTTGGGTAATGGACAATGGATGATTTTTAATCACCTGATATCTAATTTCCAGCAGAGCTACGTGTAATTATGTAGGAACAATGTCAGCAATTATAAGCATTAGAATGAATTCATAACATTTCTGATGACAATATCTGTAGAGCAACACTATTGAATTGGCCCAAAGACGATAAGGTCAGGCTGTTTGCGTATGCTGAGCATGATGTGTCAGACAGTTATACATGTCACTCAGTTTGCTCTTACTACAGCAGAATATGTTATGATGAGAGTCATTCATAAATTAAATTTCTGTAGAATGAGAGCATCCATTTCAAAATGCAAAGTGATAATCATTATGTAGTAAGTAAAGCTACGAATAATAATTTCTGACTGAATAGCTAAAGCCTGTTTTATTCTGTAAGAAGAAGAAATACATAAAGTTTAATCAAATTCCTTGATCAAAAAAAAGAGATGAGATATAGTTGGTATGTCAAAATTTGTACTATTGAGTGAAGAGTGTGGTAAGGAAATAAATCTTCGTATACTTTTCTTTTTGTGGTAGGCAGTCAGATGTTCATAAAGTTTGGATGGGATCTCACCCATTCACTGGTTTGGCAAGAGGGTTGAAGCACCATAAAGATTAAAAACAAACAAACAAACAAACACAACACAATAACTCATTAAGCCTAGGGCAAAGGGGATGTGGAGGATATTTAAAAGATTGACTTTGGATGGTGGTTCTACTAGCCTTAATTTACAAGCACCTGGAGAATGCAACGGAAAATCAGCATGACATGTCAAGGCAGGACCACAATAGTGAGTAAAGCTCAGACTCAGAACAGCCTGAGGAGGTTGCCATAATTTGTCAGAGCCTTAATTATGCTGGATTTTTTTTTTCTAGTTTCTCAGATAGACCCAGATGGAAAAGATGTTTAAAAAACAGCGTGTTCCACTGTTTTCCTGAATTACGCGTTATTGCCTATTGGTGATAGAACACATTACCTTCTGTACATCTGGCATTAGTAAGAAGGGTTTTCAGGGTATTGTAGTATACTTTGGAGCAAACTCCATCAGGATGCATTTTAGATTGAATAATATTTTCAATATACTAAAAGGGAAATATTCTTCGTACTTGAGGATTCCGTGATAGTTAATGTTTGCAGAGGGCTTAGAAATTAGTTTTATGTTTATTGTTCAGATGATGAAGGTATTATTGTATTTTAGTTAGACAGAATCTTTTCACTACTAATAGAGTTCCTCCTGTTGTGTATGCTGCTTCTGCTAAACACGTTTACTTCCTGGTATACATAACAGCTGATAAATTGTCGTCATGTTATGGTTTATCCTTACATTGGATGTCTTCAGTTGGTTTCAAAGTAATTTGATGACTGAATGTCCTCCCTTCTCATCCACATTTTGATCCTACTCAGTTAGGATCATACTCAGTTTTTCAGTCTGAGGATGCAATCTTTTAGAAGACACCTTCATCACTAAAAAAAAAAAAATAATACGGACTATCCAGTCATGTAAAGATTTATGAAAATATTTCTGTATATTTGGACATTACTGTGTTGGGTCCAGCTGTGAGTCACATGGGAGAAGAGAGGATAAAGTCAATGCCCGGCCGGGAGTGCTAACATGGAATAAGCAAGATATCTTCAAATCTAGTCATATATCATCTCATAACCAATGACAAAATAAGCCAGATCATTAGGATGTGGTCCTGTTTTGACAGTGTTTCATAGTCTGTTGGAATTCACTTCAAATCTTGGATATCTAAGACACATAGGATGGTTTTGCTGCTATTTGGCCTTCATGAGTCTTCTCCTGGAGTATTGCACTTATTGTGAGCAGCCCATTAAGCAGACAACTGGAAAGAAGTGAGAAGAAAGCAACAAGACTGATCAAAGGGTTGGAAGTGTGATGTATTATATCTCTTTAGTCTCAAATGAGTGAAGTAAATCATGGAGATAGGAACATTGGCACTGAGTGTTTTTTACATATGATATTTTTGGAGTTTGCATAGAGTTCAGACATTTTGAGATGGATTTAAATGGCATAAAATACAATTAAGTAACTCATTTTAGGGAAAATTTGTGACAAATGTGTACTTCTCCATTTTAAAATCTTCCATTTTAAATGCAGAGTATATATTATACCTCAGGGTTGCAGCAGCTAATAGTACCAGGAAGAAAATAATAAAAAATAAAAAATGTCAATTCAAGTTGAAATAGGGATAGTAATTGAGAGACAGCATCTCAAATACAGGCAAAAGACACGTAGTTTTCTTCAATTGCCTTCAAATCATAGTAACTTAGAAATCTATGATCACCAGTTTTCACTTTGGTTTTCAAAAGCTGTTGCTTTTAGTCTAAAACTTAATTAAGTCTTGTACATATAGAAAGTGTTGGATTTGACTATTTAGATTATGCTTAGTTCTGCACTTAGTTGCAGGAATTAATTCAGTTAACTGCTTCTGATACAAAGATTTGGGACAAAATATACCCTTTGTATTCTTCTCTTTATTAGGGATTATTTCATCTTTTGCTTCAAAAATGCATTAAAAACCTCCACCATTAAGTAAAACAGCAGCCCAAAGCATGTTACTACAAGTTCTGTTCTTGAATTCAGAAAAACTGAGATGAAACATTGGGTAGAAATTCAGTCTTCCTTGCAGAAAGAGGTTGCTAAGACCACACTTCTAGGCAGTGGAAAACATAGGCTTTAATATATGAACTTTGCCATTTCTCAAGAAATATAACGGTTATAACTGTATCTGATTAAAATGAAAAACTGTAAAACAACAGTATACCATAAAGCATTTTCTGAGGAGACCCCAGGCAGCTATGAACCTTACAAACTGTTGTAGTAGAGGTATGTATTTCAGAGAATATAACACAAAATCTTGCATTTACTTACCTTAATCAGGTTACAACTTTCAATAAAAGAAAATTATTAGGTAGATTAAAACTACTATTCAGTGAGTTTTTAAATTATTCTCAGGTAAAATTAAATTAAGTAAAAAGATCGTGTTGATGTTTGAAGATACCAGCCCATAATAACATTGACCTTCACTTGTGTGAAGTACTTTTCCTAGTATGATAAAACATAAAGTATTCTCCTTTGCTGTTTCTGTTGTTAAATCAGATTTTCCTGCTTAGTAGCTTATGAAGCTTGGCAAATTTAGCAACAGTCTCATTATGTGCAATCATGTAATTTGTTTCATCATGTGAAAGCTACAAATACTTTTTTTTTTTTTTTTTTTTTTCCTGCTATTTGAAGCCATGACTGTTTGAATTACCTTATTTGAGTCACATTTTTAAACCCCTTATTCTGAAACTGTGGCCTAGGAATTGCCTATGGACTGAGAGATCTTGAGTTATCTGTAAATCATGCCAGGATGTAGGCTTCAAGGAGCCTTCAGGGTTGCAGCTCTATAGAATCCACTGCATTGCTTGAATCAATGCATTTGATAACTCCATTGCCATTTAACAAGGGTCTTACAGAACTGCATTAAAGTCTATTTCTGGAAGGCGTGTTGAGTCATAAGAACAAATAGTGAATCACTACCAAAACTATGCCACAAGAGTACTTGTCCTATTTAAAAAAAAAAAAAAAAAAAAAAAAAAGCAACATGTTTATAGAGTGCACTGGACAATATGAATAATTTAGCCTAGTTTCTGTTGTCAAAGGTAAAATAGGCTTGAAGTTCCATTGCATATTGCCACAGAATCTATGCAAGTGCCTTCATTAGCATGCAGTTCAAATCAAGAGTGCATGTGTTGTTGTTGTCAATGTTGTTTTTTAAACAAGTTTCCCAGTTGTTCCTACTTACTGCACTGTAATTCATGTAGCGGAGCAATCATACCTTGCACAATTAGGATTTGTTTCAGATGAAACAGATGATGCACTCTGGGACCATTCCAACCATTAATTGGTGTTGAGTCCATGGGACCAGGCTAGAGCTCCTCTGAAGAAACCCCACCAAAAACAAGTGTAGTGAAAACATGAGGTCCTTACTACCAGCTGCCTCACTCTGCAGATCTACTGATGTATGTGTTGTTTAATACAGAAGTTTTTAAAAGGATCATCAAAGCAGTGAAAAAATAATTTATTATTTTATATATATATATATTATTTTTTTTCAGTGAAACACAGCCAAATTTCCTGCATTTTCCATAGGAGATAAGAATTTCTGAATTATGATACACATTCATTCAATAGACTTATATTATCTCATAAGAACACATAATAAGGTATTTTTCCTGAATTATTATTAGGAGTCACTTGTATTGCTTAAAGTCTTCATTTTTTTTTTTTTTTTTTTTTTTTTTTTTCCTGCCAAGCCATCAAGTAAATGACTTTTTATCATTTTCTATTTAACACATATCATGTTATTACTTCACTGATTTGACTTGTGCATTTTCTATTTTGAATGTGACAGGAAGCTTCAATGTACTGGAATAGGGGAAAATTTCATTAAACAGGTCTATTTCAGTGTTGGTTTTATCTCATGAATTATAATATCATGTTGATGAGAAGTATGCTATTTCATTATTGTTGCTGCAGCAAACCAGAAATGTTTTGAGCTGCCAAGAAAAGGAAAATCTCTCATGTGTATACTACCAATAACCATCAGCACTGGAGACTTAAGCTCAAAGGGTTTCCTCACATAAATTTATGAACACTTTTGAAATTGCTTCAAAGTATATAAACATATATGTATTTGCACTGAATATGCTAATACTAAAATAAAGCTTCCTGATCTTCTTGGGTGGTCGGGCACTGGGTCAGGCTCCCCAGGGAAGCGGTCATAGCACTGAGACTGCTGGTATTCAAGAAGCATTTGGACAACACTGTCAGACGTAGGGTCTGGGTTTTGGGTGGTCCTGTGCAGAGCCAGGAATTGGACTCCATGATCCAATTGTGGGTCCCTTCCAATTCAGGATATTCCATGATTCTATGATTCTTTAGGGTGATATGGTTGTGAGACAAGTTCTGGACCTTAACTAAAGTCTGTTATAATCTTATGGTTTGCCTTCCATAGCAGAACTTTGCAAACAGGTCCAGGGTCCTGGCTATTGCTTCTGTAGAGACTCTATCATGTGAATTTAGTCCTCGTGGAGAGAAAAAGAACTCTAATTTCTTACTCTTTGAGGTTTAGTTTATAAGGAAAAGTGAAAACACAACACATTGCACTTCTTGTTGCATATGAATCATTCATTATTGAATACTACTATGTCTAAGAGTAGCAGCAGCATCTAACATGAGATTAAAAATATACATATTTTAAAATCTTTTGCTCTTGATTTGAATATTATTGTCAGAGAGTTGGTTTATAAAATGGTGTCAATGGTTATTCTTTAAAATATATATATATATATATTTTTAGTGGCCTTAAACTTCCAGACCCCGGGAGTACAAATGGAATTGCAAAATGGAAAATTCCTAGACAATGGTGGTTGTGGCTATATTCTGAAACCAGAATTCCTGAGAAATCGCAGTTCAACATTTAATCCATACAATGTAGGAAGATACAGTAAGCCAATGTCTCTGTCAATACGGGTAAGCTTAGTTAATTTTTAATTTGTTTGATAAAAAGTGAAAACAAACTAATGTTATGTATTTTAGACCTATCTATTATCCATTATTGGTTTCTTATTGTATCCTCACTCCTGTCTGTTGGAAAGTTTAATGTTATTTTTAACAACATATCACTCATATAGTACCAATTGCCAATTGGATGTTTTCCTATCTGTAATTCGCTTATGTTTACAAAAAGTGTCTAGGTATTCAGAGGTTATAAGAGCTTGTAAAAACACATGATTTCCATAGTGTTGTGTACATTGCATTGTGTCATAAGTGTAGTTGACATAAGAACATCACTTAGGATTGTGGGGAATGAACTCTGAAAGCCTTCAGAAATCAGCTCTACATGGTATTATTTTCTTTAAGTATGAGTAATACTATGTATACTACAGTAATGCTACTTAATGAATGCAAATGTTTAAATATATGCTAGGAATCTTTATGTTTCATTTAAGTTTAGATATCTTCCTATGCATATATAAAAGACTATTTTTCATATTAAAATCATATAAATAATTGTAAAAAAGAAAAAGGATCAATAAACCTTTGAATTACTTCTATTTCTCCCAAATTAAAACCTGATTTAATTATTAAAAATATTAGAAATTGATGTTATTTAAAATAATGGATTATAAAAACCCCCTTATTTTGCAGTCAAGTAGATGTTTTATAATTATTTGCTAGTTGGAAAACTACCTTTTCCCAATGAAAAAAATGCTGTTTCTGATTATGCAGTATACCACTTGCATAAATTGTATTTAATTAGCATAAAATTAGTGTATAATTGATATTTCTTTCAGAGAAATAAATAGTGGAGATAAAACATTAGCTAATAACAATTATAAAATGCTTACTTAATGTGTGCACCTAATCAAGAACATTTTAGTGTCCTAACAGTAAGCATACCAATTATGAATAGACATAACTGGATGATTTCAAGCACCCATGCATATACATCCATTACTTTAGCCCTTATTTGTATAAAGCTGGAGTTAATTAAAATGAAAAAAAATCCCTGACTGTAATCCAGGAGACATGCAAAATCATTGACAATGGGAAGGAAATTTCTGAGTATGGAAGAAGTGGGCACAGAAAAAGACAGCTATTTAGACTGATGGCATAGACTGGGAAGACAGGGTGGATAGTGAAGGATGAAGAGCAGCAGTTGCATCCCACCAGCTCTGGGACTTGGGGCTCAGAGAACCCTACTCATAGAGTGAGCTGAAAAAAACAGGAAATGATTGAAGACAACAACAACAACAACCAAATCAGGAGCGGGGGTCAAAGGAAAAACAGTTTCTGCTAAAGATGGTGAACTTGATGAATGGAGAAATTTATATTTAGAGGTCAAAGATATAAAAATATGGGGGTTAAAGTTTCTCAGGCTGACTAGCTGAATTTAGAGAACATGAATGAAGACAAAAATCACACAGGGCTTGATTTTACTTGATTCAATACCATTCTTACCTGATGTGCTGCAGTTCCCATCACAAAGATTATATATAGCCTTTGAAGAAGAAATACGAATATGCAAGGTATTTTAAATGGAGATTTCTAAGCATACAATATTATTTTTCTACTCTCTCTGTATGTCTGTTTCACCTTGGGCCTCACAAATGGGTTGTATCTATGGATTTGGATCACACATGGCTGAAAACAGCATTCTCTTTGCATCCTCTCAGAGGCTTAGGCTGGGTCTAGCAAAGGGGTAAAAGCGTGAAGTAGAACTTGTCCAGTACAGCTGGATTTTACTGATGACATTCAGGACATGTCAAAGGACTTCCCCGGGTTCTAAGTGGGCTGTTTGTCTGTGCTTTCATCTTGAAAAGCTTTCTACTGAGGGTAATAGATATTTTCCAGGAAGTAAGGGGCCAGCACCTGGGTTTGCTAAGCCACTGCTCCTCAGTGTTTCAGGCTAGAACTTTTCTTGGACCAAAATGTTACAGAAAGTACCTAAGAAAAAGGTGGAGTTTGTGGTTTTTGACTTTTTGGTGGATGACAGGGGGATAAGAATCTGTATGCTGAACTTTGATGTTTAGTCCTGAGATCTGTGATCAAAGCATCACATCTCTCACCTAGGCCTGCGGATTTATGTATCTCTCTTGATACATTTCAACATTGATTTCTAACAAGCAGACACTGTACAGATTGTTATTCTCTCCTAGGTGTCCTGAAATACAGATATAGGGCAGACAAAGTTGTGTCTTTCATAAGTCCTTTCTTAGGCTGGGTGCCAGATTACAGGGCACTCTGAGGCAAAATTTCCAGGTAACTAACTAAATTAAAGAGAATAACAACAGGGAGCCTGCTAAAGGCTGAGCTTTTACATGTTCCTGTGAGAGAACAGGAGAACAGGAACATAGGTGAGGAACACTGCTACATACCCTGCAACACTGCTGATGTCACTCTGAGTGTTAGTGCTAGTCCAGTAGAGATGCATCTTTAACAGAAATTCATGAGCTTGATCTCAGATATTGCAAAAAATCACCACTCCTCTTTTTTTTTTTTTTTTTTTTTTTTGGTATGGTAACTAAATATCACCTTTACAGGCAGCATTGAGTGAAAAAGCTGAAAATTATGTAAAACACAGTGATATCAAATTAGCCAAGAATTAAATTAAATAGGAAGTGTCATATTCTTAATTTCATTGTGTTTAATGTGTATTTTTGTAACAGTTTCCTTATGCCTGATATATGCTTCTTATAGTAGTTTCTTATGGAACAGTTTTTGCTACGATGGCTACTATATGGCTATAATGTAAAGTTAATTCTTACAGTTATTTCAATACATTACAACTTTAATTTTCCAGCTCATCAGTGGTCATCAGTTACCACCCAGTAACCTGTCGAAGACTAACAAAGCTGACCCTTTAGTGCAGATAGAAATTTATGGTGTGCCAGAAGATCAAGTAAAAAGAAAATCTAGTGTCATAAAAAGCAATGGTGAGCATCAGTCTGTCTCTTAATTGTGAACAAAGGACAATAATATTTTATATGGAATGACCATTTTTTCTTCCCAAGAAGCTGTTATGTTCTTACGGAGTCTGCAATTATTTCTCTCTAGATGAGGATCTTCTGGCACAAAATCTCTAGCAGAAGTTCAAAGCTATGTGCCAGTTTTGTTGAACAGTAAGTTAAAGAAGCATAAGCTCTTTATTAGTAGCACTCTCCTGAAGGAAGATAGAATATGCACTGTGTTTACTCACTGTTGCAGGTTGGTCCCAGTAGGCAGCTAAGCAACACGTTTGCTGTCCCACCTTACACTCTCTCCACCCACAGCGGGATGTGGGAGAGAATTGGAAAGGTAAAACTAGTGGGCTTAGAGAGATAGTTTAACAGGTAAAGCAAAGCTCTGCATGTAAGCAAAGCAAAACAAGAAATTTGTTCAGTCCTTCCCATTGACAGGCAGATGTTCAGACATTTCCAGGAGTGCAGGTCTTCATTGTGCATATTAGTTACTTGTGAAGACAAATGCCATAAATTCGAATGACCTTCCTCCTTCTTTCTGCTAGCTTTTATTGCTGAGCACATCATCATATGCTATGGGATATCCCTTTGGTTGCTTGGGGTCAGCTGTCCTGCCCATGCCCCTTCCCAGCCTCTTTTGCACCCTCAGCCTACTTGCTGGCAGGGCAGTGCGACAAACAGAAAAGTCCTTGACTGTGTAAGCACTACTCAGCAACAACTGAAGCATCAGTGTGTCATCAACCTTTTTGGTCACAGATCCAAAACATATCACCATAAGAGCTGCTATGAAGAAAATTAAATCTCTCTGAACCCAAACCTTTACCGTGGTACATGTAAGAGAATTTTTATGAAGAATTGTCTGCAGTTTCATCATTTAGCTTATATGAGGTTTCTAGTAGGGCTACTCCCTTAACTGCTTAACAGGTGAAGTGTGCAATCTTGGCATTTGTCTTCAATCATTCCCTTAACTTTATCATACAGATCTTCTTGAAGTCTGAGCCTAAAGGTTCTCTGTGATTTTCCTTCTTCTGTGTCTCTCTCTCCTATTTTTCCTTTCTTCTTTCTGTAAACTGTCACCATTTTAGATTGGTCCCTAAATACCTTCTCTCTCTGTATGAACACTGTTCAAGGCAAAGTGTCCCTCTCCTTCTCCACATTGCCTTTTGTATTTTGTTTTTAGTCATGTGATCACTTTTCTACCTTAATTCATTCAGCTCCTGCCTCATTTCCAATGCTGTAAAAAGAGAAACTAGCAAAAACATGAAACTGGTGTGGCTATTTGAAAGTTTAAGTTGAGCAGAGATTCTGAACCTGAGTATCACTGTCCTATTTTGCTCTCTTTAAAGAGGCAGTGGCAACCTTCTCAGCCTTTTAATTTACACTGTTATGTAGCTAATAAATGATAAATACCTAGAAGGGGATGGCATGTGTGCTGTAGGCAAGTCCCAAGCTGTTTGTGTTTGCTTCATTCTAAGTACTTCCTTCTGATCGATATCACTTCAGTCAGTGGGAATCTCATCATTTATTTAAATGGGCACAGAAATCTGGGGAAAAATAAAGCATTTTACCAGTTCAGAATACTGATAGCAGATACAACTCAGCTATGAAATGGAGTAAATGAAATGGCATTTTGATACTGTGTATCTTCTCTTTTCATTAGCTTTGAGTCCTAGATGGGATGAAACTTTCTCTTTTACTGTCCAAGTTCCAGAACTGGCTTTGATACGCTTCTGTGTGGAAGATGAGATATCTCTGGTTGCAAATGAATTCCTTGGCCAATACACTTTACCACTGCTGAGCCTGAGTAAAGGTAATATTTTATGAAGTGAGCCACCAATAATAGCTCAAAATAATCTACAAGAATCCAGGCTTTTATCCTTACTGTAGTATTGATGGAGCACAGCATTATGTTTATTTCCTACAGGAGAATTTTATAACCATAGGTTAAAAGTTGCACTCTATATTTTTAAGTCATCATAGTCTCTGAATGCAAACCCACACTACAGAAATCAAAAGACTATTCATGACTGTTAATAATTCCTACTGGAGTATTCCATTCTCAATAGAAACTGCTCAGACAGTATTTTAACTCATTCTGATAGAAAACAGGAAGAGCAGTAAGTCAGAACCTCCATAAAATCAACAGTTAGGCTCCAAATCCAAAGAAGCTAAATTAAAATGAAACTTTAAAAACAAAAACAAACAAAAAAACAACACAAAACAAAAACAAACAAACAACAATAACAAAAAAACACAACCACAAACCCCTCAGGTTACCTGCAATTTTCAGAGAGCAGGAGAATTTAAATTAAGCTAAGTAAGTATGATATTTTTCTTGGTAGTGTTTCTTCTGTTGTACCAGTGTGGTTCCTGGAGTCTTATGTGATGGGTAGGCTGCACATGAAGAGCAAGCACAGAAGTCAGTAGGCTAAGGAGAAAGGCTTATGTAAAATGGCTGTTACTACACTGGATTTCCAAAGGTATTTCTGAATGAAACAAACAGAATCAGCTTTTATTATTGAATGTAGACATGAAGGCAAAAACTGGAGCTGGCAGCGAGCACTGTGGCTTTTTTTATTAAGCTTAGCGGGATTTTTAATGGCTATTTCTCTCCAGGTTCTATAGTCATAAAGCTGCTTCTGATTCTTAGTTGAGGTTTAGGAGTTACACAAGAACAAAGACATTACCTTAAAGAACACTTGCCTTTCTCCAGCATAAATCTTTACACTGATTACTTTCTACTTTAATTAGGGTATTTCAGAAAAATGAGGAAAATTTACTCAATTTTTGAGACAAATTTGAATGGCAGATGCTAAAGCTTACATATTGTAAAATAATCTTTATTTATTTATTTATTTATTTATTTATTGTGGAATTATTCATTGTGTCTCTCATATGTCTCTATGGTTTAATTTGGGTCATAAATGGGAATTTAAATTTTGGAAAAGTAAGAGCATGTAGATTCTACACAAAAGATTTTGAGTGGAGTAATTAATATTAGGAAATCGCCCTAGGCCTTACCTACTGCAATGTAAAAATTGTAAGATGCCATCAGGATGCCCATAGGCATAAATAAAACACTGCTAAGTGATGAGCCGACAGGTAATTAAAAAATTTTTAAAAATATTATGATGCTTAACATTGAACCCTCTGTATTCCAGATCTGGAACCATGGCTTTGCTTTAGGTACTTTAGCTCCCTAAATAGTGAAAGGGGAAAATAACGTCTTACAAGGGGATTCAAAACAGTCTACAGTTCTTAGGAAACAACTATCTAAACTATAAGTAGTGAGTTATGAATAAATTTTGCTCCTCTGCATAGCTCTGGTGCTTCTTGCTGCACTAGAGGAATGTCCCCTCCTTCCCTAGGATTCATATCCCTGAGGTGCCCCCTGAGGGCAAGTTGCTTCTAAAAGCCGAGCAGTGCTTACATCTTACATGAGACAAATTCAATTGTCTCATGTCCCATGCTAGCTACCACTTGATCAGTTAACAGTTAATTATTTCATATGAATTGGAACAATTTCAATTTAAAAAATATATATATATATCCATCTCTCAGGAGTCTTGGTAGTATATTCTGTAGCTAGGGACTATGAACACAGTCCTTGGAAATGAGTCTTAGTCCATTAAGTGCGTTTCTTCACAGCAAATATAAAAAGTCTTCTGCATAGTAAGTGGATGCTCTAAAGACTGATCACAAATGCATGTTGCCTGGGCTCAGCTTTAATATTGCTGCCCAGAAGCTGAACCATAGGTGCAAAGTGAACTTTCATGTTGAATAAAAGAATCCAGAAAATCCAAAACCAAATGAGGGTCCCAAAGATTGCATGCACATCCAGAAACACCTAAAGAAGGACTGTGAGGACTACAGTGCTGAACATGGATTATTAATCATAACAGATACCTAAATAACTCAAGTTATATTTACATAGATAAAATAGAGTATTTTTTATCACAACTGACATTATTATTATGAAATAATGCAGACATTACATTTTTATGAACCAATATAAGGATTTGTGTTTGGGGGAGAGGAATTTTTTGTTTTCAGAGGAGGTAAGTTGCAAGTTAAGAACAATAGCTTCTTCAAATGCTTCTGCTCACCAGATGAACATACAGTTTATTTTAAAGAGTTATTTTGAGGTTCATTAATTATGCTGCACTTGCATGGTAGATCATAGAACAGC
The DNA here is from genome assembly GCF_011077185.1 of Oxyura jamaicensis. NCBI lineage: Eukaryota > Metazoa > Chordata > Aves > Anseriformes > Anatidae > Oxyura > Oxyura jamaicensis. Next base: position 66,881,273 of record NC_048893.1, on the reverse strand, counting down.
CCATATTTTCATTTATGGTTAATACACTAACATAGTGTCATTATATTTACAGGTTACCGTAACATTCCCCTGTTTTCCAAAAATGGTGGAAAACTTGAACCTGCATCACTGTTTGTTTATGTCTGGTACTACTAATGATGCTCCGCATTAGTTGTCATTCTGGTGGATCACACCCTGCTCAATAAAGCAACATCACTAGGCTTGCAACAACCCAGTAGTCTGATTTCCAGAGTGGCATGTTCTCAGTGTTCTCACTTTATTAAGCTAACGGGACTTCTTGTGTGAGTAAATGGTATCCTGAATAAGTAATAGATACTGAAGTAAGCCCCACCATTATTTAGAAGTAATTCATAGAGACTGAACTTTTTTTGGATATTTTGTTGAATTCAATTAATAATTTCATTTTCATCTAATTACAACATTTTGATTAATTACTGAGAATAATAGTTTAATATTTATAATCTTATGCTACAAAATTACGAGCATGTTACACAGAATTTTTTATTTGTATTGAACAAAAACTTTTACCATTGTACAATCATCTTTCTGGGGAAACAATACATAGAATGTAAAGTCCCGTTAAGTTTATAATAATGGCAGTTTCTGATTGGGCTATACATCCTTAACGTCCATGGTAATTTTGCTATCTGGAAAAACAGTTCTGAGAAAAAGTAGTTCTTAAAATGATAAAAACTTAGATGCTAATATTTGTACCTTTTCTCAGCCTGATCTTGAACCTCCTGCTGCTAAAAAAAGACAAATAATTCACAGGCTGATTTGTAAAGGGCCTATGTTCCTTGTAGCAGCAGGGAGCTCAGGATACATCTTACTGCAAACTCAGCAAGTAGGAATCACCATGTTTTCAGGTGGATTAGAAGAAGAAATTTAGGGAAGGCAAGGACTGATTGTGTCATTTAAGGTCTCTGAGGGCAACATTTTGTCTGACAGAGCTATCACTGTAGATCTTGCCCATAAGACATAATTTTTCCACCTTCCTTACAAAACTGAAGTATTATTGAGCTTCCACAGGACTGTATCTACCCAACTCATTGCAGATTTGTTGCTGTTTTTTTTTTTTTTTTTTTTTTTTTTCCCCCAATGGTTATTTTATTGATAGATTTCTGTCTTTAATACCAACAGTACTGCTTATGTTTGCAGACTGTTCTTATAATATTCTATTTTTAATGCTACATTTTTATTGCCATTTTAATGGTATCTTATTTAATGTTGCTCTAAGATGAAAAATCACGGTATGCTGTAAACAATTATTAGAAAATGTCACAGGAAATAACACTTAAAAAATTGCATTAGAGTTATAATGAGGAAATCGAGACAGTAGACTAAGAATCTAAAATCAATATTGAACTGTAAGGTCAGGTAATTTGATAACACTGTAAACTGAGCACAATGTGTTTTCCATTCCTGAGTGACAAGTCACTTGATTCTTTACTCAGGAAAGACTATAATCTAAAAAATTAGACTTACTGATTTTTGTAGTGATCATATCTGTATGCTAGCCAATGTCTCTTTCATGTGATAAATATTTTATAGCTTTTTTCAGCTCTGAAGAATCCTAATAATAATAATATTCAGAGTTCCCTTCAATTCCCCTTACTGAGGAGGAGTTTAATTTCACAAGGCAATCTGTGGTATATATTCTCAGGCACAAACTGACCAAGTGACATAGTCAATTTGTGTGATGCTGAGAAATACTCCAGCTTATTTAGATTCCTAAACAGCACTCCTAGTCCCACTTCAGGAGCTTTATACAACATTACCTTCTGAAGTCTGATTTGTGAGTGTCATTTGGGAGAAGAAGGCAATTATCTTCAGCTTCTGGCATTATTATCCCTCTGTTGACCACTTTTCTACCTGGTAGAACAAATGTCAGACCTACTCAGTATCTGGTAACTTAAAATTTTACAGCAGATCAGATCACAAATCAAGGTGTCTCTTGTGCCTTAAAAATGTGCTCTTGCTTCTGGAAAGGTTTATATATGTGCTCAACTCTGTGCGTGTGTGTGTAAGAGGCTGGCAGTAATGGACAGTTCATTAGGGTTGCTCACATGCTAAATGTTTAAAGATGTGCTTAAGTGCTTCCTTGTGTTAGGTACAAATGCTTTGAAGAAAAGAGCCCATAATTAGCCCCAGTGAACTCAAAGGTAGCGCTTACACTCATTGGTTATACGTATATATAGCCCTAAAGTCAATACATGCATTGACCTGACTCCTTTATACAGCATAAGAGTGCAATGGGGTAAGACGAGTGAGCAAAGACTCTTTATAGAATGATCTTAAATAAATACAACACTGAAAGATCATATTCAATGCTTTATTTATTTGTGATTAACCCCTCCCTCCTCCTTTCTTCCCAAAATTGACCAGTTGTATCTGCTTCTCCGATATCAGAATAAAAGAAATGTTGGAAGTACCTTATTGACAAATTAATGTCCTGGATATAAAGTTGCATTATATAAACACTTAAAAGCACACCAACATATACTGCACATAATGTCTAAAGTACCAAGTTGCTAATTCTTTATTATTATTATTACTGTTTGTTATTAAATGTATGGATTTTGTAATATTTAATATGAAATCTGCTAGACTTATGAAATGTATTTGCACCCAGGAAACCATCCCATGAATCTCTCTGGTAAATTGTCATATGCAGTGGGTCACAGAGGTCAATGATAAATTGCACCATTATCAGCATTGTTTCAATACACTTAGTGGAATTAGCAGGCAAAGAACTATGCTCTGACCCATGCTTGATGTGTACTAAATTCAGAAGTTTTAGTGTACTATTTCATACGAACAAAACTAAAATCTTTATTGCTGTCATAAGAATACCTGCATGCAGCAACAAGTTGCTTGCTACAGCATGTGATCTCTTAAACTCACACAAGAAGGAATCTGTTGTAAGAAGAAGATAGCAATTTTAAGACAATAGCCTTATGATTATAAATGTTAAGATCAGCAGATGATGCATATTCTCAAGGGCAACTGAGAGAAAATGTACTATGGAGAATGGAATAAAGAAACATTAGTGGATAAATAATTGAATTGTCTTAGACAACATTTAAATTACACTGTTTCCCAGTGGATACCATTTTTCTTCATTTAACTGGACACTACTGAGTTGAATGTTAACAGCTCCCACAAATGTTCCTTTGCTTTTCACAACAAGCTTCAGTATACGGCTTTTGAGCTCCATGACTTTGTTGTACACAACCTGAAATAATATAAAGGTTAACAGAAAAAAACGTGAATCTGTGAATCTATTTGTCAGACAATACACTTAGAACAGTACAGCATTCTGGATGATGATGATAACTTTCCAATAATTACTTTAAACTGCCCTCTAGAATTATCAACTACTATCCGTGAGCCAAATTCAAGTTAGTGAATATATCTCAGAAATACATTTGACCTTTTATAGTTTATATAAAGGAGATTCTGCCAGCTTAGGCTTGTTTAAGCTGATTACCAAGTATTCGTAAATAAATTTGAAACTCGTGTTGCAATGCTGGAGAAAAAAATAGGTACACATAATTTTCCATGTGAAAATTGAAACTCTAACTTGAGCAGAGTTTTGAACTCAAATGTGAAGATATATCAGATACTCCATGAAGATCAGCAGGGAAAGATAACACTGTTGATTTTTGAGAGGAGAGATTCAGATAAAGGGTACTTATCACGGACAGTGGTATGAAACCATAAGATAGGTAATTATGCAAAAGTGTAGCTTATTATAATTTTTAAATATCTTCCCATAGCAAATGCTTTGAAAAATGGTGTTACTCTTCTAAAAAAATAATAAAAAGAACAAACAGGAAAACTGTTTTAATGTCAAAATTTTTGTTTGCAACAAGGTATGTAATTTTTGTTATATGTTGCACTGATACACCTCATAAAGGTGTATCACAACAATGTACAGTACCTCAGAATATTGTTTCTTGGTACTATAATTGTGATTAAATCTCATGCTGCACACCAAAATTAAGAAAGAACACACCAAAGCAAAAAAAAAAAAAATTTCTTCTGAAACTACCATGAAATTTCATAACTGTTCTGGTCCAAGACACCTGCATCATTAAAGAAACAATAATGCTCCTTTGAAAATTGTTTTTATAAGATTTACTATTGCAATACAAATAGTTGTAGGCACGATTCTGGATGCTAATTGTATCCAAATATGCCCACTATAAAAATATTTGCATTTTTTAATGGACTCATCAAATTGTTGACATGATAGAAAGCTCAGCCCACTCCCTAGATGTTGTAGGTGTGGAACATCATTAAGAATGGACCCAAGTCAGCAAGTGAAAACTACTCAGTTTGGATGTTTCTGTTAGTCAAGAAGTGTTAATGCTTCTCAAACTAAATGAGACAGCTTGCCTACCATCTCTTTAGAAAATTACTAAGTTTTAAAAATATCTTTGAAATTACCTTGATATGCTGAGAATGTGCTGAGGTTCATTATGAAATGGTAATGATGTATTTTCTGAATTAAAAAAAAAAAAATCTGGAGTGATAGGTCAACAAAAAGGAGCTGCATTCAGGACAGACTCCTACATTTCAGGCTCCACATTAACCAAAAACTTCTGAGTGAACTGCATATAGGCTGATAAAATGTGAAAGAATGCTGTCAGCTAGTTTCAGGCCTCAAAGGAAAGCTTTGTTAAGAGAAGTACATTTAATATAAAATTTGTATGGAGGGAAATGTTTCCAATGTTTTTGCTATTTTAGTTGCAATGGAAAATGCTTTAAATTTTAATCTCACTGTGTAGCATAAAAAGCAAATGCAGTAACATACTGTCACTTCATGAGAATGGGAAAGTGGAACTGCCTACAATGAGCTTGCCATGCAACCTGCCTGGATTTACTATGCAGTCTGAATGCAGTCTATACACATGGCACTGCTGAGGAGGAGGAACATCAGACTGAGCCCTTCCGGGATCTCTGCGGGCTGGACTGCAGAGTCCTCGCTGTACTTTCAATTATAAGTAGAAATGGCCATGTGAGACATCCTTCAACCAGAGACAGAGTTTGTCTCAGCCGCAGCAATGCTCCTCTTGCAGAGTGGCAACAAAAGGTGGTTCTGATCCTCACAGGTAGACCTAGGAGGCATGAAATATCTGGTTCTCCCTGACAGCCCTACCTGGCACAGGCTGTCCCTGTGAGACTACAGAGTGCTCTAGTCTGCACCGTGAGCTGCTAGGGTGGCACAGTGGGCAATGACAGGCAGGACACTGGGACAGGCTCCTTGGTGTAGTCGGTGTAGCAAGGCTGAATGCCCATGGGTTTGGGGATAGAAAAACTGCCCCTCTCACTCTTTTTAACTGGCTTTTAGAAAGCTTTGGAAGTTATAGTTTGGAACAGCTGGCATGACAGTCATGCCAGGTGCTTTTCAGTTTTTTTTACTGTGCCTATTTCACCAAATTGCATATGAATAAAAAAGTTAGCTTTCCTGTAAGCAGGAAACCAGCTTTACAGTAAGCAATTACATACTTTAGAAGAAATCTATGATTTGATTATTTAAGTGACACTAATTCTACTGTATAAACATGCAATTTCTTTGCCAATATATGAAAGTTATCATCTTCAGCTTTTGTTTTAAGTCACAACAGCCATGAACCATGGTAATGAACAACTTTGTATCTATGGACAGAAAGAGGCTTTAAGTTTTGAACAATGCCACACCTTGACATGTGGGGTGGGTGTCTTTCATATGATCCCAATAAACAGTTTCTAAAATGACCTTGCTCCAGCTGAATTTGCAATATCATCAGGATGTGGGGACAGAAGATAGACTGTAGACAGCTGAATTAGTATGTGGATAAAACAAATACCTACCACCTGCCAGAATTTCAAAATGAGGACAGCTAAATCCTGAAATCTACATTTAGTAATAATATTGACCTCCTATTTATACAATCAGATCAAATGGAGGCGAGTTATACATGGCCATGCAGCAAATCAGCAGGACAGCCAGGACTGGAATTCAAGTATTTTTGGCTCCAGAAAGAGAAGCACTGTCAACCTACAGGAGTCTAATGACATTTTAATCACAAGTGAGGGACAGTTGCTTCTCCTTAGGTAGCCATGGCACACTTCCCAGATTTGCTCTTAATTGTGCAAATTAGCTTTGATGCACAGTGTTGGCGGGAGCTGTGGTGGCTCCTGGAGCAGGTCCCCTTGTCCACCTCCATCAGGCTTCCTGGGGCAATTCACATCACCGCAGGCCAGCAGCCCCTCTGCTCTGAAGGCAGCTGCAGTAACACCCATGGACTGGTACAGCCCAGGTGTATTTACTCATGTTTCCCCCATGCCCAAGCTTCATAGGTAGGATGGAGGGAATTCCCTCTTGTTCTGGCAAAGCACACATGGTCTTGTTTTGGAGGTTTACTCATTTTGGGTGTGTGCATGCATGCAGGCAGTCCAGAGACAGAGGACAGTGAGAGTGAGGGCTTGTAGCATGCCTCATGGCAAATGCGACACATACGAGCAAGAAACCACTGCAGTTTATTGCCACTTTTCATGGTGAGAATTTAAACTCAAATCGTTCAGATTCATTTTAAATCAAGGTTGGTATATTATTCTTTTTTTTTTTATTATTATTCTTTTTTTTTTTTTCATTTTTTTTTCTGTGTTCTTTCTTTTCTTCACAACCATCATTTTTTAATGCAATGTTATACCAGTGTGGATGCAACAAATGCTGTAATCCAAATAGAGGAACAAGAGAAAAAAGGAGTGCTTGTTAAAAGCAACTCCAAAACATTCAGCGTAGTTCACTCTACTGTTGGTCCTCCTGGACCTTCACGTTTTACTCTCACACATATGAGTAAAAATAAAAAATAAAATGCACTTTTGCAAGGTTGATAATTTGCTGTGGGCAGTCGTAAGCAATAAAAGTACAAAACTAAAAATAAAAATACCCCAGAGAAGCACATTTCAGAATTTTCTCAGTCTTGAACATGGAGAGAAATTAATATACAGTTTCCTTCCAGCCATTTGGCTTTAATAAAAACTTATGAATTCATAAAAAAGGCTAGTACATTTCTGTACACAGCATTTTGGACAGTAACTAACTTAAAAGACAGCTGACTTATATTTTTAGTTGTTTTTCTTCCCTGGGGCTTCTTCTGCCTCAGTCTACCAGCCTTGGACAGAAAATGCATACAGAATGATATCGCATATGGAGGAAAAGAGCTGCTAACAGCACAAGCTTCGGGTTTGAAATGTCCAAGTTCAATGGAGCCATATGTCCCCACTGCGATTAGCAGTTCCTCATGAAAAAGATTGAGTATCTGTGAAGAAGGCTGTAAGTTTTGAGTAAAGGATATTAAAATTATCGTGGATTTTCTCTAATAGCAGTAGGATGATCCTTAACCACAATTAAACCCCCTCCCAGTGAATACTGTCTGACCGCAGCCAGGATTTTGGATTTTCTTGTATTCAAATGGGTCTAGTAATGATTAGAAACAATCGCCTAACTGTGTTGCTGGATGGTTCTTGTCCATAGATCATTTTAGATATTTTTAAATGAATGTTAAAATATAAACATATTTATTTTTTAAATAATGTTCAAATGTAAAGAAATTACTTCGGCCAGGTCAATTATCTTCATGTTGCTCTTTGATTGAAAAAAAAAAATAATAAAAAAATAAAAAAATATAACCAAAAAAATAAACCCTATTATCTTTCTGTTTCACTGCAACACTACAGGGAGGGAAATCTAAGTTGTTAGCAGCAGTTCTACTTGAGGAGCCTACTTACAGCAGTGCTGGAAGTCATCAATGTAAGTAGGTAACTTTAAAATCAGTGGGAAAAGAGAAAAAAAATCAAAATCCCAGGACTGGGTAACTAGGAGATAAAGACTCTTAGTCTCAGCTGACTAATTTATATTTCATTGTATCTTATCTATGAAACAGGGTGGAGTGATAATATTTTCTATGCCTTCTGCTTTGAAGCTTGCTCAAAGTACATTTGTAAATTGCCTTGAGATCTTTTGCTATATGTAATACTTACCATCTCCAATCCCACCTACTGTTTGAATCTCATCTCCCTTTACAAAAGAATATAGTTAATTCTGTTTCTCATTTTGTGGTAAACATTCCTCCATCCAAATGTTTCTCTGTTTAACTCCAGAGGCATAAGCACTTCAGTGGTAAGTGAAATAATTATATATGGCTGTGAATTGCTAGATTTTGACATAAAAAGAACTGGGCCTTTTATTATTGTGCTATCATTTAGGACAGTGACAGCCAATTTGGTTGTCCATTTTCAAATGCGGATTTGAATAACAGCATCCGTTCAATTAGTACTTTTTATGCTATTATATAAAGCTGAATTTAAAATGGTCTAGGTTTTGGTATGATGATGCTGGGGCTCATTTGGCTAACATTTAACAGTGATTATGGTATCAGACCAAACAGTGTGAATAATCCAAACACTTTCCTAAAGAGAAAGACACTTCTGAGAAAGCAGCAAAAGAGAAGATTGTCTCCATTTATGGTTCCACTTCTGATATATTCCTTCTGTTTGATAGGACTCATTATAACAGCTCTAAATGCTGTATTGTTATGCTATCTCAAGATTAGAAAACAAAAATCAAGCACATAAGAAATGATGGAAGAAAGTGAACAGTACTCACAATTTCATTGTAAGTAGGGTCAGTGCTTTTTGGAACTGTTCTTGTTTTCCTTCGACTGACCTCATCAGGGTCTGGCAGAAGATAAAATTCAGCATGTGCACTTGGGGCAGAGCCATCTGGGAGGCGCTGAAAAACAAAATGGTCATAAATATGAATACCTCTGCTATAGCAAAGAAAACAAATAAAGAAATACCAAATGAAATCTGGACTATAAGCAGAGATAGAAACATATTGCATTCTCAATATTCTCTTGGCTAAATCAGAGTGCTAATGCAGTAAACAACAGGCATTCTTTAGAATTCAGCTTCATATTGAATCAGGAAAAATAAATCTAATAATACAAGGACAATGCAAAATTGCCTATCTTTAATATTTTACATTCTGGTGGAAAAAAATCCTTATGCCTTAATCTGCTTTAACTCAATTTAAACTGAAACAAAGTCTAGTCCTTCCAATTTCCAGAGTAATATATAGAAACTGGATTCCAGGTGGTATTCTATTGATTTTAACCCTTAAATAGCAGTGCTGATGCTGGGGAGAACTGTTTGTTTCTAAGGGTATTTCATAAAGCATATTACTACAGGGAAGCCAAGAGCATTTCCTGCAGCAGTAAGGGCAGGATAAGGAGCAGGATTCTTATAATAACAGTCCGTCCCATCTCTCCCATCAAATAGCTGCAACCTCTCTTTAATTTTCAAGCTCAAATTACTTAGTGATATTCCAGATATTCCAGTTTATGGTAGCTACTCCAGATCAAAGCCAATCTATTTGCCAGGCTCAGTCATAAGTTACTGCTGGTGGGTGGACAGCTTTTGGATAACCTCTGAACAGCTGTAAGCTAAAGCAATATTTCAGTTACTCAGAAAACATATTGGTAGTATGAGAGGCTTTAAAAGAACATGCAAGGAATACAATGATGAATAAACATGGAAGTGGTATCTTCCCAGTATATGTCACTTAGTTCTTAGCTTATAATTAAGCAGAAACTTTTGTGTTGGTAAAATATGTTACAATCAGAAAACACAAAGTGGGCATAAATGTGTGAGTATTTATCTACATATTGGTAATTTCAGTAGTACTATCAGTATTTTAGGCAGCAGGTTTACCTGACAGCTCATAGGCAATCCAGAGACAGGATGCAAATGAAAATGCAGGCAAATAGAAGAGATCTTGAGATATATGGAACACATGAATCCAGAGCATTCCCCATGCAGTTTCTCTAAACTACAATTTCCCATTGTAGTTTTATCTGGCTCAGAATAAAATGGTTTCTCAGATTTTGATTATTCACAGTATGCTACCAGAAATATGGGTCTTTCTACAGGCATTATCCCCATCATACTCATGATAGGAGAAAGCACTGTTGTCCTAGCAATAAATAACTTCTCTTTTGGGAAGAAAAACAGTGCTTGCATGTGTGAGAAACCAGTTCTTGCATAACAAATCTCTGATTTTTGTTATCTGAATTGATCCTTCAAGGCAGATGATATGGTCAACTGGAAAGCTTAATACTGCTGTGGTTAATACTATATGCTCAAATCATCACATATTGTCAGTGCTATGTGAATGATTAATGATCTTGACACTAAGCTCTCCAAAATATATCTGATGTAAAATATACATGGGATTTAGTTAGGTGAGATTCAACTGCCAAAATATGAATGACATTAAATGGCATTTTCCTAGGACAAAGTGCCATATCGTTAACAAAGGACTCATAATTTACGCTATCAATCTCTATTGATCTAAGACTATATTAACATTTCAGTTAAGAATGATAAAAACAGTAAATTGAACAGTCTGTTAAAAATCAGGAAGGAAAAAGATATTTGGCATATTACCAAAACCAGGATGCTAACTGTAATCAAGCTCTTCCCTCTTCTGTGAATAAAGCTTCACTGTAACTTGAAGGTCGACAGATTTTGGTCCTTTCAGACACAAAAAGGAATATGCTTTAAAAAAAGAAAGGAGTCATTCTTACCAACTCAACTGCTGTGACCCAGCACAAGGATCTTCACTATCTCAAGTATGGAAATGCAATATAGACAGAGTCTTGTAAAATGTCAGGCTTTATAAATCATCTCAGCAGTGCATTGCCTAATCAGGGACCACGTCAGAGCTAATATTGGATGTTGAGGTAAGCAGCAGCTGAAAAAGGTACTGGGCTGAGAAACTCAGATGGCAGGTAAGAGACTACAAAGATAACAGAGAGAATACCTGCATCTGTTCAATTCCACTCCCCTTTGAGCTGCTGAGATAGCACAGGGTACAGTTAGTTGCCTGTACTGTGCCCCACTGCATCCCTGAAGACAACAATGCAGATCAGATCATGCATAGCAGTAGTCTCCATATCAAACAGGCTCAGCCTGGCAGTCACCTACCGGGTAAAGAACCCAAGCTGGTTGCTGTGAGATTGTTTAACAGGATCTGGGTACCAGTAGTGTACACAATGAGATGAAAAAAAAGATGAATTTGTTGCTATGCCCTGGATCCGCTCCTTGTACCCTGCTAGCAATTCTGGCACATTGGCCTTCAGCCAACTCATCTACCCCATCAGCTGATCCCTCCCAAAACTCAAGGAAGGCACTTTATAGTACCACTGTGGCCTCAAGAGAGGCCATGGAGAGAAAACTACTTCCTCACTATGCCTTTGAAAGCAGCTAAAGACGTTGAAAGGGGTGAGTAGGAGGAGAGGGTCAAGACAGAACATAAAAAAAAAAAAAAAAAAAAAAAGGAATATTTATATTTTAGCAATTCACAGAAGAAAAATCAGGGCAGAACAGTTGCCCTGTGATCTTTCAAAACTAAAAACAAAACCACTTCTCATGAATAGCCACAATCAGCAGTCAAACTCTTAGAGGTAATTTAAAGGGCAGCCACCTGAATTCCAACTACAAATCCTAGTTCTGTCTGCTTGTTTGGGCTTGTTTTTTTTTTTTTTTTTTTTTTTTTTTTTTTTTTTTTTTTTTTTTTTTGTTTTGTTTTTGTTTTTGTTTTTTTGTTTTTTTTGTTTGTGCTGATTTTCTTCTCAGATCTTTAAAGACAGAATTAGCCCAGCCAATGTTAGCTTTTTATAAGGCAGAAACTGTAGTTATTACAGCTGCAGCTTACAAAGGTTTTGCTTTTCCGTGCTAAGTTACATATGGACTACACTGTGTCACTCAGAGAAAGTGAAAGACAGTGCAGCAGCACTGATAGCTTTTCCACATTTATGGCTCATTTTAATTTAGTCAGGAGGCAACTACTATTTTATACAGGTTGCTGTGGTGCAAGGCTAATTTCTTCTGTGGATTTTTTTTCTAATTCTCTTTTGATGGATAATAAGCAAATCTGTCTCATCGCTATATTTAGCATTTGCTTTGGAGTTTTGAAGTGGTTTTGTTTGTTTGTTTTTCCTTTCCATAACTATTTGCTATAGTAGTATGTGTTTTTAAAATGCAAGGATAACTCTATTTTTAATATTAAGAAATATTTTGCAGTCCTTTCTTCACCATATAGAAGATAAATTTTCAGGACATGTCAAAGAAAAACAACAGAGTAAGGTAAAAGATAGGAAAACTGAGAGCTAGAGCTACTGGACAAAATGAAAGTTTGTTTTTCTCTTTTCATTTGGTGGGAGTAGCTAAAATGGGAGCCTTTTTAAACCCTGATTTTTTACTATATTTTTTTCACTGAAGATGGGCAAGAGAACAATTGAGATTTGAAAAACGTTCAGGAAATTAATTTTGGTGGGAGGAAGGAAGTTATTTATAGAGGAGGAAAGGTGGTATTAATTAATGCAAGTTACCTTTGATTTTTTTTTTTTTTTTTTTTTTTGTCAAGATGGTTGAAAGTGAAAAATGAGAAAAAGAACAGCAGCTGGAACTATCAAATCGTCAGGAGCCATCAATCTGTTTCACTCTAGGACAAAAAGTGAGAAAATATCTGCATGTCTAACACTACGAGAAGCTGATGAGATGATGTAAATTTGAGGCAAAAGTCACCAAAAGAGAAAATTTGATGTCACTTAAGAAGAGATGAGTTTTAGATAACTTTACAATAGATTATCCCCAATGTCTATTGCATTAACATCATAAAACTTTCCTTTAAATTCATACGAGTGAAACCCAGTATTCATGTTATGCTAAATTGCGTAGTTTAAATATGGCAAATTTTGAAGTAGTTGGACCTTTCATAATGTTAATAAAGAACCCATCATGAAGGAGAGTTGAGGATGCCTAGTAATGACTGAGGGAAAAAAGTCATTAAGATAATGTAATTCTTGTGGAAAAATTAATTGAATTTAATCCATTATTTCCCAGCTACAGTTATCATATGTAAAATTAAATTACACAGGACATAACCTATCTGCATGGGTTTCTGTAAGTAAATATCAATACTTTTTTTTTAGTTTTGGAAAATAAAATTGGAGTGAAAAACGGAACACACCCATAACAGATACGTGTCTGTCTTCGTTTTTCAGTATTGAGTTACAGATGTGGAGAGAAGCAGATGCACAGAAGAAATTCTCTCTGCTTATAGTCCAGATTTCATTTGGTATTTCTTTATTTGTTTTCTTTGCTATAGCAGAGGTATTCATATTTATGACCATTTTGTTTTTCAGCGCCTCCCAGATGGCTCTGCCCCAAGTGCACATGCTTCCTTATAAAAAGCTAACATTGGCTGGGCTAATTCTGTCTTTAAAGATCTGAGAAGAAAATCAGCACTAAAATAATGACATTATCAAGCAAAAGACTCCTTCAAAACTACAATAATATTATGTAAACCTTAAGGACAAACCTTGTGAATGAGAGCTTGTGTTTTTACTTCATAAATCTTAACATGGGACTCTTCCTTGTTCTTCCCTTGAGATTTGCAAATCCCAAAGCACTGAATACCTGTAGTCTACTCTGCTACTACACTATTAATTTTTCTGCCACAAAATATTTTCAAACAATTTAAAAGAAAATTCAAAAGAAAATCATATTTGCAATAACTAGCAAACAAATACAAAAGAAGATAATACAGTACATTGCTATGGTGCACTCTGCATGCTCTGTTATTGGCAAAACAAAAAGAAAAGCAAGCAGACAGTAATTGCACAATGTATTTTTTCACAATCATTTTTTTTTTTTTTCACCTCAAATTTGAAAACATTTAACTGCTGCTCTGCAGAATAAGTTTTATTATATTTTCTGGTGCTGAATTTATTGCCCTCTTCTCTGTCAGCAACTTCGTTTCTATTTCTAACTTCATTTTTATCTCCTGCAGACATCCAGGTATGTACATGAACAGAGATATTTTGTAACAGAGGACACTGGCATGGAGGTTGCTGGCAAAGCAACAACAACAATAAAAAAGAAATGTAATTGATCTCAATTTAATGCTGGTGAGTAAAAATGATATGTTGTTTCAGAAGAATATATATGATGTTTCAGGGAAATTCTTGAATGCATTTTTTAAACAGTATTTTTCTACTTTTCTGAAACCTGGTAGCGTCAGTGGTGTCAGTGAAGCAAACCTCCAGATGGGCTTTGTCACTTACTATGATAAAAATGCAAAGGTGCTGTATCTGTGTCTCTGATTTGAATCTCCAAAAATAGCTTATGCATATCTTGTAGTCCAATACCTTCAACATCCTCATCAACCTACCCGTTCTGTGTGCTTGTCAGTGGCACCAAATGGGCAAACTGTGCCTAATGTAAGTGCTGTTAATTCAAGAAACAAACAAACAAACAAACAAACAAAAATGGTTTTGTTAACTGTAGTTTGTTCCAGCCCTCTTTCCCTCAAATGAAATTAGGCATTTTGGAAAAAAAAATAAAAAAAAAAGTAAAGGATTTCTGTTTCAGCTTTGTAGGAGAGTAGCATGGAAATGGACTTGTGCAGTCTAGCTCTTAATAAAAGATGATATGCTGTATTTCTAGCAGGGAGACCTACAGCTACTCTGGCTAAAATAGGGACTAGAGCTGTCCTGGGTCACAAAATCTGAAGAATGAACCAGCCATCAAGCCAACACTCTCCAAGGTCTCATGGCTGTCAAATAAGAAAACAATAACCCCCAGTCACTGAGGCAGAAGGAATCTTCACATCTATGAGCCAGAAATTCAGACACCAGTTCTGGGCAAAAATGTTGAGATGTTGACATATCCAAGGGTATAATGAGCAACATATGTAAGTACCCAGAAAAGTCTGAGCAGGTTTCTGTAATTCTGTTAAGGAGGTAGGCGAGAGACAGATTCATCTTAATGTATTATAGACAACTCCAGGTGGACTTAGTTAAATTGCCCATGCATTGGTGTCTGGCATGATTTGAGATAAAGGAGGCGCTTCAAATATCTGCATAAATGGTCAGGTAAGACACAGGCTTTATGTGAAGCCCTCTTCTGCAGCAGCAGCTGGAGGCCAGATGAGACATGTTAATTTGTCTCCTGTACATTCAGGAAAATGAATTGGGCCTTAAATCTCCTCTGATCAAGACGGAAGCTTAATTGTTTAGGTTAGTCTCCAGTTTCTAAAATATTGGTGCCTCACATAACCTCAGGTGCCAGATGATATGTATGGAGCAGAATATATAACATAGGCTTCATGGAAAACTGGCACCCTTCGAGCAGCATTGGAGAAGAATGAAGATACTTCATGGAACTCAAAATAACCATGATCAGACAAATAAACTCTGTCACATCATATATGTATGTGTTTTAATTTCAAAATGAATCCAGATTAAATAGGCCAAGGCACACAAGCATTGTTGTTATTATTATTATTATTTAATTAACAAGTATTCGTCAAGTATTCGTTAAACATTTAACAAAAGAGTTTTTTTTTTTTTTTTTTTTTTTCAGGGCTACCCAAGAACACATCTGAACTTCTGATCTGCTGATCTGCTTCAGGAGTTTGAGAGGAAAACCCACCTAACTCCACTTAGAATTAAGTGAATAAAATGAAAACTTTCCTGTGATACGCAGAAGGTCACAAGGTCATCCAAGGTTTCTAAGCCTTTATTTCTATAAAGCTCTGAAACCAGCTGAACACTTTCAGAAAGATGAAGAAAAGAACTGAGATGTAGGTAGTGCTCAGTTTGAAAAGAGCGACTTCTTGTACTGATGATCCAAAAAGAGATGTATACTAGGATAGTCACAGTCCCGAATGAAATGGGGAAGAGTCTGTATAACCATGTGACTATAACTTTCAGGTAAAATAGGCTCATGTCTTTTAGCGACCATAGACAATAGCAGAGGAGGAGGGCTACAAATTAGTTCCAGCAAGTCATGATACAATTTAATTGCATCTCCTACTGTTTCTGAGTGAACAAAAAAGAAAAAGATGATTTAGAATGACTTGTGTCCCTACCAGCCCACTCAAAGCTTATGTCTAGCTCCTGAGGCTCTGACACTCCTCTAATACTCCTTGTAATTCCAATGCTCAGCACTAGATTACTGGGTGCAGACATAACCCAATGTGGGTATCAAAAACTTCTCAGGATTGCAAAAATAATATAAAAGAATGTATATATAACTTCTGAATAACCAGAAGTTCAAATGTACTGCTCACAGTAAGATTTGAGCAAGAATAACATACAATTTTATTTTATTTTTTCCTGAAAGAAGGAAGTGACAAGATATACTCTTTTTGTCACATATTATTTTTCTATCTTCATCTAGTCACAGATCACAAGTGAATGTAAAAGGAATAAAGAAATTGTGACTACATTCTCTGTGCTTTCACCCTGCAGTTTCTTAATTGGTTAAAGAAAAAGTCTGTATGTGCCTGATCTAGACTACTTCTAATTTCTGAAACTGTACAGAGCTCCCTCTGCTTTTCTTTAGGAGATTTTTCTACAGCTTGTCCCCTTCTTTTGTAAGAAAGAATTTTGTTATATGATGCATGAAATTTCTCCTTCTTAATTATCATTCATTACTTCTAGGTACACTCACGCTCAACATCCTAAATAATTCTTCTTGAATGTTGCTGTGTTCTCCCTTAAATATTTGGCAATTGACTTGTGTACTTGTTAGTTAGTTCTCAGCTAAGTTAAGTTTAAGTAACAATAAATCACTCCTGGAGAATCAATCGTTCCCAAACAACCCTACTGAGAACTCTTCTTTGAACTTGTATTCTAGTTCTTAAGAAGCTTCCAGAGAGCTATATTCTAGCATGAAAGCCTTATAAAGATGAACTTACTTTCTGCACCATGAAACAAGGATCTGGCCTTTCTCACTGGCATCTCTTATAGCAACATCATGTCTCACCATTTGCTTGTTTTATTTTCACATTACAATGGGAAATAGATCTGTAACGGAAATAGATCTGTAACTCCCTGAGGGAATAGTTTTCATTTGTCCAAGCTAGTTGTAGTGTTCTGTAAATTACTTTTATTCTCTTGATCATGCTCTGTTTCCACTATTATTTTTAAAGTTTTCCTCATTTGCAACAAATGGCAAATTTAATTTATGTTCACGTTCATCTCTCAGATTGCTCATACTGTTAAATAGAACTCACTGATCTTATTTTATTCAACACAGATCAGGTATGTAGGAAATTGCTTATTTAAAAATTAGCAGTTGGAATTTAGAGATGAGGTAGTACTGCGACTGTGATAGATGAAAGGGTTTAACAAGAAATAATAACACAACTTTCCATACAACATATTTGTCAAATGCCCTTAATAACAAATAAGATGGAATCCAAAAGTAACCGTTGTGTCACAGAAACAGAACTTATCTCTTTCCAGTTAAACTAGTGTTGAGTAATATCAGCCTTTGTTTATAAGTGTTCAGCTAATTTTCAGTCCAAAAGAGAACATCTATCTAAGCTAATTTGCATTCATTTTTAAAGTAAAAGCATTTTCTGTGAATATGAAATTAAATCCAATTTCTTTACAAGCTAAAGTTAGTACAAGAGCCTTCTTTTCATGTTTTTTTTTTTTTATTCCATTTTTCTGTGAAGGTCTAGGGAGAATTCCATCTGAATGTCTTACCCTCCTACATCAGCCAAACTGCTGATTTCATTCTGTTACCAATACTTTCTGAATAGCTTTTGTTCAGCTCAGAGGGATTTTTTCCACTTGTTTTACATCCTTGGACGACTGGCCAGACTTTGCTTACCTATGGAACTTCTCTACCCCTGTTGGCTAATCCATGGGTCTCAGTAAAGAAAGCAGGATACATTCATAGTACTCTGAAAGGATAATGTTGCTTTTTAATTAATTGGCAGACATTGAGTTGCTGGTAGGTAATATATTTTCCATTGAAATCTATATAATGCTGTTCATAATGTGTTAAAGTTAGTAGGCCCACAAGAGGAACAATGGGAACCAAATCTGATGGTTCAAAAATCCCCACCCCTTCCCCAGCTCAAGCTAGAGCCAAAGTCCAGCAAAGGCAGTGAAGCATCTACCTGTGCTGTAGTTGGGAACTTCCCTATAGCCTTGCACCTGCAGACTTAGAATTAGATTTCATTCTCTTGTTTTAGGGAAGACTTGTCTCTCACTTTTCCTCCCAAACTACTTCAACTATCAAGTTTCACAAATGTTTTTGGAAGCAATTTGTACTTGGATAGCATAGGACACAAAATGGAAAGAGGCTGGATGTCTGTGTAAGCTTAAAGCTGATTACTAATTCATCACCCACATATCAGCTACCCCAGAATCATTAATCACCAGGAGTGGTTCATGACAGCTTCAGAGTTTTTAAAACAGGACAGCTGGAAGTAGTTTTGGAAAGTACTATAGGAATTTATTTTAATTTCAGCAAGTTTCCCCCCTGTAAAATTGGTTCTGAATGCATCACCTACACGTTTTCCTGAATTTATTGGCATTTATTGGCATGAGGATCAGGATAAGTTGGCTTTGTTTCTCCTCCCCACTACCCCTGAGGAGTTATTCTGTCCACAAGGAGTAATGGGCAAAAATGTTTAGCAGCAAGGATTGAAAGTTTAACTGCTTATCTGGAAAAACAGGGCATGCCTGAAGTCATGGCAATGAAGTCAAAAGAAAACATACACTTCTTCTGAGCCAACACTCAACCAATGTTCCCTTCTGGTTGTCTATGGAGCACAAAAAGAAATATACTAACCAACCTTTTTGTTTGAACTTCAGAAATGGCTATTTCTTTTGCCTCTGGTGTCTTGTTCAATAGACAAGCAGGCCCAGCAGTGGTTAGCCTGTTTGTTTCTGGCTATGGAGTACTGAGCTAGCTCATAGTCTGCTCTGTGTAAGATTTATTATGATCTTGATATTCTGCATTTTTTGTGTTGGTTAATACATGGAAGTGAACTTGAACTGTTCAAAAACCTATGTGTCTCCAGTGTTCATAAATCCACCTCTGCAGCTTCTGCACAGATCTAGGAGTTTACATCTTTCAGGCCGCCTCTCAGGCATTCTTCCTAGCACTCCCTCTGTGCTTCTGTTACTGACTGCTGCCGTTCTTCTGGGTATTGTCCTGCCAAAGCTGGGTTGTTCTTGATCCTCCTTGACAAGCCCTTTCACATGCTAAAACCTCACCCTGGATCCTGTATCTTCCTCCCAAGACCACTTAGTGCATTTTGTGAGGTATGGCACTACTGAGTTTCTGTAAGAAGCTAGCCTTGATTCATCTCCTTCTGCTGCCACATCCTCCAAGACTCAGAGAAAAACTCTCCCAGTCTCTCCACATAACCTCTCCAGTTTATTGCTACACCAACGTTTCCTTCTTTCCCAGCTTCATTTTCGTAAGTCAATATTGCCTCAACCTCTTGTGCATGAAGTGCACAAGCACTGTCTGCATTTGAGGGGTGCACGTAATGGTCCAAGAGGCTGACTTAAAGTTATGTAATATACACGTATGAAAAATTACATTTTATTACTATTGCATCTTTTCTATCTTTGAAAATTGGATTTATTTATTTTTTCCTCAACAGTGATCTTGATGCCTTCAAATCATAAGTAGAAGCTGTGAGTCACCTGACTTACAGAATCTCAGAATTCAGTTAAAAGTATGAATTTCTAAGGGAAATCATGAGACTGAAACATTGATAACATCTTATAAGCCTTATATCTATTTAACAGAACTTCATTGTGCATACACAGCCTTAAAGTGCAGGCAAACATTTGCAACCCGTCTTATATCTCTCCCTTTTGAATGTTTTACCATGTGCATTGTTTGTCAAGATACAAGCATTTTTTTCAGTGGAAAAATAGAGTTTGTGCTTTACAGAAGGTTAGGTTAGATTAATGGTCCTTTGCAGTCTCAAAATCCATAAGGCTGTTCTACTCTATTGTTGTTTTTTGAGGTATTTCTAATAGAGTTTTCTTCAAGAAGGACTGGCTTTCATAACATGTAACTGAAATGTTGGTGTTGTTAGAAAAGAGATTTGGAAGCAGATCTAGGAATGACTGATTTGTATATATGCAGCAAATCTGGCACATGTGGATGCATCAGACCAAAAGTGCCTGCTCTGTGGAATCGATGTATATACCAACATTAGACAGTCATCTGGTATGTCTGCACCAGACCAATACTCTTTCAAATGCGATAGCATTTTCTACTATGACAACCCACATGAAAAATCCTGCAAAGCTAGCATTGCATTCTTTTGACTTCCTCCCTTAAAGAACCTGTGTGATATTGAGAACAGCTATAAACAACACCAGCTCCTTATGGATTAACTTGTACATCATGTATTAATATAAGGTTTGCACAACAGGATTGAGATCTATTAACATGCTGAGAACAAATACCCACAAATAATAAATTTTATTTACATGGATCAAAATTCTGTATCACAACTTCTGTCAGTTCTATGAGGCTACATTTGGGATTAATTTGACCCACTACAATTATTTTCACATCTGAACACATCATAAAATCTCTATAAATAGATAAATTAAATGGGGAAGAGTGGCACAAGAATTATTTACTACAAATTATGAAATAAAACAAGATGGCAAAGTAATCTCTGCACAGATGAACCACTAAAATATAATTAGTGAGACTCTGCAAGAGACTGAATATACCTGAAATAGCTTTAACATGTCTTGAATAAGATATGATCTTGGCATACTTTTTAAATCCCTGTTCATTTTTTTTTTTTTTTAAAAAAAAAAGGAAAAAGAAAGAAAGAAAGAAAGAAAGGAAAAAGAAAAGAGAGCATGTCAGAGAGATTGATCTGTACAACTAGAAAGCTGAGAAGACTACTAATGGCATAAAGAACATTTCTTTTATAGGTTGCTAGTCTGAAGGCAGTCCAGTATCACAGTACCCCAAAGCTCAACAATTTCATATTTCAGATCAGATTAAATGAAGGATGGCTGGCTTGCAGGAAGGAATCAGAAGCCCAGGATTTAAAAACATGGTTGCCTAAGTTAGGCTGCTAAAACAGTCACCTTATTTTCAAGCCATGAATCATAGCTAGTTTTACTGAATTGGACTCCTACCACTTCTCTGCAAACTCACTGAAAAGGATTTCATTTAAGTCACTGACCTTCCTGAGCTAGACGCTAACTTAAATTTGTATTGTCCCTTCCCATAAAGTGAACTGAACCCTGCATTTCAATTTATCTATACACAATCATCTATGTTGTAATTTATTTTCATTTAATTGTCATGTACTTTCTAAGTTGAAGAATACAGTTATGAACCTATACATTTAAAATGACAAAAACAAGGAGAATGACTGTTTCCAACATCTGTAGCTCTATTTGTGTACATCTCCACATTACCCACCTGAACTCACAGTAACAAATGAGCACAGCAAACATTTACATATTCCCCTCCCACAACATAGAAGTTTATCAAAGCCATTTAGCTTTAGAAAGTACAATAGGAAAAATAAAGAGGGTGTTATACTATATCCTGAAGGTAAAGTTCATATAAACTGGGCCAGCAGAGGCTGATCTCACCTGTCAGGATGGTACATAGGAAACAAAAGGCAAGTCTCTCAGGACAGAAAAGTTACAGGATTTTATAGAGTAAAATTAATATACTTGAAATGAATATCAGAAGCTGGAGTGGCCAATGAACAGCTGGAGCTACATAATCCTCATGTGACTTGTACGAATAATTAAATGTTTTGTTACTGGATGGCACTCACATACATTCCTCAGTTTGACCTGACGTAGGGAAACCTATTGTGATACAGTCTGAGATGGAGGCAGCTTCAGTGTATGGAACAAGAACCTGCATACAGAAGCACAAATCTTCCAGATAAACAAAGATAGCAAAGGATCTCTTTGCCACAGCTATTACTCAAGACCTGAGCAACAGGGAATTCAAGAGGAATCCAGGTGGCTGAACTCATGATGATATAGCAGACACACTGTCTCAGCTGAGGTACCCATCTAGATCTCTCGTGTTACTCTCAACAATTTAATCTGTCTTGTGCTGAGAGAGCTCTGCCAGCTCTCTCCTTGTATAGCCTGGCTCCAGAAATGTGCAGTATTTACCATTTAGCCTCATGACAGAGAGCTTGTTACAAGGGTGAGCATCATCACACGGAGACATTGCTTCTTTAAACACTCCACTACTCCCTCTGCTGACCTCTTTCCTGCTTGTAGACTCATCATGTTGGGTTGAAAGAAGGGTGTGGATAATCAATAGAACCAGACTGACATCCCTCAAAGAGTTATGATGCTGTATGAGGCCATATATCTAGATGGCATCAAAATGTGTCAGCTGAAAGGGACAAAAGAGGCATCAAAATTGTTTTTCTATATGGCCTGGAAAAGATCGTTGCCAGACATTAGGTTTCTAAATAAGTCCCATACTGAATGAGATCAAAGGAAGACAACAAGTATTAAATGTTGAAAAAAGCATCATCATAATTCTGAGTTAAAATTGCTTATATCAGAAATGGTGTTTTAGTATTAATATTTTCAAAGTACTCTGCACATTCAAAGACTTATGATTTATAGATTATGATGAAAATACTTACAATATTCCTCATGTGTTTCAGCATTATTGTCAGATGGGTGCCCTCATAAGATATGACTAATTGTACTCCAGGCTTATGATCAGTTGACTGAGGACCTAAAAAAGGTCAGTTTGATTTTTTAATGAACAGCTTAGTGGAAGTAAATATCTAAAATACTGCAGAATACATGAATTAATATATCCAACAAAATTATTTCCTGCTTAAATCAGTGATCAAATTAGAAAACACAATTAAAGAGTGTGATCAAGAAAGTGGTCTGATATAGTACTCATCTTCTTGCTTGTTTATACATTGACAGTGAAATTTTTGTTTTCTGACTGCCATCAATCTGAATTTCAGTGGAAAATTTGTGACTGAACTAAAAATAATTCTATATATTTTTAATTACTCTAGTTAGTATTGCTGCATTTAAATTTTTTTTTTTTTTCAGTTCCTACCACAAAACCAAACCAAACCAAAAAACACACACACACACAGGTTTCCAGACCAGTTCCAAAACAATAGTAGATTTACAATAACAACATCTATATCTAACAGATTTAAACTCTCCCTTCCTCATTCTGTATTTCTCCTGCTCCAGGCTGGTTTTCATACAACCCTCTCCTTTCACAGATTTTCTGCTAAAATGAATTTACACAGTCTGACTTCATTCCCACTGAAAATAAAATAAAATAAAAAATCAGTTTCCAAGCAAGAAGAATCAAGCTCGTAATATGGAATAAATGACTAAGCATATCCTGATCCTTCTTTCTGTTGGAGGCATTGAGCCAGCTGTCTTCACTGCCAAAAAGGTGTGTCCTTGAACTGGGACATGTGACTTACCTGTCCCACCGAGACAATGCAGACAATAAAAATGTTTTTTACCATGATATACCAGGTAACAGTGAAAACAATAACCTCTCATTGGTATCTCTCTGACCTTCTTATTCTGCAGTGCTAACCCTGAGCACGGGGGACATGAGACTTTTTGCACCACTTGGTCTGAGGCCCAGGGCTCTCACCACACTGTGATCATCAAAGGCAGCCCAGACACTGCCTGCATGAACTAGCCTGTTTTTACTTGCAGAAACAGGGTTTCCTTTAATTAGACCAAGGCTGTGTTGCATTCAGTATTTTATATTTACTCTACTTGAAAAAATAACTTAATCCTGCTAACCTTACAACAAAACAGCTATCTTGCAGGAGCTACGTTTTGTTCTGCCTTCCTCCCCATTAAAAATATAGCTGGGCTTGAAACCTCAAACAGAAAGGTGCTGCTCCCCTGCACATGTCTTGGGATCTGCCAGTAAAACATAATCCTACCACATGGCGAGACACAAGACAAAACAATACAATAGTAATTAATTCTTTAAATAGAAACATATCCTATTAAAAGTGGAGGGAATGAGAAAGGATGATGAGAATGAAAGAACTACCATCACACACTGGTGTTACGCAGTAGAAATAAGAGGTGTTTTAGAGAGCATCGGGACTATTCATCTTCAGTAGCGGACAGGATTTTCATAACTCCCTTGAAGTCTCAGCAGACACCTGTGCACTCTTTTACTCTCCCCATTTCTCTTTTGCACATGTGCACCAGCAACTGTTACAGCCAGGGTCATAAGGGCAAAAAATCAACCCCTCTCTCCTCAGCCTTTACTCTGTTAGTCAGCAGAGGAAGCAGCAAGAGGGAAGTTTTAAAGAATAAGCCATGTTGGCTACGTTTTTCTGAAGAAACCAAATGTGTAACCTCTTGAGTGAACAGAGCCTAAAATAACTGCTAAGCAGATAGAATTACAGTGCTGTAATGTACCACAGAGAACCAGAGAGCTAGTGTAATTGCCTTTTATCCTAAGGAAAGGAATTAAAATTAATTAAAAATAACAGTGGGTACACACAATTGCCATAAGATATTTTTCCAGGCAGTCTGAATATCAATACTTCTGAGTTGCTGTTGTTTGGACTGGAATTTTAGAAGATGAAGGCCTCTCCAGTTTCTTCCCTTTGGAGACTACAAAAATATATTTTTAATCATACCCTAATTAGAGAAGAGCCTGAAACAGACTCTTGAAGAATTGAAATGTTGTGAAGAAATCACTAAGCTAGGACTTAGAAGACTGAGATGCAGTCCTTCATTTGTTATTCTCCTTCATGAGCTGTGACAAATCACTTAGCTAGACTATACCTTATTTCATTTGTTGTATGCAAAGAAGGACAGTGAGGGATAAGGAAAGTGAGAAAAACTCCATGAAGCAGAAAATGCTGATTTTTTTTTTCCCCCAAGGGTAACAAAAAGCTCACAATCCCCATTGCCCCCTCTCGCTGCTCTGCAAAGCTGTTACCATTTTTAAAAAACCCTGTGGGGGCCTTTTCCTTTAAGTTTCAGCAGGAAACTTAGAATCCTAGGGCTTTCAACTCAGTGCAACACAAGGGGGTTGTGCTTTAATGCAAGGACACAATTCTCTTGAGGGGCTCTGTCAATTTTGTGAATTGGAGTGGGTCATCTTGAGCAGTTTAGCAAGGGCAGCAGACCTCATAAGCAAAATTACGTCATTAGAATTCAGTGAAACATTGTGCCTCTCTCTCCTACCACTACAGTCACTGCCTTTTTCTGCATTAGGTTTTATAGTGTGAGTGCTTATGTCCAGTGAAGGACTTCTGAAAATAATGAAAAGTGAAGGGGGGGTGGGGGGGGGGGGGGAGAATGCAATTCTAATTGACCTATGGCTATTACCGAAGTATTTGCTCCTGCTATGGGAATAAATTGAGCACTAATCAAAACACAAAAGCAAAAACAAAACCAGCCCTTAAATGAAGAAAAAGGGGGGAAAAACAATACAAGATATTTGGTAAATGTGGAAGAAACTTCTATTCCTTATATTTCATAATAAAAGACAGTTTCTGTTAGCTAGACTCAGATGTTATATTTTAGGTTCTCCCACATTCAGTTCTAAATCATAGTCTTTTTGAAGTCTAGGTGATTTTAGCTTTAAATAATAATAAAACAAACATACAATAATTACTTTCAGTCTATCCAGCTTGGGCAGATGGACTTGAGCTCAGACCCTGCATTTTTAGGAACTGTCATGCTCTACTTGCACTTCATTATATGTAAGCACCAACTGCCGGTCTGTTGTAGATATAGGATAAAGCTTCACTGACTTCCATGAAGCAAGATTTCCCTCCCAGGGGCTGATACTTCACTCACTGGTGTCAATGCAAAACCTGTCAAATATCAAATGAGGACCCTGGAGTTGGAGTGCCAACAGACAGAATGGCATTTGTAACATTTTTATAAATGACTCGTGTCTGTCTGCATGCCCCAGCACTTGGGAGTGAATGTCAGTTGCCAATTTCCACTACAGAGAAACTCAAACATTGTGCCAGTTTATACTCTTTTCCATCAAGAAGCATGAACGCTGGAAAAATGTGGGTCTATTCTTCTTTTTAAATGACAAAATTAAAGAAATCAGTTTTCGAATTAATTTCTATTGAAGGTGGAATGATCTTCAGAGCAATCAGTTATGTAGTTCTTTCATTATCTAAATGTTTTTTCTAGCCTGTTGGAGAACTACCTGCTCTAAATTCTGTATTTTGTGTGGTGTTTTCTTTAGCAGCATTTTAAAACAAGCTCTGCATTATGATTTGCACAATACATGAGAAATATAAACAGTGGGGATGATGCTACACAGAAAACTGATGAAATTAATAGGGAAACTATAATTTATTACACTGAATTTCACATGTAGATTGCAAAGCAATATGCAAACACTAATTAACAAAATGTCATAGCACTACCAGCAGGGAGTTAATATTATTCTGTCTTCTGTACCCTTGGATATGTCTTATACCTTCTTGGTGTTAGCCTGTTCTGACCAACCAAAGGGTACTGGAACCTGTTCCATTTTCCAGGACCAGAGCTGAACACTCCAAGCCAACCAGTTGCTTGCTTTAGCTACAGCTTGGGTTTTTGAGCCTCCAATGTACCTGACTGTAGATCACAGAATCACAGAATGGTTTGGATTGGAAGGAACCTTAAAGATGGTCTAATTCCAGCCCCCCTGCCATGGGCAGCAACACCTCCCACCAGATCAGGTTGCTCAAAGCCCCATCCAACCTGGACTTGAACACCTCCAGGAATGGGGCATCCACAGCTTCTCTGGGCAGCCTGCTCCAGTGCCTCACCACCCTCTGAGTGAAGAAAGTCTTCCTAATATATAATTTTAATCTACCCTTTGTTAGTTTAAAATCATTACTGCTTGTCCTATCACTACGCTCCCTTACAAAGAGTCCCTCTCCATGTTTCTTGTAGGCCCACTTTAGGTAACAGATGATTGTTGTAAGGTCTCCCCGAAGCCTTTTCTTCTCCAAAATGAACAACCCCAACTCCCTAAGCCTGTCCTCATAAGGAGATGTGCCCAGCCCTTTGATCATCTTCCTGGCCCTCTTCTGGACTCATTCTAATAGGTCCCTGGCCTTCTGGTGCTGGGACCCCCAGAGCTGAACACAGGGCTCCAGGTGGGGTCTTATGAGAGCAGAGCAGAGAGTGAGAACCCCCTCCCTTGCCCTGTTTGTCACATTGCTTTTGATGCGGCCCAGGATACGATTGGCTTTCTGGGCTGTAAGCACACAGTGCCGGATCATGTTGAGCTTCTCATCAACCAACACCCCCAGGTGTAACACCCACAGGTTGCTCTCTGCCCAGCCTGTATTTGTCCTTGGAATTACTCCAGCCCAGATGCTGAACCTTGCACTTGGCCTTGTTGAACTTCATGCGTTTCACACAGGCCCACCTCTTGAGCCTGTCAAGGTCCCTTTGGAAGGCATCTCTTCCCTCCAACATGTCAACCATACTACACAGCTTGGTGGCATTGGCAAACTTGCTGAGGGTGCACTTAATTGCACTGTCCACATCACTGACAAAGATGTTAAACAGAACCTGTTCCAATACCAACCCCTGAGGAACACAGGTATATTCACTGATTCTCTCCCTGCTCACATCCTGTAAATCAACAAGAGGTGCTTATGGCCAGCAAACCAGCCTAAACCCAAGTGAAATAGGAACACAATTTATGGCAGTTGCTTTACATCAAGAATGAGCAACTGCAGCAGATAGGAATGCTATATAACATGAGCAAAATAGCCTACTCTCCTGAGGGAGCATTCATGAAGAATGGGATTCTTCATGGAGTGGCGTACTGTACATTTGCTTTTTGGAATGCTTGGATCTTGCTTCAGAAGGTCACAGAGATATTTCCTCTACTGCTCTAAATAGACAAAAGCACACTGAAGTGCATGCAACACTGATAAAACCTGCCAGAACTGGACCTGGGTTGTGAACAGTTATAACCAATACCAAAGACTTCTTGCTTTCATAACTTTGCCAAAACAGGCTCAATTAATCATATTTTCATGAGATAAAAACTCCAGAGAAGAAAAATAAAATATATAGATTGATATAAAATAATTTTGATAGATTTTCTTTCTTCTTTTTATTTTTTAAGATTCTTTATAAATGTCTGTGAATCATTCCTAATATCTGCTCTCACTTCCTTGTAGTGTGTGTGGTGTAATGAAATGCTGACAATATTCAGTGTAATTCAGAATCCATCCCACTGGGAATATTGAATCAGTATTCATGTCAAAGTAAATTTAGCACTGATTTTTAGTCTCTTCATTGCTAGGAGCACAGTACAATTTCATAAATTTTAATTTTTATTTTACTTTAGTAAGTGTAATTACCTACAACATTTGTAAATTAAAGCTGTGTAAGCGAAGAATGCTATCTTGATCAAAATTCATAACCTGCTTCTGCTGGGCATTGGCTTTATTTTACATTGATCCTAACTAAAAGACAGATGATTTGCTTATGTAAAGGATGAGAGAGAAACCACAAGGTTCATGGAAAGCTGCAGCCCATATTAATCCTGCATTATTCTTCAAAACAGGCCAAAATTAAGGTGTTTATATGTTCATAAAACAATAAAATCTGTGGATGAAGGATGTATTGTTTTCATGGTAATTACCTTTTTCCTGCAGGCACAATGAATTTCCCACCCCAGTTCAAATATGGCATTTCTATAGGGCTTTCTTTCAAGTTAAGTGTTTCAGGGCACCCTCAGCAAAGACGAGCCCCCAGGGCCAACAGACAGTGCCCTGCCCAGCAACTCTTTGTATGCTACCTGGCAGCTTGGCATAATCACCAGCCTGCCTTAGCTGGACTTGTGTCTTCCTTTACTTATAGGACAGATCATAATAGGGCGGTGAATGTCATGCAATATAGCTCTAAGTGAGCGAGGTAGCTAGAGTATGGCAGAGATTGTGGTGGTTTTACCGTGCTAGGCAGTTGAACACCACAACCGCTCTCTCACTCCCCCTCCTCAGATGAGGAGGGGAAGAAGTAAAGGAAAGAACAACTCACGGGTTGAGATAAGGATAATTTAATTAAAGAGGGAAATATATATATATATATATTATTAAGGAAATATTATTAATTAAACAATTCAACTAAAGGGAAAAAAGGGAAAGGGGAAGAGGGAGGGGGAAAGGGAATAACTAAACAAAACAAGTAAAGGCTATGTGGAAGTGCAGAGGAAAGAAATTACTCTCTACTTCCCACAAATGAGCGATGCTTGACCACGTCCTTGAAGCAGGGCCTCAACGCACGCAGCCGGTGTTCGGGAGGAGGACAGACGTTTTCACAACGAGAGCCCACCCCTCCCCTCTTCTTCCTTTTTCCACCTTTTATTGCTGAGTGTGACATCATATGGTATGGAATATCCCTTTGGTTGGTTTAGGTCAGCTGCCCTGGTGATGTTTCTTTCTCACTTTTTTGCCCACCCCCTAGGAGGGTTAGAGAGAGTCCTGATGCTGTGCCAGCACTTCTCAGCAGCAGACACAACACTGGTGTGATACCACTGCTGTTCTAGCTACAAGTGCAGAGCGCAGCACTGTATGGGCTGCTGCAGGGAAAGTTAACATCCCAGCCAGACCCAGTACAGAGATCTAACTCCAAAAACAAGGGGTGAAACTTAGAGTAATGCATGAAAATTTTTCAAGTGAGTAATTAGTATGTGCATGGTTGGTAGGCTGACAGCTGCAATCAGCTGTGGACCAGGTTCAATCCCTTTCCTCACCAACCAGAAGTGGTGGCATACTCAAAGCAGCTCAGTCCATAATTCTTGATCTCTGTTTTTACAGTATCTAAACTCATTGTGTCCTGGTGTGGACCTTGGATCTACTGTATTCTATTAATAAATGTCAGCAACCAATTTCTAGGTCAAAGGGAGATATATATATATATACATATGTGTGTATATATATATTTCTGTTAAACAATGGTTTTGTCCTGGGCCTAGAATGAATGAGTCCAGACTTTAAAGGGCAGAGTTCCTGAGTAGGAAAATGATACCCTCTGTAACTACACTAATTAATCTCTCCTGACCAGGTTGTGACCTTTATGTAATGGGACCACTGAGTTCACAGTGAACCAGCAGATTGGGTTTTCTGTCACATAGCTTTCGTCAAATACCCACTAAACACATTCTTACCTTTCTTTCTTTTTTTTTTTTTTTTCATCCTGTTCTCTGATTTTCAAGTAATTGTCAACAAACTTAAGGATTCACCCTTCAGATTATACTGGTTTAGGACACCGCTGTAGGACTAATTTATTTTGGAACTTTGTTACAGTTCAATTCATGCTTTGCACAAGATATTTACACCCAGATTCTCTGTAATAACTAGGCACCTAAATCTAATTGAAGTGTCAAAATCTAAAGACCTCAGACTTAAACTCCCTCATGCCTCAGCTCACTCTCATCTCTGCGACATCGGTTAGAGAGTCTATAGAGAGCAGTAGCCCATGAACCCAGATATATGTCACATTTCTACTCTAAGTTGGATTTTCTGTGGTAAGATTCAGTTTTGAATATTTCAAACACCTAGGCCATTTCTGCATTATCCTCTCATTCTTTTGTACAAGTTAGAGCAACCATTAGTAATTTGCAATATTCATAATGGATTTAATATGATAATGGCATCCCTAATCAAATAAACTACACCGGGGGAGTTCTTCCAAAGGCTGAGAAGACAGAATGGGATTTATTTTGTTCTGATGAATTTTTAAAAAATGGTCACAGCAAAAGAGATAATAAAGCCCCTGTCTGTAGAGAGAATAAATTAACATAATGGACATGCAAACTAAATATGCTGAGCTAATCCACATTTCAGAAAGGAGTGCAAGAACTGGACATCTTTGAAACTTTCTGTCACTTGGAGCAAAAAACAACCAGATGAATTGTTTTGGTGCAGGGTGCAGCTGCAGGCTTCTTTATGAAATTTTATTTCACCTAAAAATTGACTATTGAAGTTTATTTTCAGTGTAGAACTAGTGCAGTGGAAGATAAGAAACATCCATGGTTTACATTATATGGTTTATGCTTTGGCTCTTAATTCTGCAATGCCAGAGATTAGATTAAATTAGGTGCTGCACAGAAGAGGAAAATGGTTAAGCATTTAGATAGGCTAAGGGAACAAAGCAGAATGTCATTTAGAAAGAAGTGTATTACCACTACCATTAATAATGTATGCCTAGGCATTAACATAATGTTCTGTTATTTACATGCTCCACTCATTGTAAAAATGACTAAAGTAATCCCTGATTTTCTTTTCCTGTCCAAGTATACATTGTGCTTTGTCATGACTCATACCCTTTCCTCTAGATTCTTCTCTGAAAATTGTTTTGTAAAACAAGAAACATGCCACAGTTTGTCTAAATAAACTTTTACTTTGCATATAGGTATGTTTATTCAAAAAGAAGTGAAGCAAGGCTGAGGAGCATATGCCAAAGTGAAAGAAGCTACAGGTCACATTACTAAAACATTTCTAGAGACCTTGATAAGTCAGGAAGGATTTGGTGGTTATCTATAGATTAAAAAAAAAATTCACATTAAACACTTTATTCACCTAAGAATAAAGAAGATTGGTAATTCACATACCTAAGGTCAAAGATGATGATGTTTCTCTGAAGGTATTTTTGGTCCAATTCAAGAAGAAGCTGAGTACAAGCTCATTCTGAAAGAAAATAGAAATAGTTTAGGGAATATCACATATCTGTTCCTTGAATTAGTTCTCTCAGAGCAGATTGCTGGTAGGCTTTTGATGCGTATATTGGAGTAAGCAGTGAAGGGCAGCCTTTCCCCTCTGATCATGGGCGAGAACCCGATGGAATGATTTCTACGCAGGCACTGGGAAGACAGTGGTGCCCCTTACCACTGGCTCAGGGAGGCTGCACAGGTGCCTACCTCACCCCTTTCTTTCAACACCCATCCAAATAGCAACTTGCAATATAGGCCACATATTTTGCATTCTTAGTTGATCTTCATATCTCCAATATACACATTAGCAGCTGCAACTACATTTACAGTGCAGCACATCTATGAAACAAATGCAGGATAACATCTTTCCTGAGTATTGTGCAGTAAGTGTGAAAATTGTCCTTGGCAGAGGACCAGCCCCAAGCATCTGACCTGACCTGTGCCCTACCCTCAGGCTTAGACATTGTGTGTACCTCACTTGGAGGCTTACACTTGGACACTCACACCGAAAAGGTCCATACAGAGTTAACTCCTACCAGAGATAGTCATATTTTACCAGCCTGTTTCAAAGAGTAAGCCACCTTACACACTGCCCTATCACTTTGTTTTTTATGTACTGCTCTGTGTTGCTCTAGAGAACATATGTAACAGGTAGTTACTTTTAGCTTTAGAGAATTAAACCAATAAACCAAATCCCCAGATTTGAGTATTGTGCAAGGCAATAAAAATATGAATTCTAAAATGAATTCTTATGATTCTGAATCAAAGGTGGATAGTAATTACATTTTATTGCCTTTTTCATAAAGTCATATTTCAGAATGGCCTTTCTTTAAGACTGTAAGAATTGCTACATTCATACTGACACCGCTTGGACTGATGCTGTAACAAATGGGATGAACAAGAGACTTTTTTGATTCTAGCATTAAAATGCCACCATCTATTTATTTATTTATTTATTCCAGGACATGGAAAAATAATGTGTCTCTCTTATCAACAAGATATATTTCATGTAGCTTTTGTCTTGCTTCAATTTAACAAGATGCAGCATGATTTGTGAAAGGAAAGAAATAAAAGGAAGAGTTTAGTGACAAATGCAGCTAGTGAGGAGTTACTGTAAGTTCAGCAAACAGAAGAACAAGCTGTGTATGTGGCATGGAGATAAAATTTAGCAATCTGGATTTATTTTAGAAGTTGTCTTTTATTTTTCATTCCACTACTTGGGATTTTTTCTCCCACATTGATATTTGCTTTAAAAAAAAAAAAAAAAACACCAGAAAAAAAAAAAGATAAACCAACTTTTTTTTTTTCCTTTGAACTGAATGACAAATAATTAAGCTATTATCAATGGACTGCCAATATACCTGTCCATTATGAACACAAGTAATTATTTTCTCATCTCACAAGGACAGGTTATAGTGGAAAACCCATACACCTGCTTCAGCTTTTAACAGCTTTAAAAAGCCAAGTTACTCCCTGTGGGACCTCCATTTGCTCTTTCAGCACAAGTCCCAAGGGTAGGAAATCTCAAGTGTTGAAAGAATGTATTTTTTGGCAGCTCAGCCTTTATGTGACAGCATGAAAATAAGCAAAGAAACTTAGGTAGTCCTTTGAGCTGAAAGATCTTGAGAGAAGTGGGCAGGATGTGGAAGGAAGGATACACTGACTGACTTGAAAGAGAAATAGAAAAATTCCACATTGGGCAGCCTCTTGTTCTGCTTCCTCTCTGCTTACTCTTTCAGCAATCTGAAAATAGTGAACAGAGAGGTTTGTAAAAAGGAGATGGGAAGATTTTTTTTCAGGAGAGAATTCCAAATTCTCTTCCTAGAGGAAAGAACACTGAAAAAAAAATGACATTTGGTTTAAGAACACAAGCAGAATCAGTGCAGATCATACACTAGGTATGAACATAATGGGCAAGTACATGGCTAGTGTCACAGCACTAATTTCAAAGCATTCCCTGTCTGTGTGTCCATTGTATTCAATTGGTATTGAAGCATGTGGGCAAGCAGCAAGGCTAATGTTGGTAAATGTAAAGAAAAAACAGGCCAGGTTGCAGGAGCGGATTAGCAGTTTATCAAGGACAAAGTGCTTCAAAAGCAATGGAGGTGCTCTCTTACAGATTTGCTTCAATAGGCATTTTGTACACTGCTATGTACAAGACAGCAGTTTCTCCCTGAACTGTGCTAATCTACCTACTGCAGGATACCACCATTTAGATTTCCATCAGCAAAGTATATAAGTACCTTCTTAAGTTCACCCTTCAGATCACCAAAGCACATGCTGAACTTTCAGGTGATTCCTAAATACTGTTGAAGTTAATGGGACTTCAATCAATTGGACACATTAGAGTTAAGCATACATCTAATTACATCACTAAGCAGAACCAGGCACTTCAGAGCCTTGAATGCATGTATGGTCAAATGCACACCATATTTATGTGGACAGAGTCTACTTCTGAACAAGCAATTATTGTTACAAAGACGTGTGACCATAGGTGGGAATCTTAAGATCCTGTGACAGTCTTGGCAGATGGGCAGGGACTGAAGATGACCACAAAAACTCACCTACCATTTTTTCCCTTAAATTATTATCTTTAAAACAGTAAATGGAAATTCCATAAGATAACAGCCATTTGGGGGTTTTTAGGAAAGCCTCCTACCAGTTCTCTAACCATTCTTACCTAATTAGAAAACAATTTAAAAAGTAATGCTGGTATTTTTCCAGGTCACTCAAAAACATTAATCTTTTGGGGATCAGCCAGGTACGTATAGGTGCATCAGTGCTGGTCTGGTTAGAACTCTTGCGTGACCTTTATTCAGCCATTACCTCAAAAGAGATGAATTCCACCTTCTAGGATACACACTAGGATACAGCTGAAATAAGCAATTTCAATGGCATCAGGGGAACTAGCACAGTGCTGCACCACTGTAGCACAGTAGAATTTGTCACTGCTTTCCATTAGAGCTTAACTAGAAAAGCACTCTGCTATTAGTGAAACACAGCCAGATTTCAAGCCAGATTTAATTTCATAAAAAAAAAAAAAAAAGGAAAGAAAGAAAAAAAAGAGCAGTCTCTACTTTGCTTTCAGCACTCTTTTCAGCTGTGTTAGAGTAGATTTGGGGTCAGAGAACACCCAAGCACCCGTTATACTTAACCAGGATGGAGAAGCAGCGGGAAAGAAAGAAGCTAGAAAAAGCTGACCTTGTTGCAGCTATTATAACTTCAGGAAAGGACAGAGGAAAAGAGAGGACTTTGAACCCTCCCCATTTGGGCTCTGTTTGATATCTGCCTGTAGGAGTACAAGAGTGGTGAGAGTTTAAGGGACCCACATAACTTAGATATGCTTTGTACCTTTGTGTTATGTAACTCCATATGGGCACTGCCAGAGATATTTTCTCAGCTCTGTAAATCTCAAGTAGCTCCAGTGAATAAAATACAAATGAAATATGTATTTCATTTCACACAGCCTTCAAGTCAACATAAAGCTTTTTATAGAATCTGTCCATACCTGATACATTGTCACTGTTTGCTTACCTGATTGCACTTGGTTTATCTCTGCCCCCTAAATTTTTAGATAATTTGGAAAATTAAAGAGAAAATTTTTATAGATACAAAACCCAATGCACCTCATTTCTTCATACTAATTAGCTTACTGTGCACCTACACTTATTATTTTATTATTGTTATTATTATTATTATTTGTATATATTTATTTGTAATGCCCAAGCCAGGTGCAAGTTGTCCTTTAAAGATAAGCAAGAAATCTTTCAGCTTTGTCAATATCTAAAATGCTGCTGCTTGTCAGCAGGGCCAAGAGCAGACTCAATTAACAAAGCCTTACCTTGCTTTTGTGTTCACAGGGAGTGTGCAACCTCCTACAATACTACTGAAAAATGACAAGCCACTAGGGCAGTCCTAATTTATATTTGTTGAGATTTGGGCTGCAATCTCCATTCAGCCCATCTCTCATTTGGAGTTAAGAGTGAAATAGAGAAAACTGTAATAGTAGGTGGCAGCAGCTGCCTTTTGTCATAGATTTGATTTATACTGCAACAGTGTATAATTTTGTCCTCCCCCATGTTATCAACCATCCAATTATTGTTCCTTGATGTTTCACCTATTATTTGTGGCAACACTTGGCTATTTTGCCATTTAATGAAGCAAAACTCCAGGGGTCTAAACATTGTTGAATATGTAGCTTTGCTTAGCCTGATCTAGAAGACTCAAATATATCAGTGCATGCAGCGATCAGTCAGTCAGCAACAGTGCAGCTGGCACAGAACTAAATATTTCTATGATGTGATCACACATATTGCCATTGATTTGAGGGGAGTAGAATGGAACTAAAAAAGATGCTGAAACACATTTTTGATCGTGTCCTAAATGACTCAATATGAAAATCAACTTTTGCATTTTAGTAGTTGATGTTATGAATATAGCTTGTTGTTCATGTATATAGTCTGGTGGAGTAGTTATTTATAAATGAGTGTTAACCTGAATTAGAAAAACACACTCCTATTCCAGGCAATTCTTTAACAAATGTCTAAAAGAAAATCAGTGAATGAGGTTTATGCTCAAAGTAAGCCATAGGCTTAAAAAACGTTGAAGAGAAATGGGCATAAACACGTTTAAGCATTTAAAATAGCCCAACAGCAAATATCTCCATCAACAGATTTTTCAGCACAGATCCAATAAGGATCTGATACTAAAATTCAGAGATAGAAGAACGTGGTTTGATGTTTCTGTTCTTTAAAGAAGAGTTTAAAGAAATACTTAATTCCATTTGAATACTTAATTCCATTTGAGCTACAGTACAAATGAGAAGACAGCTATTTCCCACATCCCTTCCTTCATTCAAACCATTTGGCAGAAAAGGTCAGTGACATTCCGACTTACTCGTAATCATAACACAATTTTCATAATCAGAACTTAGTCTGGACTGAAAAGCATGCACTTAAGGCATGACCGAGGAACAAATCTGGATATAATCCATTTCACTTTTTATTTCTAGGGTTTTTAATTACTTAGCTGATAGAATCAAGCATGCAGTTGGTCCTGCATGGACTTGATTAAACTCTTCAGTGCTGAAAAAAAGATGGTCAGTGGTGCCCAGTCAATCAGGGTAATGTGTTTACAGTGATAGCAAGGGTATTTAATTATGAAATAAAAACTCTTTCCCTTCTTGGCTTAGTATAATCTCAAACAGTGCTCCAGGATACCATAGAGCTAAAATACAGCAGAGAAAAATGGTTGTGTCAAGAACATACAAGGATCCCTGTTCTACAGGCATCTAATCTTGCGTGATTTCTTCTCAAATTTCAGAATGAATTATTTAGTCCTACATAGTTTTACTCTTTCATAGGAATGACAGTTTGGTAAAGCTTGAGAACAGACATCTCCCTAAATGGTTTTGGTCAGGCTCCCTAGCAATTTGATTTGAAAAAGGATAAATTTGACTGTAAAGTGGTCCTATGCATGCAGAGAGACAAAATAATTGTGTTTATTTTTATGAAGAAAGCCTCCTAACTTGGCTTTCTGATCAAAGTAAAATCAAGAAGACACTATGACACTTTTCAAAGAGTCATACCAAAGGGGAAAAGTGAAAAAGAAGCCTTCAGCTGGGAGTACCCACTGACCAGGCTCCTTGTTCTAAGTGGGTCAGAATACATCAGTGTTTTCTAAATTTCTTACATCTCCCAGCAGTGGAAGCATATTGAAGTAAAAATAATGATTTGATGTTTATAGAGTATCAATAATTTTGAAGGTTATCACCGAGAATTTCAAGTTAGATGCATGAGGGTTAGCGAGATGATTTTCAGCATGCAACAGCACTTTATAGATGGAAACAATCTGCTCATTACTCCATTTTACTATCATGCCCCCTCCAAGTCCTGCAAACCAGTAGCTATATGATTGTTTTAAGCATGTAATTGTTTTATCCTCCTCATGGTTTACCAGTACAGGCTGTAACAGACTTGAATGGTTTTTAGCAGCTGAACAGTCCAGCATGTCTGTATACACCCATTGGACCAGTTTAGAGCCACACCAACATATGTTCTCAAACAGATCTGCTCACATTTCCGTACAAATACCCTGTTCATTGTTGTGTCCTAGTGTCTCAGCAGTAACACTGGGAAAACTTATCCATCTCCACAGGCCTGCACTGCAGGACCATAAAGGGAGGAGGCAAGGAATTAGGAAGCCCATTGCAAGGCAGCATGCTCAGGCTGATTATTAGACTGTTCACAGACCATAGAGCAGGAGGGAGAGGAGAGCTTCTGTGTGTGGTTAGAAAGTGTTTTTATTACCATCCCAGGACTTTAAACAGTCTGATTTTCCAACCGTAGATTAGACTTCAACACAGCAGCCCTTGGCCCAAATTGAAAATTCATGTACCTTACAGCAGCCCAGAGAACAGCAGAAGATAGAGAGCTCTCCAGTTCTGGGTCACTGGCTTATATCAGTTTTTCCTCCGCTGTGACCAAAAGGTGCTAATATAAAACAAACCCATGACTCTACCTTGAGTGACAGAGTTTACACAACAATTAACCTCAGCCTGTAGAGTTTATTTGGCAAGGTCAGTCAGGACAGCCAAGCACAAGTTAGCTGTCCATGTTAAATTAAGTGCAACTCTGTGACACACATATAATCTATCACTGGAAATCTCAATTTCAACTTGGCACATAATTTTTATTAATAGTAATAAGTAAACTCCTGTTTGGTTTACATATGGACAATTTTCTCTTTAAACTCCACTATGTAATCACAGCTGGGAAAGTTATAAAGGTAGGCAGTAAACATTTTTCTCCTCTTGCAAGATGTTTGAAATTTTGAAGAAAAAATATCACATCATATCCCTCTTTTGGCACCCTAGACTGTTGACATTATTAAACCAAACCAGCCTGCATTTGTGCTATAGCCCTGAGGCAATGGGACATGACAAGGCCCATCTGGCAAAAGCCCAGGCTCTGCTAAAGAATGTGCTACCAGTGAAATAACAGAAACAATGTAGGAGATCATGCCCCAGCTCCCCTGAATTTATTAGACTCCACATAAGCATAGGGTCCAATCTTTCCTGTCCATCCAACAGCTTTCCTGTCTACTGCTGCTCACAGTCTTTTTCTCAGACCCAGTAATTGACCATTCAACTTCTGAAGTTATGCAGCATAATTTAACACACTCCCAGGATGCAAAAGTCTCCCTAGACGCCCTTGGCCTGGTGTTTCACAATGCTGAGGTGCATAAGGCTTTGTCCTGGGCCAGATAGTGAAGAGTCAGTTTTTGTTACTATTGTGACTGTCCATTTTGAAATAGGAGGAAAACATCAAATCTTAGAAAACAATGATGAATAAAAACCTGCCGATTTGAATGCACACAATATATCACTTTGATAATGAAATATTCTGATTTTGCTTTGTTTGCAAAAGTTTCTTCTACACATTACTTAAATTTTCAAATGAAGAGGTAGCTCTGTGCTGAAAGAATGGAACTTTTCATTTAAAAACTGTCAAAATCAGACTTTTCAATATTTCAAAATTTACTCCTTTTTTTAGACATTACATTCCTCAGAACCCACTCCTTACTGTCAAAAATACAGTGAATCACTAGTTTTGGATGGCAGCAAAGGAAGAGAAGTTATTTTGAAAAACACTCTGCCAGGTCTAATAAACTATTTTTCAGTCATTCTTGTCCTTGTCTTAAACCCTGATGAATGCTACAATGGATCCATCTTAAAATGGGTGCATCAGAAGTGTCATTTATGGCATTTAGTTTTTCAAATGAGGCAGTGGAAAGCTTCCTGATTCTTTTGGTACTATGCTACTACAAGTCATGTGCAAATAAAATAAATACTGGAAGCGCTCACATTTGCCAGTTTGATTGATCCACTTAATAGCTGCTTCAGATAGAGATTCAAATCCTTCACTCTTTTATGTTCAAGATCTGCAAAAGGTATATACCATGAGTGGGGAAACCTGCAAGAGAAGAATATTTGTAATTATTACTCTTGTACTGTATTTGCTGAAAACATTTCCAGCTCTACTTAACAGAACAACATTAACTCTTTCTAAGATGTTTTGCTGGCAGGTGAAGGGATGGGTAGTTTACATAGGATTGTTTACTCTCTGCTTCTGGTTCTTTTCTGATAATAATTTGCTAATATTCTGCTTCATACTGTACCCTTTTTTTTCTGTCTAAATCATTACATTTATTTTACACACACACATATACATATATACACGTTAAAAACCTTAAAAGGCACTTACATGCATTTTAGGGTATCTAAATACCTCTAAAAATTGGTCATTTATGGCTGTAGGAAAACATTACCCTCTCCATTTTTTTTTGCATAGTGCATAGCACAACAGATCTGATCTAAGACCAAAGCCTTGCCATACAATAATGAATGCCAAAGCCTTACAGCAACAATGTGACATTTTATGAATATACCAATTATTGCTTTTTTTTTTTTTTTTTTTTTTTTTTTTTTTTTTTTAACCTTAGCTGTTTAGAGTATAGATAAGTTTTTCAGACCAGGTCCCTGATCCTGAATGCAATTTCAGGCACTACTATAATAAAAATAATATATGAAAATAAACTATCATCACAATTAAAAAATCAATCCCAATAAAAGCAATAACAACAATAATAGCAATGTTCTGTATAATTTTTATTAAGATTAATTTAACTTACTAAATAAACCATGTAGGCACAGGATGGTTTTATATCAATTTTCAAATGCTATGGTGAATTAAAATGTCAAAACCTGATTTTTTTTTTTCACTTGAATCATCTTTGTGATGTTAGATCAGTCAAAAAGTGAGATTTTTAACAATACACATAATCAATTTACATTAACTTGGCCTTGGCAAAGACTATTTCTGTTAGGTTGAAGGATCATTAGAAAAGCTATCTATGCTAAATTGTATGTAATGGGTTTTATGATATAGATTACTAATACTGGGATTGCTAAACTAATATTATACTTTATGTCCACTTATCTATATAATACAGAATAGCAGAAATATCAGTCTGGTTATATTTCATGTTACATCACCACTGCAAACACTTAACCATTTATTGTTTACAAGCCTCTTTTTCCTGATACAACCTGGTTTATCCAGCAGACCTGAAGAGATATCTGAAGGCTTCAGACAAATGGCTAAAGAGCCAGCTAGCAGCAAAATACACTGAAAATAGACACTTGCCCAGCCTTTTGAAAGACAGCTGGTCAGATCCTACTTTGAATAGGTTTTACCCAATTCCACAGCTCAGTGATAAGATGTCATCAGCTTTTCAAAAGCCAGCCAAATAACAACACATGGAGCAAGTGGATTCCCATCCCCAGAGAGGAACACTGGCCAGCATTGCAAACCACCCAGCTGTAAAAATGGCACAGCAGCCTCACCTAGTGAAGATAAAATGACCAAAGACAATTAAGCCACAGTTTTTGTTACCAAGAGATTCAAGGTAATTAGATTTCATGAATTGTAATTAGATTTTTTTTTTTTTTAAACTTGTTTTGTAGCAGAAGGTCTTTTATGAAGAAAATACTGATTAATAAGGATATTGTAATTCTTTACGAGAGGACAGGTCTCTAGCTATCTTGTGTAATACTTTTGAGGAAGAACTTAACACTGGTATAACTTAGTCTGCAATTAAAATGGCAAAGGGCCAGGATGATAGCAGCATATTTTATAGCCTTTTGATTATTTTTGCCTATATCATGGAAAGATCAGAGCTCAGTTAGGCACTGTAAAAATTAACAGTGAGAGGCAATTCTTGCCTGAAGAAATTATAGTAGTAGGGGATGTGACATGACCCAGAATCATGACATATATGAGCTATACACATAAAATTAGAACCCAGGTCATTTGACATATATAGACAGGCTGTGAATGTTTTGGGCACAAAAGGGACTTCTTTCAACAGATGGTAGGGGGGATCTGTTTGGAAGCAGCACAAAATAAATGAGGCTGCATAACACAAAGAGAGGGCTCTAAAATGTTGGCCCTCAGAAGATGCATCCTAAGCACAGTGGCCAAACCGAGGACAGATATATGCATTATCTGTAACTTCAGAGACAGCTAATTGATGGCACCCATAACTCTCTGCTGCAGTGAAGGACAATATGAACCTTGTAGTAGAACTGAACAGTTCTTTAAAGTGAGTTCATGCTTTTGCTGAATTGTGCCTGTGGCTGAAATGGACTTTGCACTTGTGAACATGCTTGTGTTAGAAAAGCCTCCAAGTTGATTTTGAACTTTGCATCTAGTTTAAAGAGATCAGAAAAATATAAACTTGGGCCATTTACAGACAGCCTGGGTACCATATCTCATTTCTTACCAATTAGTTTGAAGAACATTTCCATGTATAAACTATGTTACTTAAATGCTTTATTGAGTGAAAAGACTTTTGGTTAAAAAACAAAACAAAACAAAACAAAAAAAAACAAACAAACAACAAATGCAACAACAACCAACGACAACGACATAAAACAACAAGAAACCAACAAACCAACCACAGTTAATACTTTGTCTAAAACCAAATAGGAGAAGATGCCAGAGTGCAAGTGCTTGTTCGGGGAAGCTGTGCTTTGAATTATAAATATGGTATGAAAATTTACATGCAATAGCAAAATTTTACATGCTGAGAACTCTGAGCTTCTGCCTTTAGTTTCTTGTGACAACAATATGAAGCAAGGTTTTTGCCTTCTTTTGATGCTTCTGGTATTGGCCAGTGCTAGAGGCCTGCATCACACAGACTAATGGTCTGATATGGTATAGTGGTTCCAATAAGAACTTCATATATAGAAATAGCTTAGTTTTTACTCTCTGGGCTGCACTAGAAGCCTCCAAATGACAAAGCTACATTAAAATTTAAAAAAAAAAAAATCAAGATGTTAGCATATGAACATTCATATAAAGAAACATCATAAAATGAATTACTTTAACACAGTCTTCGGGAAAGATCACAAAGTGACAGCTTACTGCTGGGACAGAATTTTGGCAATAAAGTTCTGAAGCTCTTAGAAAGCCTCAGTATACGTAGATTAAACTTCTGTGAGTCCTGGAACTCTCATTTGCATTAAAAATATTATAAGTCATTTTAATAAAGGTAGATTTAGTGAAAAATAGCTAGTGCTGGTTTTGAAATTCACTACAGGATTTCTGAGGTCTGCGAACTTCTAGAAAGGAATATATTTTCCTTCAAGGGGGTGTCTTCATTGAAAAAAAAAGAAAAAAGAAAGGAACCAAAACAAACCAAACAAGTCATAAATAGCTACTTGAATATTTTGTTCTGCAAACTAATAGTTTGCATGTAAATGGCTCCAAATCAAGACCATGATTCAAGTACTTTAGGTTTTCGGTGAAATTCCAGTTCTGACCAACTGCTGCAACCAGCTCATTTGGACAGTCATAATGAGTCAAACTGGAGACAAACTCCCTCAGTTATGGGAAAGATTCTCTAGAATTAACCAGTCTAAAGCCATTTAACTGAATAAATCTCACAAACTCCATGAAATACCAAATTAGACTGAAATGCATTGAATTTATTTTGTAAGTCAAGATCACGTTGATTGCAGCTATTTATTTCAGGTCAAACATCAAAGACCTTTCTATCTTTCAAGTGTATCACTGGAATCTCATTTTGGTTCAGGTAAAGTGTTTATCTTAAAGCTTTTTGCTTTATCATAGAATGAACTTGAAGAGGTGCTTGTATTAGGTAAGCCAGTATGACTGTTTAGGAGTTTGTTCTCAATAGCGTATAAAATATAAAGCATATGATATTTGTAGAATACATTACTGCACTTATATTACTGAAGCCATGGAAAATTGTTATATAAAGTAAAGCTGTTTCACATAAGACAGAAATTTGAAGCTATGAAGATGTACACTTCAGAATATTCAAAGAAGGAATGAACATGTACATGGATAAAAAGGAATATTCAGAATTATTGCAACTAATGATGGCTTATTTTTCAAGACTTATTAAACTATTATTATTGAGTGATGCAAGGCATAAAGTATTGTTTTAAGGGACTGGGAGAACAAGGAAGGTTACTGAGTATTTCTCAGCTGAGGAGTATGTGCATCTTTTTGTAAAAAAGTTGATCGTGCCTGTCAGTATCAGAGATCATATTGGTTCTGTTCGGAGCCAGTGTGAACATTCCTACATTTTTTTAATATACTGATTTTGCACAATGTTTTGACCATCATCATGCAGAAAATAAAAATTAAAATATCTATCATGCCTTTAATGAAGTCAATACCATTTACCCTTTGATTTCAGAAATATCTGTCAGGCCCAGACTGTTCCCCCCTTCTATTCCCATTATAAAGGATGAATAAAATATATAAAAGTTGAACTGTCACAATGGTCTATGATTCAGTTTCTTCTAGGCTGAACAGAAAGGTTGATAGCATATGTCTCATTGCCTTTGTGTTTCTAAAAATATGTCTGCCGTACATTTTATCACATTTTTATCTGTGCACAGAGAGAACCATTTAACATTCACTAATATGCTGCCTTACTGTGGGAGTGCCTCTGATGGAAACTGCTTCTGGAGATGGCTGTGAAGTTTTGAGAACTGGTCAAATGATTTCTCCACAAAAGTGACCACATTGCAGGTTTGCACCACCTGTACTAGATATAGCTGTATTGGAGAAAAAGGAGAGGCAGAAAAGGGAAATGATCAGAGAGGAAAATTAAAAAAAAAAAAAAAAAAAGAAAGAAAAAAAAGTACAAGTGAAAATATAGGGTGATTTTTATAAAGTAAACCTTTCTTTAATGTAGT
This sequence comes from Oxyura jamaicensis, assembly GCF_011077185.1. Taxonomy (NCBI): domain Eukaryota; kingdom Metazoa; phylum Chordata; class Aves; order Anseriformes; family Anatidae; genus Oxyura; species Oxyura jamaicensis. Next base: position 66,836,854 of record NC_048893.1, on the reverse strand, counting down.
GCCAAGTGCCACACAATTCAGTTAGTAATTTATAGTCTTTGCTACACAGGGGGAACTTGCCTGGATAGCATACAACTCCAACACTGAAAGATCACTGTAGTGCGTGAAAACTAATAATGCACCATTAAAGCATCATATAACAGTCTCCAATTTCTATCAGGCTTCCTAATTTTGTGCTATGCTTTCCTCCTGGATGCTTTAATTAGCTCTTGATTTATTTTTCACTACAGGGCAGGAACTTTTCTCCTTAATGGCTCCCTGCTATTAGCCGTCTGCCTGGTGTTCTTTCTCTTTGCTACCTCATTGGCACTGCTGTGATCCTTTCAATGTGGCAAAAGCACACCTTATATAAAAGAGGAGTGAGAGTATATAAGCTCACAAAAGAGTCATTGAAGATCAAGTGAAAAATACAACACGTACGGAGTCAGATTTTTTGTTGAATCCCAAAATGGTGGCTCTTGCAATTGACTTCTCTGTGTTCAGCATCATCCATTCCTGGGGAACAGTCTCTGGAGCTGGAGGCTTTGCAGATCCTGTCATTGACATCTGTGCAAGTGTGTGGATCAAGTTATTGAGCTTAACGGGAAAGCACTCCAAACTTTCCTTTATTTTCCTGAAAAACAAACAGAAGAGGTGTTATTTATGTATCTGGATCCCATTTCTTGATCCTTGGTTTCACAGATACAAAAACAAAAACAAAACAAAACAAAAAAAACATACCTAAAACCCACTTCACATGAATATGTATCATATGCATACCACTGACCACTGTTTGCAGCAATATATTTCCATCCCTTGAGCCCCACTGCTTTGAGGACCACTCTTGCTGTAGCTTCTCATGACTGACCTTGGGGTAGTTATTCTTCATAAGCTGGATACAATCAGACTATCAGACAAGAGACAGCCAGAACATTTCCATGTGTATTTTGAGGAATTCCAGGTTAGAACAACATGTGCTCACTTCAAAAGGGACAGAAGATTGTCTTTGCATTTTCATTACATTAATCTCACATGGACATTAATCTCACATATGTTTTCACAAGGCTAAACATCTCTTGCATCCAATTTGTAATTTAGTTGTTTGTATCTTGTTAAATCCCCTACACAATTCTTAGAAGCCCAATCTTTGTGGAACAGCTTAAGATGTATGTATTTATTTTTTATTTTTATTTTTTTCTCTTCTCCTCCTATCTCCTCCCATCTCATCCCTGTGTGAGAGGAACCAGAACATACTTCTAATTTTCTAGTTTTGAGATCTTTCATCAGAAAAGACACAATTGAAAGAAAAAGTATTAGATATACTTGCAGTTATCTAGTGCAAACATGTTTTAACATCAAAGTGAACTTGACTTGAGAAATAACACTGCAAGATAATCACTGGTCTTTGAAGAGCAATATGCAGTGCTTATTAGAAAACACTTGCCCTTCTTAATTCAATTGCTGGTGAAAATCTACTTAAAATGTGTTACTAATTTTTTTTTTCCTATTTCCATGCTTAGTTCTACAGCTCTCTGAAGACGTTCTGGATGGGTTTTATGTTATAGAACAACATTCTACTAGTTTCAGGCCATATAGTAGCAAATCTCTATCAAATTGTCTGGTGTTCCCCCCACCCCCCATTGTGGAGTATATCTAACTAGCTTACAGGAATTGACAATACCCTTAACCACCTTCGTCATTGCCTCTTTGAAGCTGAGCAAATGCTTCACCTGTCATTTAAAATGAAATTCTTATTCATGTGTTTCTCTGTGTGGGCTGGATTGCATACTACAATCAATTGAAATCAACTCCATTCATCACATTAGCCTGATTTTCATGATCTCAGACATTCTGGTTAAAGACTGTAGCTTTACAGATGCTACCATACGAAAAATAATATTCTACCTGCAGCTAGCTCCACAGCTTGTTCCCCCAACCTGAGATCTCATTCAAAATACCATGTGTACTCATCATACACCAATTAGGCATACTAAACTAAGGAAATGAGATGTATATGTTTTTCTCAATGTAATAGTATGAGAGGTATCTCTGAACTGATTTAGTTCATTATCTTAATTATTAATTACATTCTTCAGAAATAAATATATACAGACTATTTAATAAATGACACAAATTAACACAAATTGAAAACAAGAGAATAAATCTAATTTCAAAATATTAGTACAAAATCACTGATTAGTTAGGCCACATCTGAGGGGAACATTTCTTTTTTAACTCTTACGTGTTTAATTTAATGTTTAGTTTAAACACTTGCTAAATCACGGAGACATGATTTAGGTTATAGAATCTGTAAATTGGCCATATTATAGCATAGCGATTAGGGAATTTACAATGTTACTATAAGAGGCATGTTCACCTTGCAACTAAATACAGTGCATTTTAATTCACGTAAAACGGGTCTCTACTTATAACTTAGCATTAATTCAGACATCATCGCTCTCACAGAGCAGCTGATATTGGAATACTACTATTTAAACAATTCAGTATTTTAATAGTAGGGCAAGTGAAGTGATCATCCCACTCTACTCTGTGCTGGTGCAGCCTCTCCTCCAGTACTGTGTGCAGTTCTGGGCACCACAGTACAAAAAGGACATTAAACTGTTGGAGAGTGTCCAGAGGAGGGAGATGAAGATGGTGAAGGGCCTAGAGGGGATGACATATGAAGAGCGGCTGAGGTCACTGGGCCTGTTCAGCCTAGAGAAGAGGAGGCTGAGGGGGGACCTCATTGCGGTCTACAACTTCCTTGTGAGGGGAGTGGAGAGGCGGGTGACCTATTCTCCATAAACACCAGTGATAGGATCCATGGGAATGGGTGAAGCTGATGCAGGGGAAGTTCAGACTAGATATCAGGAGGAGATTTTTCACTGAGAGGGTGGTTGCACACTGGAACAGGCTCCCCAGTGAAGTAGTCACTGCACCAAGCTTGTGTGAATTTAAGAAACATTTGGACTGTGCACCAAGTCACACGGTCTAAACTTTTGGGTAGACCTGCGCGGTGCAAGGAGTTGGACTTGATGATCCTTATGGGTCCCTTCCAACTCGGAATATTCTATGATTCTATGATTCTATGATTCTAGTTTGTAGTTTTTTCCATGGATCCATTAAGCTTCTAAAATGCTTTTAACACTTAGGTGGCTAATCGTATGCCTTCTCTAAACCGAAACAGAGGCTTTTGTTAACGCTGCATCACTTGTCAGTGTTTAAAGGTAAACACTAAAAATAAAATAAAGCCAGAAATATATGTAGTTTTTGCCATCTCTATATACTCTGTTTTCTCTGTATGTGGTCTTCTCTGTTATAATAGAGAACATTAAGCAATCAGTATGTCCTGTCATTAAGAATGAGTTTAAAAGGCCTCAATGCTATTCTGATGACATCTCAGAGTGTCTTCACAGCAAGGTAGAACAACTACAGTTAAAGATCTCTGAATTCTCTTTCAAGGGTGAACAAGCTTAAGGAAACTATTCCACAGCTTCCCAAAGCTTCCTAACTATGTATGGAACAGTGATGTACATCAAACTCATGTGTCATCTTTTTAAATTTTGTGTTTTATTTTTGGTGTAGATTACATCACTGACCCAGTTTACCACATTGTGGCAATCTGATTCCCCTTTCTGCCAGCATTTCTTTAAATTCATCCTAAGAATCTGTACTAGAACCTTCTCCTTGAACTCTCTCAAATGCTTTCTCTTCTCTTCAGCCCCATTAAATTTAGCCACTGGTGAAGAATTTGTTAAGAATGGGTATCATTTACTGAGATCTTCTTGCTCCCTAGGTCACTACCACTTCTGCTGTGCCTATAGCTGGCTCTGTCCTCACAATGATATCACTGTGAATCCTAATATTTCTAAAATAAAATTTGCATTTATTTATTTATTTATTTATTTTTTCACATGACAATATCCTTTTACCACACAGATTGCTGTCATATATATTTTGCAGAAACATGAGTTAAATATCTGGGATTATTCAAAGGGAGTAACTTCATGTTCCACCTGCTGCATGGGCTTTGACTTTCAGGTTTGGTTTACAGATTTTCTACAAAACTGTCAAATTACTATCAGGTGGCAGTTCATGTAAACAGATGCATGAAAAAATTGGCTTTTTCAAGAATGCATAGTGATGGAAGTATGCCCCCAAGTCTACATGAGAAAGTAGTGAAGTGCAAAAAGCAGATTTATTATGTGAAATATGTGGTGTTGAGACTCCAACAGCCATGCTTTGTGACTTTTAGGGGTTTACTTCAGACTAACGCTGATCCTATGGGTGGAGCACATCAAATACTCTTTTGAAGTGCATCCTCCATTTCAGTTTCATCACTGCTAGTCTTCCTGTGCAACTCTCTCCCAGACAGAGGACATTCCCTTCCCTGAGCTGGTGACATGGGGTTTATACAACAGTATGAATGTCTCAAACAACATAACTTCAAGGAGGAAGTTTGCCTCTGTTCATTTGATGCAGGTTTACCAAGACCTTTAGAAACTGCTTGAGTGCAGCTGAAAGAGAGTTTAGTATAGTAGTTTTGTCTGTGTCCCATTAGAAGTCACCAGCTGTCACTGTTTTTTCACCTGTTTGGAAGATTTCTTGCAGGAATATCTGCAGTCACCTCAGAAACAGGGGTTGTCTGATCATTTTAAGATTAGTGTTATGTTTTGAAAGGAGTTACTGTGAATTGTCCAGTTTCGCATCTGTTGGCATTTGTGGTTTGGAATGGATACGTTTGACCTAGGAAATGGCAGGTACCTAATAAATGATAAATAAGTAAAGATGGCAGCTGACCTAAGCAGCACCCCTCAATCAAGCAACTGAAGATATGCAATGGTGATTCACTGGTAATTGCCAAATCCACAGTGCCTCTCTTATTCATGTGTTTCTATAAGTGAGTTAGATTGCATACTACAATCAATTGAAATCAACTCCATTCATTGCACTAGGCTAACTTTAACACCTTAAAAATAATTTTAAATACATATCACTTTACAGGCATATTAAAAAAGTCAGGCAGCAGTGAACACCATTCTGACATTCGAAGATATCTGCAGAAAACCAAAGAGGAAATTTATATCCAGAAGTAGGATGGCTTTCTTTTTTCATTGTTATAACTGAGTTGTGAGGGAATGAGGAAAGGAGGGAGGGAAAAGGATCAAATTGAGTTTCAAGGATCAAACTGAGTTCAGGGCAGATGCTGGAGAGACAACAATATTTCATTTAGCACTAGGTGCACAGAAATGACAAGCAAACACAGAAACTCTTGTTTAACTCTCAATTGGTGCACTGTTTATTCATGATCTGAGAGTGTGACCTTCCAGAAGGCTGCAATCTGTGAGCTTCAGCACTGCTGCTCATCAGCTCGTAATAGTGAACTGACCCAATGTGAAAAGAGAACAGTACACAAATGAGACCACAGATTACTGAACATGTCTTAATTCAAAAATGAGAGCAAAAGAATTTGGTAAAGCACAGAATACTTTAGAATCCTGAAAAAGGATTTGGATGTTAAATTCCAAACTCTGGTATCATTATCCCATTGGCTAACAAGGTGAAGGGCAAATAAAAAAAATAACATTGTTTTGCCAAAAATATTCGTGGCATCATTCATCATTTTATGCTGTTTTTAAGTGACAATGGAGGCAATATCAGTACTATTGCTCAAATCAAACTCAGACAATTGCTAAAAGCAACCTATTTGTACAGAAATACAGAGAGAAATATTCTTCTCCTATTTCCACTAGCAGAAGTTTTTTTTTTTGTTGTTTTGTTTTTTTTTTTTTTCAGCAGATACATTATATGATTGAAACTGAAAGATCACAATAAATACCTTGTATTTAGAACAACAGATAACTCTTGGCAGTTTTTAACATTCCAATGACCACATTTCTTATCTAAAAATGAACTTTTTCAAAACAATTTATCTAGAAATGAACTTTTTCAAAACAATAAAATGTTTACAGAAGTAATTGTAGAGAGAAAGCAGCTATGAATTTCAAAGGATTTGAAGGCTACTGGAAGTTATGCTAATAAACAGAACTTCCAATTTCACTTGCTTTCTAAGGACATCTTGAAAAATAGATATAGGAATAAAGTATGGAGAGACCACTAGAAGTGTGGGATTTGTTTTTTTTCTCACCTGTGTTTTCTGTACAAAAAGGAATTAGGGACGATTTTTTCTGAAGTACGGGAATAAAGACAACATAGGTAATGCAAAGCTCAAAAAAATCTCAAAATATTAACATTCCTAGGAGCAGGTCAGAAAATGCTTATATTGATGGTAAGTCCTGAATAGAATTAGGTATCAAGCCATACCAAAGACTGCCTGGAAATACTTTTCAGAAGTTAAAATACTACTAGACATTAAAATTGGCATTCTGCCTATGTTTAAACATGTAGAAGTGTTAGCTAATACATGCTTTGAATTAACACAAATTATGTTCAAATATGAACAAAATTTGAATTAACAACAAAAACAAAAAACAAAACAGCATGAAGTAAAATGAGATCCATAGAAATTCATGAACTGATGAAAAGACACCTTGTACTTACAAACAAGCATATATGATACAAATATATACTAAGGGTATTAAAGAAGAAAATATGCAACCTAGCAATATCTGAGTTTTCTACATGATATAATGATCTCTATGACCAGTAAAAAATTCAAGGTAAACTGTAACAATAGCCCTAGAGTTCACTAAAAGCATTACAGCAGAAAATACAGTTTCAAATAAGATCTGAGCCCACAGTGTGAGAAAAATCTCAAATAATTTTCTTCAGACAGGATCTTCTGTGAAGCTTTTTTTATTTGTGATTGCAATTACGGGTGTCCTGTCAATCAGGAGTGAATTTTAGTAAATACATCATAACCTTTTATTCCCTATTACCCAATGCCTGATCACCTCCCCTGTTTCCTCATTGGCTGAGTACTACAGGTTCACAAGCTACTCGATGATCCTCTATACCATATATGTATGATTTTTCTCTTTTTTTTTCAACCCTTTAATTTCTCCTTTCTTATGTTTTGAGAACTTGTGATCTTTGTTTTACTGTTCTCACACTGCTCATCCTGTTTTTCTCAAGCTTCTACCTTATTTTGGAACAGTGAGGCCTTCTATTGTCCATTTATCTACTTAGCATTTCTCCTTATTATGACTACACAACTCCCTTGGAATATTGAAAAATAATTATCTACTGCAAAAACACTACTTTTTTTCTCACAACAGCACTGCACAGATCTGTAGCATGGTGTTACTTTTACTGGTACGCAGGACTTGAGGGTCAATTCCCACTCTGAAGTCCTGCACTTTCCTCAGACTTGAAACTCCATAGACACCTTACCCACTTCCAAGAAAGAGTATGAAACTCTTGTCCTGAATGCTGCCCTCATCCTTTACCTTCTGTCTAAGCAAGACTGCTGTGAATTTAACCCTAACCATAACCTTATTCCTACCCAATGGAAAAGCATACTAACACTTTTAACCTCTAGAAGAATGCTAGGCACAGGCTCTGAGCTTTGCATGACACTAATTCAATTTTTGCTCTGAAGACTCACTTCCCTATTTGTTATGTATAACCTAGTCTTTTTTTCTCTAATTAAGTGAAATGGCTTTTCTACCCATGAGAGACAAACACATCCACCCAAACTATGACAGATTCAAGACTTTTACATTTTAATTAGAAGCTGCATGTTTCCTATTTGAAGTGGAAATGTAAGTCTGTAATTTGGGAATATGTACAATTTTAAAGGAAAGGATAAGGTAGGAGTTGACAGTAAATGTGAAGCTGTAATTAAATTTTAAAATAATCCAATCTTGTTAAGGGGCAATAGGGAAAGCATATGAGAAAACAAGAGTTAAATGAGAGAAACCTCAGTGTTCTGCTGTGTGCAAAGTGATGGAATGATTGCTCTTGCCTCAAGGCAGTTTGCGCAGTGCAGAGAATTATGCTGCCTTATGGAAGTGTCCTTTAGGGCTTTGAATTTGGAAAGACTGTGAACTGGATATGCCCTGCATATGCAAAAGAAGAAGAGGTCAGAAGGGTGTGACTTGTTGTGCATGTGTAAGCAGTGTCCAGCATGCTGTGAATTCAGACTGTCCTTTGCAAATGATGGTGTTGCACATGACAGGTTCTGACAGGGAGAGATTTTCTCATACTTTGCCTAGAATGAGAAAATGAGTTTCCAAATCCATTGACTCAATATAGAGCATCACCAAATTAAGAGTTGGAAATATATGTACTACAGAGGCCTGTCCCAGAAGATCACAACTGCAGGCTTCCAACTGATATTTAATAGGTCATCTGCAACTCCTCATCAATATTCCCCAGTTATTATCACAAACAAGTAAAACGTGATTATCCTCATACAAATAAAGCATTAAATATACCTATACTTGCATACAATTCTGTTCTGTTATACATCCATTAACTGCTTAAAAGGAAGAATCATTACCATTTTGCAGATGGAGAAACTGGCTAACAGAGGCAGAGTAACTTGCCTGAAGCAACGCAAAAGCTAGAAAGAAGATCAAAAAAGGGAATATAATGCATGAATTCTAAGTCCTCATTCAGACAGATAACAAGTCAAACCTTTTTATGGGAAGATTTTACAAAACCCACTGCAAAAATTATTCATATTTTGTTGTTGTTTTTGTTTCTTGGAAGAACATTAAAACATTCATTCAAAATGTCTGCAGTCCAAATCATGTTACATGGAGTTAGTAGATCTAAAGGCAGAGGTAAACTGGCTATAAATAAGCCATAGTGGTTTTACCATTCCAACTAAAGAAAACCTGTAGGCACTGAATAAGTGTCTTCCTACATGTGCACCACAAGTGCACAACTGTGTATCTTTGAGAAACTTGAGAAGGTTGGTTATAAAATGCAGAAGGAGTGGATTTTTTAAAGTAAACGTGAGGATGAATTATCCTTTTGTGTAATTTCACTGATTAGAACCCCTTAACATAAGAGAAAAAAAATCTGCTTAAAAAAAAAAAAAAAAAGACATCTTTTCTTTATGCCTGAAGGTGACAAACTTTCTAGATTATATTCTGTCTTTACCTTGTAAAGTAGCTTGTAGCCTGGAGGTCTGAGTCCTGAGGACGGAGGTTATCATAGACATACTTCAAATCCTGAATACTCTTCAGCTGAGGCAATCCTGCATGCAGCATCTTAAAGTAAAGAAATATCATTACTTCCTTGTACTACTAAAAATAAAATAAATTTAAATGGGGCCAACTGAGGAAAGGAAGGATTTACACAGAAAGGGTTTTTCTAAAACACAAGGTTTTGCTGATCTGTAAAGTTGTTCTGGTGCTAGAGCAATGCCTGGAATACTAAAGTGAACATATTGCACTGTAAACCTTCACACTAAGGAATCAGAAGGAGCAACTGGTGAAAATCACCAGTCTATTTGAGTTATTTATTTTCTATTCCGATCACAATCTCAATACATGTATTGCTAATCTTCCTTCATAGCCTTCTAATGGTGATAATGGGAAGACAATAGGATGCTGGGAAAATGTAGCCACCTGAACAATAGTAACCACATTTCTGCTATGCTGACAATCCTATTTAGTGCAACATCACCTTCTCATCTGTAATTACGGCTGAGTTACAGCACAACAAGCAGTGGAGACAACTGTGTCCAGTTGACCATACATTTCTCTCCAGGCAATGTAAAACGTCACAACAAAAATCTTTTTGATTCACTTCAAAACATACTGATTCTTCTCAATGATCGCAGTAAGTTGAGAGCAATGTTTTGTGTGTAATGGAGAAAAAAAAAATCACTCCACATTGCTCAGAAGGAAACGTATGTGAATTTGCAGTCACTGCTGTGCATTCTTCATTGACATTTATGTCTACTGCAGATAGAACATCCCTCTGAGTTTTGCAGATAATGACAAAGAAAAAAAGGAAACGCTGATTTTATTTTAAGGTTTGGTTGAGGGATAAATAGAGGAAAGGGAAAAGGTATGGGTGTCATTTTCCTTATTCCTTCAAACCTTCTCAATATTTTTACATCAAGTTTCAATACTTTGTATGTTTTCTTTTTGGCATTATGATTTTGGCAATATGATTATGCTTCATATAAGGCCAAATCAATACTACCACTGGACCTTTAGATTGCTGTCTCACAGAGTTCTGCCTAGTAAGGAGCAGAAAGACAGAAAGCTCAAGGAGGAGAATGTAAGTAGCTTGTTTTCTTGACTGGTTGAAAATGGTGAGTTGAGAGCTGGAACAATAACAACATTCAGCCCTTAGGGATACACACTCCTGTTTATGTCTCCAACACATTTATAAGAAAGGTAACAACTTCTGTCCCCTTTTAAAATTAAGAGAGTTGTTTCATAAACAAATTAAGCTTCTTGCCTTTCATTATAAAATAGAACAGTGACAGATCTGAACATAATCTGAATGATCCATAGTGTGACTGCAGAGTGGGATTTTTTAGGATCCCTGAACTGCAGAAGGGGGAAAGTCATTTGCCAACCCCAAAACGTCTTCAGCTGGGTGGTACCTACACACAGTTTTGCTGGCTGCAAGAGGTCCTAGAACATTATTAGACTGCTTCATCCCTCTTGCTTCATATAGCATATCTATCTTGTTTCCCTTCATGGAGGAGGTTTCTAAAAATGTGGCTAGTGTTTCTATATGCTAATTGGACAAGAGATGGAATAACTGCTCAGAAAAAAACTACAGGTTGCCTAGGGAAACTCAAATACTAGATGTATAAGTTTAAGCGTCTGGATGTATCCCCCCCCCCCCCTTATTTGACCACACATATGTCTTGACCTACTACACTTAATCATCTCAGGCCTTCTTACTTGCTGAGTGGAACTGCTTATGCTTTCCTTGGGCCTGGATTCATAGCTGGTGTATGAAGCTCAGCCCACCAATACATGTAAAAATGAATAGTCTTGGCGTCAGGTTTTCATGCACAGACCTCCAGAATGGGAATGTTTCCCTGGTGTTTCTGAGCTGTAGGAAGGTGAGATGACTTGTCTGTGGACAACAGACTCAGGTCTTACCTGTTTCTTGTCACACCACAGGAAAGTGCATCAATTATTTGCTGTCTAGTGTCACCTCTAAGCCCTTTTAAATAATTTTCTACTTGAAAAATCTTTATAACAGTAATGTTTTCTGCACTTTTAAAAACTAGTCAAAATGTGTTTGTGTCCTCCTATAAGCCTCTGTTTAATAGTTCACATCAAGTCTTTAACAAGATCAAATCTAATGGGAAATGGCCTTATTGTTTGGATTTTTTAACCCTGCTTTACAAATAGTGTCTTATAAAATAGAATGTGGCAGGGGAAGGAGAGCTAAATGATGCAGATTTCCAGATATTGAGAGGTATCTTAGACTGTCATTGATACACATAGGCAGTGGTTAGTTTGTCCTGTCCCGGCCTGATAACAGCTGATATTTTGCGTAGAAATGAATTCAAAGTACAACTTCACAATCTATTTAGTTTTCTTATCTAAAATAATTTCAGAACTGAACCATTTTGATACCTTCTTCCAACCAACACTCCATTTCAAGTACAGAACTAGACTCACCTTTCCAAACATCACTAGCAAAAACAACGCATGTACAACTCATCTAGTTTGTTTAATTTCCTTTTGACATCAAGTGCTCATCAATGAGGTGTGAGTACACTGCCAGTTATTTTTCAATTATCAAATGCAACACAATTGACTGAACTGCAGCTCATTGAGCAATGCTAAACATATTTGTATCCTAAATTTTAGCTCAGCACTCAACAGCAGAAACAAAAGAAGAGGCATATGCCCTCAATATAGACAAACCTGAGCTGTATCCAGGCAGAGATAGCTCGGTATTTCAGAGTTCCTGCTGGGAACATTTTCCTAACACTCTCTCTATATATTATCTCAGAGTAATCTAACATCAGTATCTCTACTGATTGCAGAAGAAGGGATTGACTGCACTGAGGACCAGGGGGTGAACAGGAGATGTAGCTATATTTGCAGCATGCGATTTTAGGCAACCTGTCCAGAAAAGCAAAGATAACTGCTGTGGATGAGGTGCTCTTGAGCTTTCCAGAGTCTCTTTAACTTAGATAGTATTTCCCAGAACGGCATTTTGCACTGCTTCCAGCCAAGCAGGCAGAAGCAGGGTTGAGATTTGGGGCAATCCTTCCTGCTCTGTATTGGGTAATCACACAATGTATGACTGCATGAGAATCCATGGACGAGATAGAGGCAGGACAAGGAAATTTCTTGCTGTTTCTCACCCCCACCACCTCCATTGCAGAAGCTGGAGACAATAGAGCTGTGTTTATGGAGTAACATTTTGGCTGTACCCCAACTTCAGCAGGAATTCTGGTTATAACTTCATATAAATTTTTTCATGCACAAACATTACCTAAACTTTGCACTGGGTCCTGGACATAAGTTTTGGATTAATAGTCTAACCAAGCATATAAAAAATATTAATTTAATATTCTCATTCTACCCGTGAGAGGGGAAAATTATTGAGGTTTCATACACAAGCAGAGTCATAAAGAACTTATGGAATCTGCCACAGCACATGAATCAGCATGATTACTTAAGGGAACAACTGAAGATCTAAAAAATTCTATACAAAAGGATTTTAAAATCTGTCTTAATATAGGTCATTCTCCGTTATTTGCCATCCTATAAAGGGAGTGTGGAACTGTGCAAAGAAAACACTCCAATGGCATCACTGGTAGCTGCAGTGCTGCTACATATTCTTACATCAATGTGTGAAACATTTAGTTTTCTTTGGCTTGCTCTAACCATAAATGAGTTTGGTAAATGATTGCTTGAAAACCTTGAAAAATGACTGAGTGAAAATTCCTGAATGTAGTCTTTGCACCCAGGTTCTTTTACAGCTTTTAGCTATTTTGTAAAAAAACAAACAAACAATCAAAAAGATGTGGCAGCTTAGCTTTTATTTTCATAGAAATTAGTACATGAAATTGCATATTTGCTTTGCCAGGAAGTGCCAGCACTAACATTTTCTGGAGTGCAGCTTGATATCTCTTCAAGTCATAGTGCTACAGGAGGCAGTAGAGAAGTGTTAAAAGGGAAGAGAACACCAGAGGAAATTGATTTTTGGTTTCATCTTCAAGTTTCTTACCATCTCCAGCAGGTTCAAGAGTAACTGGCTGTGTTTCCTGACTATATTATAAGCTCGACAACAAAGCTCCACAAACTCTTGAAAACGCTGTGGGTTTTTTCCACCTTCTGTGATGAAATACTCCATCTCTGATGTGAAGATGAAAGGAGCTCGGTCCCTTGGAAAGAGAACAATTACATGAGAAATTTCATTTAAAATATCAGATCATGCAAGACGGTTAATATTTGTGATTCTTTATTCATATTTGTTTTTCCAGTATTACTTTCCTCATTATTTCATCTCTCCTTTCCTCCAGTGTGGACAGGTCTATTGATTGATCTATCTGGTATCCCTGACTAATTGGGGCAGAGACAGGTCTCACAGCAAGAGCTTCCCAGTAAGAAAGACAACAACTGAACAAGTTTGGGGCTTACTTATTTTCCTCTGGCTTTTCTTTACTTTTCTTTTTAAATTCTCATTGCTTTAATTTCTTGACTTCTGCCTGAAAGTTAATCTGGAAACATGTTTACTCCTAATATTGAAATATTTAAAAGTTGTTCTCAAACAGGATGGGATATAAATATCAACTAGGCGAGAAGTGAATAAAAGAAAAAAACTGCAACCCCACAACCCAAAAGCAACAACATGTAACAATATGTAACATATATTGTGATCATTAAACATACACCATTCTGAAGGGATGTTTCTAACTTGAGTTACAACAGAATAAACCCAAATACATTCTCTTGTTCTACATACAGTTACTCTGTATTCACTCTGGAGTAAATGAGGTGCAGAATCTGAAACCATGTCTTGCCTTTTTTCTTATCACGAGTAATGTTTGTGACTATGGCATGATATTGAAGTAAAAAAAATTAGCCAGGCTTCTGTTAACAATCGTATCATTTGATAGTTTTAGAAAAAACAGATACACTGCATCTTAGCACAGACAAAACTACTGCAGTGATTTTCTCATCACAACTGTGTATACAGATGCATGTACACAGATTAGAGGGCTATATCCCATGGAAATACACACAGTTGGTTAACCCTTAAATCAAAATAAACTTGACCAAACCAAGTACTTTTGGGAAACAAATGCAGAAACAATGTTGAGAATGTCTGTTTCTTGCTAAAACCTCAAATGTGGGCAGAGCCTACTCTGCTTGCTGATTCATTCATAAACAAGACAGAGAAGAATTTCCTTGGAAATTTCATCATTTTCCTACAAAAATGTTTGCTTTGTATTACTGTAGAAAGTCCAGTTGCCATGAGATTCTAGGCTGCAGATGGAAGTCTCAGTTACAAGAAATGTTAAATGACCTTCCCTTTCTTATTTCTGGACTATTATTTTTGTTGTTTACATTGAAGACAACTTTGAAAACAGACCCCCTGTAGGCATCATTCATCTCAAATCAGACCAGGTCTTTTTTAAATAAATATTTTTATATATTTTTTATTTATTATTTATTTATTTTTTAATATATTATTTAATTTCAGTTAGGTAGTATTAGGAATGATGAAAGTCTCCACAATATTGATTCTTATTCTTTCCTTCCACATTTTTCTGTGTCATGCAAGATGTGAGTTCACAGTGTGACAGTTATGTTACAGTAAGACATTTTCACAGTGATTGTGTAGTTTTGTATCGTAGCTCTCAGAGAATTACAAAACTGATTCTGTTACTGATTTCAGAGAGTAAGATTTTCCCAAATCCATCTCTTATTCATTCATCTTTCAGTTTATCTTTTGTCTATCAGTGGCATTTAAAGTAGATGTTAAGTATTAATTAGTTAGGTTCAATTAGGATCACAGAAGTCAATTTGTTGAAACCAATAAGAAAAAGAGATTGACCCAGAAAATAAGCAATGTCAACATTTTCACTTATCTGTGGGATAAACTTATCTGTTGGATAGACATCCAACCTAAAACATGATTTGAAAGCTTTCTAGCACCTTGAGAATGCTTAAAAAACAAAACTCAGTTTCTTGTCCATAATGGGGTATTTGGGCTAAAATATCCCAAGCCAAAATTACTGCTCTAAATTTACCATAATGTGTACTATGTTCAAAGCTCATATTTGATTTCTGATGTTCAGCTGCATGAAGAGACACAATTACACTATGAAGACATAGCCCTTTCTGAGCTAGTCCAAGTATCCCACATTAAGCTACTTACTTAAAACAGATAGTCACATCAGAAATTACTTTACTGGAAGAAATATTGTGTTTAACATTGCTGGGTTGGGCTGTGGGCCAACTTCCACATAATGCATTGACTGCAACATTAATCAATTCCCTTACTGCTGTTGCTAAAGGATCCATTTGAACACGTAAGTGATATGTTAGTATTTATATTACTTACAGGTTAATTTTACTTGTGAGATAATTTTAAGCAGTTTTACAAGGTTCTTAAATTTCTCAGTATTATTGAAGACTTTTTTTTTTTTTTTTTTTTTTTTTTTTTCAATGCAGTAGGGCTCTCTGCCCTTATTAACCTGCAAAATATGATTTAGAAATTTTCTTTCCTCTAAAGCATATAAGCCTGATTTTGCTCAAGGTATTGTAGTATCAGAACCTCGGCCCAAGTAACCCCTGCAATGAGTCAGACACTAAAGTTCCATGCTTGCCTGTGTCTAGCTAAGCTGTCCACTCAGAAAGGGATCACTTTGCCATTGAAATAAAAAACATGAAAACAACCTAGTATAAAAAACAAGATCCGTGAGAAGGAACAACAGATCATTTGTCATGATAATATTAAAAGTAAAGTTTCAGTGGGAAGAGATACTCATTGAACAGTAGGTTAAAGATTCTGAAACAAACAAACAAAAAAATTGTCAGGGCTGAACGTCTGTGTAAATAGACAAAATATTCTTTGCTGTTTTCACAGACTCCTCTGGAATATAAAAATATGGAAGGTGATAGTCTAACAATTACTCCAGAAAAATTACATATGCCAGAGCCAGATTGCAATCCTGGACATTAAAGAGTTTTGCTTAACTATGGCTGTGACAAAAGAGTGTACTCACGTCATGCACTCATGCAGGGAAAAATAAGATTAGTTTTACGTTTTGGTGGTTGTTATTGTCATTGTTGTTGTTTTCCTTGTTTACTGCTTTCAGAGATATAAGATTTTCATTGGAATGTGTTTTACAGTTCCTCTGGAGATTAAGAATGTTTGGGTAATATGTCATCAGAGAAAGAAAGGAAACCTCAAGCAACTGAACAGATCATCATGCAAAAACAAACTTAGTTTGTGTTGATGGGAACACTTATTAGGACTTTACTATAGGCTAGAAATATTTTGCATTCTTAGAAGACCAGTAAGATCATCAGGCTTTGTTATGAAATAGTAGATGTAACCTGATTAACTAGTTTTTTAAGATAAACAATGGCTTTAGTCTTTCCTATTATGAATCTCAGAGTACAGAACATTCAAGATAGATACACTGACTGTATTTTCTATAAGTAGTGAAAGCATATGAGATAATCAACAACAACTGAACTTTATTCTGATCCAATCTAAACTTCTTAATAGTGTTCTTAGTGTTGTTTAAGGCACATGCAATAATACAATGAGATTAGTTTTTAGAACTAATAATAGAAACTAATAATACTAATAAGAACTAATAATAGACTAAATAAGAAGTAATAATAAGAACTAATAATAGAAACAGAATAGTTTTTTTGGAAGTAGTCAAAATTGTCATATGGACATATGAGATAGAATGTGAAAAACACTACAGAAATGTTTGCAATTTAAAAATGATCTGCTCAGTAGCATAAACCCCCATATATTCCCTGACTACTTTAAAACCACATAGGCTGAGTCAAGAATGATGAATAGCATTCAGCACGATTATGTTGAATTTAGATGTATCCAGTAAAATAGGAAAAGCTTTTAGGGAATGTTTGAATGCTGACATCTTTTGCTCTATGGAAAAAGCTGAAAGCTTACTGAAGAACACACACACACTAAATGAATATGAATGCTTATTTCTATAAGATAAGTGAAGATACCTAATCACAGTAATGATATACATATACATATGTATATATTTGCAGACATAGAAAAAACAAAACATGAGCAAATGTATCCTCTGCATATATTACAGAATGAAAAAGTAAACAACTGCACAGTACAATTTATCTTAAGCAAGCATACATACAGTCATAAAAAGATATGCCTGGAAGGGCAACCACAAGAGATACTCCATCTTTCTCCTTATGCCAGGACAAGATGAACCATAAACATACTTCCGAGATTCTTATTTATCCTATTTTTAAAGACGTAGTGACAGAGCTCTTCTACATCCTCCCTGTTGGATTTCTGTTCCAGTATCTCCCCTCACAGATTTTTTTTCTTAATGCCTAATGTAACCTTGCTGCACTTTCATCCTATTAATTCTTGTTCTTTCCTAAGGGAACATGAAGATGCTGTCTTCTTTACAGCAGCCTCTACTGTTATCACGTCTTTCCTCAATCTTCTGATGACAATTGTTTCAACCATTCCTCATATGTTTTTTTTTCCAATTGTCCGATAATTTTAATTACTTTTGTCTGGACTCCTTGTAATGGGTCCACATCTTTCTAAAAGTAAAATGTTGAAAGTATTCCAGCAGAAGTTTTACCAGTGTTACATGAAGCAAAAAGATGACTTCACATCTCATGCTTTACAATTCAATATTCTATCATCAATTTATATTTAACTTGTCTGTAGTACAACCCTGAGATTCCTTTCTGTAAAACTATCTATCACTGCTAAGTCCAAATTTCAACATGGTCAAAAGCTCCTGTAATAGGTATCTCCTGAACAGTCAACAACCATATTCTCTATCTCATCATACTAGTTACTAATGAAAATACCAAAAGACATCAGTCCTGTCACAAACCTTATGGTATACTACTTGGTGTATTCTTTCATCTTGACACTGAAACACAGGCTGGTCATTTCCATGAATGGTTGTTAAGGCAGTTCTGTGCTTTTTATAAAGTATGAATACGTCCCTTGCTGGACTTGACATCTATTTTCCTATTGACTTCAGTGATGGTTGTTAACACTTACAGTATCATTGGCTTGTATTGCAAATCTGTATTCAGCTTTGTTTAGAAAACTTTTCTGGTTTCTGTTTATTTTACTGAAGAAATATTGCAAACTGTTCAAAAGATATGTATCTGCTCCTGAAAAGAGTAAAATATTTCTTCCTGAGACTTATTTCTCAAATCACCCAAAACTGACATATATCCATCCGTATCTAAACAGAATGAGTCTAAATTTCAATTGCCAAAGTAATTATGATGCTTCAGAATGGGATAGAAGAGATAAATGAATTAGCAAATTTTAAATATCTTTCCCCCCTCCAAAAAATAAATGTATTTTTCCTGAGGGATTTATCCTGAATTATATTTTTGATAGCTTTTATTTCCAGTAGCAGAGAGATTGAGATTCACTTGGCTAAACAGGGAACTCATGACTAAGCTTCAAGGAAAAAGGACATATATAGGTGGTGGAAGTAAGGACTGGCTACGAAGGAGAAATACTGAAACTATACTGGGGCATGCAGAAATGGTGTTAGGAAAACCAAAGCTCATCTAGAATTAAAACTGGCAGTGGACATGAAGGGAAACCAGAACTTCTATTAATATATCATCAACAAAAGAATGAAAAAGCAAATGTGGGCCTGCTGCTGAATGGTGCTTTACTGACACAGAAGCACAGATAAGGCTCAGGTGCTCATTGCCTTCTTTGCCTCAGTCTTCGCTGATGAGGCCCCTCTGGTGTCTGTGCTGACAGGTGGAGTTCAGGGAGGAGACAAACTGTCAGCAGTGGTTGAGAATTGAGTCTGGGATTACTTCTGAGAACTTGACCCATACCACTTCACAGTAGCAGGTGGCCTACGTCCTATGATGTCAAGGGAGCTGGCAGATGTCATTCACATGAACAGCTGCTTTCCCTTGCCATTCTAGAGTGCCCTTCCAAAAGAGCCTCCATCTATCTGTTGCAGCAGTCCAATCATGGGAGCTATCCCACCATGTCTCTGTGATCTTGGAGAGATTGTAGCCTTGTAACTCTGCACAGACCTCTAATTACTCCCATTAGTTTATCATGAGATATGTGCTAGTATAAGCAAACTTCAGAGAGGCATCCAGTTGTATTTATTTTCCAGGAATCTCCACTGCCCAACTCAGTAAGCATAGATTATGCTGCCTCTCCTCTGGTACATGCAATGTACCAGATGTGATCTGGTAACTCTCCTTTTCATCATCTCTTACCCTGCACAGTCTGCTTCCCCCCACATGAAACTGCTTTACTCGGTGACATAGAACCTCCACCAGTGCACACTTCCAGTAGCCTCCATCAGGTGCTTGCTTGAGGTGAAAGTCTCTAACATTACAGTGGTAGCTGTACACACAGCCAAGCATTGTGATTAACGGTTTGTTGCCTGTAGACCAGAAGCAGACCAAAGTGGTCTGCTCTAGGTCCTATCCTGTTCTGTATGTTTATCAATGATCTGAAGGAGAAGAGAGAATGCATCCTCACCATGTTTGCAGATGGCATCATACCAGGGGTGGAGCTAAAGTATTATGGTAAAGCTGCCACTCAGATGGCCTCAGGCTGGAGAAATGGATGAACAGGAATCTCACAATATTCAGCTAGAAAAAATACAGAGCCCTGTCCATGGATGGAAGAGCCCCTGCAACCACACAGATTGGGGCCTGCCCTCTTGGAGAGCAGCACTATCGAAAGGGTACAGGGCCCTGGTGGCAGCACAATAAGCTTAAACCCGTAGTGGTGGACCAAGTATAATCCTTGGAAATGGTGAAGACTAACAGCATCTTGGTCTGAATTAATGGGGATGTAGCCAGTAGACCCCCTTTACCAAGTACTTTTTAGATCACACCTTGCCAAATTAAGAAAGATGACACTAAACTGAAGTAAATTCAAAAGAGGGCCACCAAGATGTTTGGAGGACTGAAGCACTTGCCTACAAGGAGAGGATGAGGGAGGTAGGGAAAGAAAAGCTTTTCAGTAAACCAAATAGCAATCTTCTAATGCCTATAGGAGGTTACAAAAAAGATGGAGCCAGGCGAGAATAAGAAATGTCAAAAATTGAACAGCTGAGGTTATGACTGACAGTAAGGGGGAAACAAACACAAATGAACAAAAAAAGCAACATAGACACAAACACAAACCAAACAAACAGTCAAAAAGCCCACCTTCAGTATGAGAATAAATAAATATTGAAACAGGTTGCCCAGAGAAGCTGTCCTTTGAGGTTTTCAAGATTGAACTGGATAAAGCCCCAGGTAACCTGTCCTGAATTTAATGTTTTCCTTATCCCCTTGATACTTTCATGGAAATGCTCCAAAACACATTGAACATCCTTGGCTCAGGTAAACTATATGGCCTGGACATTCAAAACATGCATATAATATTTTTGACTTACGGTCTTTATCCAAATGACCAGAAGTCAAACCAATACCAGATAATAAGGTTTAAACTCTATTTCTTGCCATTTCTGCTGCTATTTGAGATACCTACTGTATAAAAAGTTTCTAAATGTAAATTTGAAATCTTTCCTTCAATTACAATTTTACCCATCTCATTTTTATATTAATATCTATGTTTTTAGCAACAGAAACATCAAACTAGAAAGGATATCCTAGATTCCTTAGGTAACTGAAGATGGTTCTTAAACCAGAATGGTCTAATTTGTTAATTACATTACTTCTTAATTTCACTTTGCTATTATTATTAATTTTGATAATCAGAATCTTAATGTTAGCTTCCCAGTTAAATCACTGTATTGGACAAACTTCCATTTTGCTCAGTAGTAAAAATAATTTTCCACACATTTCACTGGCCTATTCTAGAAGATTTATCTATGTCTGTCAGTAATTGAATTTTTTACATTGAGATTTAATCATGCTTAACTGATATGGTGGAAAACAAGCTGTAATCCTCACCTAAGCTAAGGGTTCTGATTCATCATTCTGTTAACATCCAGTTTCCCCATGTAAACTGAGCCACAATACCTATTTATTTGTGCCCCTTTGCCTGTCCAAAGTGCAAGGGAATGTCACTTGACTAAAATCTCTTTCACAGTGGGCCAAGTGAAGTTACTGAAATGGAAATTCGATTACATCTGTTCCCATATGATTATTGTGCTAAGTGACAGTATAGCTAACACAAATATTGACAGCTAAGGTTAGACATGTTCCTAGCGTAGACCTAGCATTTGCATTGTGCATTGCCGGGGGACTAATTTGGGACCTTACCTCATGACAAGACAACTGGCAATAGACTCATGATGGAAGAGCAGAAACTAGTTTGAGACATCTCTTGATTATTTTCATACTATTTCCCCAGTCTTTACTGTGATCACTAGTTATTCTGCAATCTGACCACAATTTATTCATATATATCATAGAATTTCAGATATGTTGTACAGTCAGCTGCATATATGTTTTGGAAGAATCCCCCAAAAAATCCTCCCTCAAGGATGTACTCTGTTCTAAGAACATACATGCACCCTTGCATCTCGTATTGACTACTTTAAAAGCACTACTGTATTCAGCACTACTGTGTCCAGTTATATTCTGGGGCTTCATGTCAAGATCTTTTATCCAGAGAGACACACGTGAAGTAGCCTGTATTCTGAGTCACTAGCAATCAGATTGCATAACATTTTTAAGGTGGATTTAAATGCTTTATATACTTTATATTCAGTAGCTGTATTTGAAATTGTTTGGTACAGCTTTCCTGATGCCTTATACCATTTTCTAAAACTATAACATTTTCCATGTTTGTCAGGAATTATTTACTGTGTTTACAGAACAGTTGAGAATCAATCATAGGGAGATTAGAGCAATTCCTCTTGTTAATAAAGATTGTTGGACAACTGCTTTTTGTGTTCTGGCCAACCCTCAGCAGCGAAAAAAAGGTTTTAAATCTCAGTCATGAAAAATGCTTTAAAACAAGTGGGCTTATATCCCATATCAATTAATTATTCAGCTAACAGGTGTTTTCAGAATGAGATGGCTATTTGGAAAATACAGTAGGAGATGTAAGTTGGATGTTTGTGTATCGCCATGCAAAATAGATAAATCAGTGAAGAAGAAGTTGAAATTTCTTAGGGCAAGGTATGAAATGTACGTGAATTAAATATATCAGTGTGCTTTCTGCTTAAGGATGAAGGACAAAGAGGTATTATTATGCAGAACAAGCTGAAACAGATACCAAATCTAAGCAACAGAGATTAATTTAAAATTGCTTGATGTATACAGACTGTGTGTGAGAACAGCTCCCCTGAATATAAATAGGTATGTAGAATGCTTTTGGAGAAACAGATTTATTATAATAAAATGATTCTGGGGGTAGCAGGAAAGAGGAAATCTATGTCTCTGTAAAGAGTTATACTTTGAAAATGATAACAAAACCATACAATCAAAGTGGACAGTGAACATTATTTTTTTTTCCCTTTTATTCCTATTTTATCATTAAACTTCCTGTCTCTAGAGTCATGTTCTACAAAACCTTGTGGGGTAGCTGAGAGGAAATCAGAAGAGGAAAGGGGAGAAAGAAACCTCTGAAATAGGAAGATGATAGGAAGTCACTGAAATAACTCATTTGCAGTAAATCTCTCAAAGTGCAGGGAATTCCATTGGCATCAGTTCTCTAGCCCAAATAATTGTTAGCAAGAATATATGATAACTCCTTCAGGAAAGTGTCTATTCCTAAAGATTGGAAAGCAGTCAATGCCTTGCTTCAGCAGAATGAAGAGCCATGAAGGATATTGGGAGCTGCAGTAGATGGGAACTGGTTTCCAGGGAACTCAGTTGAGCAGAACAATGCACTTGGATGAACAGAAGTGGAGAGGGTCAAATCAGTGCAGACACTGTATGGGGAAAAAACATGTTCCCCTCAACTGTCTGAGTACTTTGAAAAGGATAACAAATAAAATAAAGGATATAAAGTGAACAGTGAATATCATTTACACAGAAAGCTTTAGCTGAATGTCCTCCACAAGAGGCTATTACTGAAAAATAAATATCCAATAGTAAAGCACAAACTACTATCCAATCTTGATAATTAGAGAACGTATCAAAACAACAATAAACACCTACTGTTCAAAGCAGATGCAGATAACAGAAATGCATCTGAAACTCAAGACTGCAAGTTGTGCTGGTCACATATTTCAGATCCGATCTGTGCTTTTGGTGTTTAAGTCATGACAATTATGGGTACCTAACTTTGAAAGTGATGGACTTCTTGCCTCATAAATTCATGTCCCTTTAGGCCTTGTCACCTTTGAAGTGACACTGTTTCACCTTTATGTCTTTATGCATATTTCACCTTTCAGTCTTTACACAAAGACTTATATATATAACTAACTTTAAACACTTATATAATCTTACTAAGATCAATTGGATTACTAAAATGCTTTAAATCATGGGATTAAATCTTTCTAAGCTTTCAGTCATTTTTCTGGAGGAATCATAGAGGAAGTGTTGAAAGTGGATGATGGCATGCAACTCCATACCTCACATAACCTACTAACTCCAGATTGATCATATTGGAAAAATAAATTTAACCTTCAGAAAATTAATTAATAGACAGACACACCAAAACATTTAGAATAAAATTTTTCAGCAGGCAATACAGGCTAGTCCAAAGTAACAGTTTGATTGCATGTTAATTTATTTTTCAACCTTCACATTTTAGACTCTCCCTTTAAGGATTACTCTAAGTAATATATATATATATATTAAAATAAAGGAAAAAAATGAAAAAATATGAAATTCTCAATTTTCTAACTTATCTCTTGCCTATTTTTCCTAGTTTTAGGAAAAACATGGAAAACATGTAGATACATTTTTTTATTTTTTTTTACTGTATGCCAACATTGACATTTTAGAAAGAAATACCTGAAAAGAATGCATTTGTTCAAATAAACACTTCCAGTAAGACAGGAATTTTAATTTTAACTATTAACCCTAAAAATGAAATGTGTTACTTTTGAAATAAGAAGAGACACTTTTATACACCCTCACACTTTCTGTGTTATTTAAGTGCTATTATATATAAGTGCTATTTAGTATAGGAAAATACTGACATGGGAAGAAAGTGAGGGAAACAAAATTTACCCATATTTTTGAAAATAAAAACTTCAAAAACTGGAATTTCCCCGTGGAATAGCTAGATTGCTTCTAGTAATTAACTTTGCAGAAGAAATCAACTTAGCAGATTTAACTTCTGGGAAAACCATGCCAACAAGCAGAATGAGTTTGGCAAAGAGACAAGAGGGTCTCTGTGATTCAGATCAGAGAAATAAAGGTCAATGTCTGGCTATTTAAAAAAAATAATGGACACTTAAATTATCACAATGTGAATATATAGTGTGCAATTAGCTGGACTACTCCATATCTTGCCATCAGTTTTCAGACTTATTGACTAAAAAAATATAGGCATCAGTTCTTGAAGTGACTGGTAATGGAGAGGTGGAGAGGATGAAACTGCTCTAAAGTTAGGATTAGTTCAGTTAGCTCAGGATTTAAATAAATCTCTTACAGCCTAATTCAGCAATGAAGAAATATTCAAAAGGAACTGGTCAGAACTGAAAGGAAGAAAAGACAATCAAAGAAAGTGTGGGAGGTACAGCCATTAAACTGACACCTTCTTCAGTGCCATTTGATGCCTTAGTCCTGTATGATTACATGGATAATATAACACTTATTTTAGTCAGAGTAGGTCTTAGATGATTGCCCTAGAATACTCAGTAGTTAAAGAATAGGACAGTTATATGAAATTAAATGACAGAATTGTCTTCATACAGTTTGAAGTATTCCTGAAGAATTCTCTACTTGAGGGGAATGTAAGGTCAAATTCAGTGGCTGGATTAAAGAATGAAAGAAGCTCAGCTGCATGTAGGGACAGTGAAGACAAACATTGTTCCATAACATTCACAACCTACAGAAAGCGAGACCTTGTTTTGCTAAGCAACCATGACGGAGTTAAGTGAAGGTCCTAAAATGTCTTACCATTTTATTTTATGGTTTAAGAGTAGTATACTGCATGGAGAAGCAGGAAAAAAATGGCCACTATTTATGGAAGGTATTATTCTTTAAGTCTTTTTCATAGACTGAAAAGACAGTGGAGGAAGACTGAAAAGTCTTCCTTCCTGAGGAAGTAAAACAGTAAAATCAACATCTGTTTTTATTATTGCTATTACAAAATTTCTGTTTAAATTTGATTATTGTGTGTGCCCTTGTATTTTGTTGGTCCTACCTTTCACACCTCGATAATTCTTTGCTCATGAAAAAGTACTGCTCAAGGAAATTCCTGCTAGGCTCCAAAAGTCAGTTTGCTGGAGTGAGGAATGCAGCACTTGTTTCTGAGTGTGCATGAGTATCTTTTTATGACTCCGCTCTGTTTTATTCTTTCCACAGCAAATAAGTAGGATTAAGAGAGCATATATTGAATGATTGATGATAATTCTGAACACTGCAACTAAATCTTTTGACTGCCTAGCTTAGAATTACTTATTAGTCTCATCAGCTTCCCTCATACCAATACTCCCACGCTGATATTTGTCTAAAACACTGAGATAGTTGAAAATAGTCAAAGGCCAGCCTCCGGGGGGAAGGGAGGAAGGGAACAAATAAT
This sequence comes from Oxyura jamaicensis, assembly GCF_011077185.1. Lineage (NCBI taxonomy): Eukaryota > Metazoa > Chordata > Aves > Anseriformes > Anatidae > Oxyura > Oxyura jamaicensis. The sequence continues at coordinate 66,811,093 of NC_048893.1, read as the reverse complement.
TCCAACTATTAATCCTGGAAATTATTAGGAAACTTGGAAGAAAGTCACCACCCATACACACACTAATCACTGTTGGGGATCATTCATCCATGCTCTATTCTGCTATAACAGTTCCTTTATGCATTGAACACAATAGCATTATCCTATCTACTTTTATTACATCCTCATTAAGTCCTCCATAGCATGTTCACGGTAGGAACCAGAAGACACTATCACACTATTTTGTTTATCCTTATAATGGGATAGTCACCACAGATAAATACAAACATAGAAAAATCACAGCCTCATCCAAATAAAACAAGATATTTGCAAAATAGATACTGACCTTACTGTAGTTGGAGGTGAAACTTTGAAAGATAATGAAAAGATTATAATTTAACCCACAGAGGCATAACGTAATCATTCTCCATATCTGTTTGGAAAATTTGGTTTCTTCTCTGAAGGTGGCAAGGAAGTTGCCAATTAGACACATCTATTGTTTTGGATCCATTACAGGAATATTGTCAACAACAACAACAACAAAAATCTGAATCCTTTTGACATAGGCCGGTCTACTGTTCTGGCCATGACTGAGCTGCATCTAATTTAAATCTCTGGCAATACAAGGATTTAGATGTATTTTTTTGTTGTTGTTGTTGTTTTTTGTTTGTTTTAGACTGAAAGGGGATCTCTAACATCTCATTTTAATTACTTTTCCAGTCATTCCTATATTTGTAAAGGTTTTGTGAACAACAGAAAGAAGCCTGGAAACTTCAGGAAAAAAAATCATGACCTTATTTGTATTTATTTTCATAGGTGTTGACAAGGCAGTAAAATTGCAAACCATTGTTTTCAAACTTACTATATGTGTTACTATAGATACTAACCTTCTTATACTTCCAAATGTCTGTGCATGACCTAAAAATCTTCCAAAATCTATGTGAAACATGTGTCCAGCATTTGTCAGCATTATGTTGTCATTGTGTCGGTCACAGATTCCCAGAATGAAGGTGACAACACACCAGCCAGCACAGGAATAAAAGAAATTCCTTATTGCCTAATTAATAAAACAAAAACACTTATTAGAATTATGAGGAGACATAGCTGTTTGCAGTGCCAATAAGAAAAAATGTTTTTCTACAAATGCTAAGAATGTAGAAAAATTTAAACAGAGAACTGTTTTCAGTAGTAAACAAACAAGTAATACAGGAAGTCCAAAGTTACAATGCAACAAAAATTTCATGCATGAGGTTTTCAACCTGTGATTTACAGGCACTTGGAATTCTGTGGAAAACTACTAGGGTGAAATGTACCTAAGAAAAGCAAGCTTCTTTTAGGAAACTGACATTTTATGTTCGTTAGTCTGCATCTATATTGCAAAAGTAACTGTTTAGAAATATGATGTAAAAAATTGGACAAATTGCATTGTAAAGAAAGTGGGTTATTTTACACAATTGTTTTGTACCTACATTGGTCTTTTCTTTCCAGAACTCAACTGCATTAAATCATAATTGATCAAGTCTCACAATATCCCAGCCCAAAGCATTCAGCCCCATTTAACAGAAAGGAACTGAAATAGCAAAGGCTAAATCATTTTCCAAATAGCATCTTCTAATCTGAATAGACTATAGGATCACAAGTTCCATTTGGAGAAACCCAAGACAATGATTAAACCCCAAACCAGTCTATCTGTCCTGTTTATAATCTACTCCTTTTGCAAGCACTTTTACATAGTGGAGATATGTACTTTCCTGATTAGCCTGCTTCATGTAAGTAGACTGGCTCATTCAGATTTATCCCATGAATCTCTTTACAGTACTACATTGTGTTACTGCTCTTTCTCAAAAACATGCCTACAACAGACATAGAAAGAAGTACATAGTAAAGCTAATTATATGCTCACCAGCCACTCATAGATGGATTTCAAGTTTTCTGCTAACTTCAGTGAGAAGTATTTAACAATTGTGGACTTTTCCTATTAGAAGAATATACCCAATTGCTGTCACAATACGCACATTTAGCATTCTCTCTGAGGGGAGAGTTATTCTTGATTCAAATCATGACCAGTCTTCTACCCTGAAGCACAAGAAACGGGTCTTTTTTTTTTAATCTTACCTACTACAGTTTAAGAACTGTAAATGCAATCCTTATTCAAAAGTCTTAATCTTACATGAATATCAATCACAAAGTGATTTTATATAGAAACATTTATATAGAAACAAACAAACAAAAAATCTTAAATTGTGGTCATTATGTTTTTGGACAAAACCTGCATAAGACAACATAAGTAATTATTTAGTCATTCGGGATTTCCATGCAGACACAGGGTGCCACCTGCAATGGCTGAGATGGATGACAGCTCTGTGGAAGACATAGGCTACAGCATGAGACTGGTGAATTTTATGTCTAACTGTACTACTTACCCACTTAGATGACCTTGGATAAAACACCTAAGCTTACTGTGATTCTGTTCACCCAACTGTATAATGAGGATATTAAAGCTTGTTCTGCATAAGCTTTTTGAGCACCTTAAACACAGTATTATATGAGTAAAAAAATTATAAGTAAAAGAGAAAGGTTCATTCATCAGCAAGTGCAAGGTGAATGTATAGTAGCAATTTTATGCATGTCCTATGCAATCAGAGCTGACTTCTTTTTATACATTCAAAAAATCAAATGAAGATAGCTAGAAATTGTTTTTAGAATATTCTGCTTTAATAGTACTTTTTACAAATGGTAGCAGCAGCAACAAATCCATTTTTCAATGAGTTACTAATAGCTATCTCACTTTTCAGTTGAAAAGTTGGCTGTACATCTACGATAATAGTGTAAATTTATAAACTTGTAAAAAAAATCAATAGAGATTGTTCCTGATTAATTGAATCAAGATTATATCCTAGTAATTCAAATGCTCTTACTGAAAATATGGGTGAAAAGAACCTATGGAGTAACTACAAAACACTAAAGACTATCAAACTTATCTATGTTATAAACCTATCTGCCTACTAATACACTTTTATTAAAAAAAACACTACGTTTTCAGAATGCTAAATGCTGAAACCTGTCCTTTAAAATTCATTTAAAATTTTGGCTACTAATCTACTGCTGGCATGGAGAAGGGATCAAAAATTGTCTCAGCAGTACAAACATTAAAAAGTTTTTAATAAGTCTTAGAATATGCTCAGCCAACAAAGAATGAATAGAAACAGTTCCTTTCAAAGGGAAACCTCTGCTTCTATAAAAAAAAAAATTAAATTTCTTCGCTCATGCATAATGCATGGTTTCATAAAAACAGATGCATTACGTGGGATCCCACAATGTGATGTGAAAAGCATGATCTTATGCACCATGTGACTAGGCAGTTTCCATAATACAGCTTTCTAAAACTGTGGATATTGATACGGTCATTTCCAAATACAGGAAATGCACTAAGACTTTGCACGGTTAATATAAAATATATAGAAAACTGGATCTAAAAAATATTTTGGAGCTCAAAATTTAATTTCTACATCAGCTTCTCTTCACTAGTATATTTCAAAATATCACTATCATACACTATTATAGAAATGTGTTATAATGCACCCAATCCAGAGCAGTATCTCTTTAGAAAGAGAATGGCAATTTAAGCCAGTTCCCTGGTTTCTATGCATGTGACTTGCTTGTCCTGAGTGTGAGTCACTTATTTTTGCTGCTTACTGTTGTTATGGTTTCTTCTTTCCCATAGTAAAGGATGAAAAGTATAATAAGGTCCATTATGATGTTACCTCTTGGTAACTTGATTCCAGCTGATGGTGATGACGGAACCATTTTTTAATTGTGTTTTCTTTCAATGGTCCTATCAGTCCGGATTCCCTGTGGATTTTGGCTAGTGTGGTAGCACCTGGCACCATCTGTACCAATCCTAATCAGATACAAAAGAGATCACGTGAGAAGCCCATAACTTTAAAAAGATATGATGACCATTAATGCATTTGCATGTTTTTGGATCATCCTATGCAGAAAAAAAAAGCATGCTTAGCAGCCTATAAAATAATGAATATAAATAAAATTCAAATCTATCTTCTTCGTTCTTTTTGTTTGTTTGTTTGTTTTAGGAAAAAAAAACCAAAAGTCAGTTAGTGAAAAGTGGCAGTTCCCCAAAAAGAAATATAAACACTAATACCGATATTGTGTACATAACTGCCTCAAGGTACCAACAAGACCAACAATTTAACAAGTTTCAAAATGGGCAGAATATATATACGAACAACAAAAATCTATTTAAAACAAACAAACAAACAAACAAAACAGATCAGATATTTACTGTGAAATACAAAGTTATTTCATATGTTCTTATTGTCAAAAATGCTGCAGACTTTTCTCTGCAGTATATTAGACTGATCACAGTTGGGATACAGGATACTAGACAGTGCAGAAATTAGTCTGATCCAAGGTGACATATAACAGGTCTTTGAAATGTAGAGAGAAGCCAAGCATTTTGCAATGCTTCATTTGAATCCTATATCTCTACTCCATGTACTAATTCCTTTTTTGGAACCGAGATATGGCTTGCCAGCCTTGTCACTGTTCCTGTGTGTGGTTCCCTGGCACCTTATCCTGAAACTCTGCATTAGAGGAAGACCTTCTAATGATTTTAGTTGGTGACAGGCTCCCCTACAATACCATGCCTGGAAAGTGGCATCCTACCAGTGCTTTAAGTGCTTTTCACATTTCTGTGTCTGCCTGAGACTCAAGTGATTTATGTGTTCCCATGACTACACAATTGCCATCTTCTATCCCCCCTTGTGTGGAAAATGTGGCCCATGGAGCAAGGTGATAGCCCAGGATATGGAAGACCTATGTATACATGTGAACTTTAGCACATGCCCTGTATGACCACAGGCATGTCACTTGATCATTTTATCCTTAATCATCAACTGTAAATCAGTTATATTAACACTATTGTAATTCATAATGAAAGGCATTGTGAGGAGAATCTGAGAGTCACTGGGAGGTTTTCTGCTACTATAGTGCTGAAAGAAAGAGACCATCAGACAGAATATTATTTGCAGATGTTCCCTGTATCTTTCTTAGTAAAATCAACTGCTCATATATCAGACAGACTATAATACTATGATCAGAAATAATATTCTTTAAGTCATTTGTATTTCAATAAGAAGCCTTCAGGCTTTGACATCCCTTTTTACAAAGAAGGGAGGAGTCTTTTTCAGGTCATCTTAACCCATGTGTATGAGGTCACCTATACTTACTTCTAGGGTCCCTTTAGATCACTCACCCTCTCTCATTTTCTCTTTGTCTCATCAAAAAAAAAAAAAAAAAAAAAGATGTATTTTAAAATATTTATTATTATTTGTAGTTTCTGTACAGCAGGTAATCTCAATACATCAGTCTTCTTTTCATGCAAGGATTATTTTCAGTAAAACATTTGGAGAGTCTGTGAAAAATAGTAAGCTTATTGCTGTCGGTAAAAATTTTTTAGCAAGCAATTTGCTTCCCTGCTACGGCTCTGCTCTAACAGCCATAAAAGAGAGAAATAAAGCTTTCAGATGAGTCAGGCTTGCCCTAAGCAGCATAAATTGCAATAGTAATATTTCAAATTCAACATTGCAAAGCTGTCATTACTTGTCTACAGGTACCTTCTGTAGCCACATGTTTCTAGGTTCATTTAAGCATCTATGTGGGATCACACAGGATTAAAACTTTAGTAGGTATGGACAATTTTCTGTAAGACCCTCTTTATGTGTGAAGTTACTTTTAAGAATTTGGTGCAAGCTGCTGATGTTGAAGCTTTTGTAAAATTCTAGACTTCAAAATTCATTGAGTTTGGTTGTACTTCTGGAGAGCAATGAACATTCAGGATTATGTAGGTGTGAAATTTAGGGCCTGAGTAACCAAAGTTCTGAGCTTTTTTTTGGGGGGGGGGAGGAGGTAAGGGGGTTGAAGGGAGACATAAACAGGACACCCATGAAAATAAAAGTTGAAGGAAGGACATTTTTGTACTGCTATTTACATGAGATATGAATAATGTGATAGGGTTTTTATTTGCAATCTAAAACTGACCTTGGCCTTTTCCTGTAGATAAACACCTATAAATTATCATTTGCATATCCAGTCCTTCTTGGAGCCAAATGTTGTCCATCAGTCGAATAAATTGCAGAACCAGCATATCTTGACGTAGATCATCGCCTATCTGTTAAAATAGCACAAAAATTCCAAGCTTCTCCTTCTATACCGCACAGACATAACTTTGTATTTTATTTGGACTTTTTCCCACACCAGAATAGCTACATTCATTTTGCAGTAAAAGCCTCTTATTTTTCTTCAAAGTTGCTACTTATCTTTCTGTGTCAGGAAGAGGACTGGGTAGACGGCACACGTAGGCAGCAACAATTTTGGCAGCCATAGATATGGTAGCAAATGCTCTCTGATTAACTGCAGCCTTTCTGCCTATTTTTCATAATTAATAGAGTTTGAAAACTTAATCCAGAGGTAGGATCCTAATTTAGCTACATTTTAAAGTCTACCTAATGCTAGATCCCTTTCCTCAAATGACAGCATTTGACCTAATGTTAAGCTTCACAACTTGGAACTTGCAGTAGGCTGAAGAGGAATCTTATAATCAGTTTATTTTTTATCCATGACATGATTCGTATTCAGTTTCAAACAGTGATGCAGTGTTGACTGCTCTCCCCAAAGAGTCTGTTAAACAATAATCTTAGTGAAAAGGGGTTGTAACTGTAGCCATGAGAGGTAATGAAGAGATTATCTTCAACTGGGGCTGCATAAATAGCCTGTGAAAACAAGCCCTGCTTTTTTTTTTTTTTATGTTTTGCACTTTTGTTTTTACATAAGCATTCCAATATACAGACATTTACTGCCATTAAATGAGGAGTAGAGGAGCCAAAATTATCTTTGAAAATAATAATAATAAAAAATCTGTTTATTTCATCTGAAGGTAATCTTGACTCCAATTAATTCTTCTCAGAACCTAGGTCTGAGAAAAATCTAAGTCTCTCCACTTACCCTCACATATACAGTTAGCAGACAATTTAGTACAATAACAGTGCTTACTGTTTTATGTATGCATTATCCTCCATGAATGAACAATTGAACTACAGTTCAAATAAAAGATGCTTTAATACAAGGGTTTGCTGTCAGGAAAAGGTGATGTCAGTTACACTGCTCTTACAGCAATTGGACAATTGGTGATTCTGGAACATTATCAGTCAGGGGAAATGCTGTCTAGGTAGAACTAGCACAAATGTTTAAATGCTTCATTGGCAAGAATTTGCTCAAGTAAGTAGGAAACTTCCTATTTAACACTGAGTCTCAGGTGAAATAGTGTAACAGGCAGCTTTCTGAATGTTCAGAAAACAAAATATTGTTAGCCTCCCCCTAGCATGCCTGGAGAGTATGCTTCTAATTCCTGAGGATCATAACTGCTCTGAAAGTCAATTTCATTCAGGACAGCCTGCATATTTTTTATTAAATTTATTTTTATTGATTTTTAGGCTTCTCGTTTGGAACATGACACTGCAGAAGATCTAGGAATAATGTCTTTGTCTGCCAACATCAACCACTTTGTATCCAACAGACATTTTATGATCTTTATCTATGTTCTATCTACATCTTATGTTCTTTATCTAAAAACATCCATTGTTATGGAACATTTTTACTATTCTGAAAGAGAAGCAATTTTAGATTGCACATATTGTCTTTTGCTGATGGAGAAGCACTGTCCTGAGCTCTGAAGCTTTGAAGGTGATTATTGGAAGATAAACTAGAGGAACTCTGGATTAATTACTCCGACTAACTCTACTGAAACAGAGCTCTTCTGCTGTCCTCTCATCATCCCCATTCCTCAGTCCAATATTCCACACTGTCTAATAGGATTGGAATTAGATTCTGCCCAGCAAAGTCTGTCTTTAACACTCTAGTCTTTGACTTGTGAGAGTTGGACAAGGTTACAGGATGCAGTTGTATTGAATAATCCCTTGTCTGACTTTGGTGTGGTAACTAAACTAATATATACTTAATATTTTAACCTGGTTTTCTCCACTAAGGAAAAACAAATGCAAGAAGTCATTCGATTCTCTACTGATCAAAATGTTGAGTACCGGAGTGCATTTTCTCAGCATATTCCAGTGTAATTCCTAGTGTCAAAAATAGTGTGAAAAGTGAACAACAGAGCCAAATAAAACATTATCAGGCTCCAGATTTAAAATATAAATCAGCTGGATATCAAATCAACCTTTTACATACAAAAGGAAGTGAGGATTAGAGGAATAACTTACCTTAAAAATAATATTGATGTTTCCACTTGGAACACTTGCATTGATGAAGGAAATTTTTAATGGAAAAGCATTGGATGTAAAATACGAGCATGACTTCAGGGAAAAAGGTAAGAAAGGACAACCAAGTCACATATACAAATCTTGAGGTTAATATAATAACTCCAGAAAAAGATATCATCTTTAAATACTCAGTATCTCTGATAACAAAAATAATACTTAATATTATTGGCTATTTTGTTAGTTCAGGAAAATAAAAAAACTCTTTTTCCATTGGCAATTTGTTCCACTCAGTAATCAGATAATATGAATGGATGATATTTTACATACTGACTGTTTTTTATTTTAATGCAGTCCTATTAATGCTAGCATTTGGCAGGGATTGAGTGGACAAAAATATGTAAGACTGATCTAATTAGAATCTGCAATGCATTGAAGAGTCTTTAGCCCTATTTTTATTTTTATTATTATTATTATGCAAAAGAATTTCAAGGTCATACAATCTTTATGGAAGCAAAGAACCAATAAGTCCAGTTGTCACCTAAGTCTGGATGAGGATACAGGAAATTCTGAAAATCCCAACCTATTTTATGTGGAATTTATCTTAATTAAACATAAACTCTGACCTCTCATGCCCTATAGCACCTTCCACCTGAAGATCTGAAAGGGCTTTAAAAAACATTAATGAGCCAAAAACTGCAAATCCTGTGTGTTATGCTAGTATTATTATCATCATTATAAAAAGGGGAGAAAAACCAACAATACAACCAAAGACAATAGTAAATTAATGGCTAGGTTTCTAAAGATAATGAGCACCCCACAGCAGCTACTGCTATGCTTACTTGACGGAGCGCAATGGAGACTAATTTGAACAAAAACACTACTAGGCAGAGCTGTCTATTCCTTTTCAACTAAATATTTCAAACCATGGTACACACATTCAAATATTGTCTTAGCCACACCATACCTTTTCAATTGCTGCTATAGCTATTATCGATGATGAAATCTTGACCCCCTACGGAATTTTGACAATTGAAATGTCTGAATCTGTACTTGAAAGTTTACTGTAATGCATTAGTGATAAAGCTGGGCTGCTAGTAAAATCAATAGATGATATAAAAAATAATTAAATTTGAGGTAACTATAAGCATTTTAAATGTTAGTTTGCATGCTTGTACTGACATACAGCTAAGTCAAAAAGATGCAGATATTTATAGAATGATAATGGCTTAAAATGATATAAGAAAAATGAAAAAATATCTCTTTTCAGATACTTATATTTAAACAATTTGTATATGTCCAGACAAGCTTGTGCTTTATAAATAGCGTGACTGTATGGTGAGATACATTCCCATTAGTCAATATTTCCAAAAAGCCTGAAAACAGTGAGAAGCAGCAGGCTTCGAATTCTTCTGACTTACATCATCTACAGTTGGCCCAAACCTGCGGGTGCTGGAAGACCTCTGTTCTCTGAGAGATCAAGTCTGAATAGCAATTACTTGGAGAATCACAGGTCAAAGACAATTGAAGGGATCAGCACCTTTTTAGAATCAGGTCCACTGTGGATAATGAGCCAGAGAACAAAAATAGAGCACAAATTGCTGTAATTAGGCACCTATAACTGATAATATATACAAGTCTTTAGGTTTGTTTTTCCTTGCTGCTGGATACTTTTTTCTTTTCCAGAGCTGGAACAGCTTATTTCTAGCATAATATTGATTATGAAAACATCCTAAACAATGAATAACTGTGTCTTAGTACTGTGGTCAAAGTCAAGTAATGCTAAACAGCATTAAGGTTTCCTTTATTTACAAGTCACTTTTTACAGGAGTCATAGACACATGTGACTTACTCTAAATATTTAATATTTTAGCAATTCTCAGTCATGTGCCTAGTCTTACTGAAGCAAAAAGAGCTAGGTCTAGATCTTTAGCTGCTCCCATCTGTGACGGGAGAATCTTAGATGAGAAAAAAAACAGCCACCAAGAGCTACATGGATAGAATGGAAAACTAGTCTCATTTTCAGGGAGGCAAGTGCCATTGCCAATCCCAATGCCACAGCAGGGCAGCAGAGCTGGGAGCAAGCTGCTGAGAGTTTGAAGCATGTGCTGCTGCTGCATGAGGTGAGATTTACAAGCAACACCTAGAGGTGCAAGTTCCCTACACCTCTACCTCCAATAAAGGCCCCTGATTTCAAGGGGATTAGGCTGGATGTCAGTTTACCAGATGACTGTACTAAATACCAGTAGGATTACTTCCCATCAATGCAGCCTTTCATTCCCTCTCCCACTTTACATAAATATATTTTAAAAAGTAATTTGTCATATGAGCTAGACTTACATCTGCCTCTATGCCTTGCACAACAAGTGCAGGATTCAGGGGAAGTCGACAAACCTTTACCTCCTGGAAGAACTGCTGAAGTCTGCCGAGTTCCATCTTTAACACCTCCTGAAACATGCAGATCATTATGGCAGCATGAAATAATATAACAGAAGTTTTTAAACTGTCAATTGTCTTGCTATATTTTAATTAAACATAACATTTTAATTAAAACTTACACAAGCAGATAGTGATGTCACAAGGGGGAATGGTTTTAAACTAAAAGATATGAGATTTAGATTAGATGTTAGTAGGAAATTCTTCACTCAGAGGGTGGTGAGGCACTGGAACAGGTTGCCCAGAGACACTGTGGATGCCCCATCCCTGGAGGTGTTCAAGGCTAGCTTGGAGCCCTGGGCAACCTAATCTAGTGGGTGGCATCCCTATCCATGGCAGAGAGGTTGGAAACAGATGATATTTGAGGACCCTTTCAACCTGAGCTGTTCTATGATTCTGATTCCAATTCTGATTCCAATTCCGATTCCAATTCCTAGTACACGGAACTAGTAGTATCCATGTACTCTTATAACAGTTAATAAGGTTACACTGAGGTACAGTTATTAAAAATAAAAACTGTAATTTTATTCCACTTTAATGCTTTTACTACCAGTTCATGCTGTCATGTAGGTTCAGATTCAGAACCCTTTACTAGGGTATCCACCTGTGCTGCTGCACCTCATGTCTTTTTTGCCTTTCTAGACTTTACAATTTGTTGCCTCAACACTGTGATCTCCCTCATATAACAGTAGGTGTGTTACCTGCAAGTGTCACAGCAACTACTACAGCCTTGATATTAATCTTTATCATTTGAAATATACATCAGTAATGTATAATGCATCACTACTATTTATGTTTCTTTATATGGATTTTTCTCTTTACAATAGTTGTTTTTTTCTTTTTACTTCCATGTTTGCTTTTCTGCTTTAAGTAGCAATACAGAGTCCTGAAAAATCCCTTGAAAATCTTTGAAAATCTTTGAATCCTTAAAAAAGCAAAAAGAATTCATAACTTTTATGATAACTAGCAGTGGCAGGCATATTTTTATCTGGCTTTTTGGATTGCCTCACTAATGTTTCAGCAAGAAAGTGTTTTACACATCAGGTATGTAACAACAGCTGTTTAAGAAACTTAACAGATTTGAATTTGAAATGTACCTATGCAATATGAAAGCTGTACTCACTGTAGAAGACTACAAGCCTTTTACTGACAAGAATTCTGGTGTATTAGAGGCCACTTTGCTTGTCACCTTTAAGAAATAAGAATGTGCAATGTGTCACTGACAACTTTCAGAAAAGTTTTCAAAAAAACACTGCACCTCTACAGGAGACATATTTTGGGATGAGATGTTGAACGTGATTCCTTTCAGTTCAAAGTTACCCAGGTTTGTTGTCATTGTTTCTGACCACCTTCAAATCTAAGAAACTATGGATGAAGGAATTTAAATGGTTTAAAAGAAGTATTGATCTCTACAGCATTAACAGCAGGCCCATTAAAAACATGTATTTTCCTTGTTTTTGGAGCAGTACAAAATTTAAAAAAAAATAGTGAAATCTTAGGTTTATAAGGGCATTATAAGCAAGAGGTGCCACTTTGAAAAAAGTAAAATTACCTTGAGAAACTTAGATGGAAGGGGAAATATATACATACATATATTTTTAACAAACCTTTCTTTTTGGGTCACTGGCAGCTTTTACTTTTTCAGCAATGTCTTCCAAAATTCTGATAAGTTTCCCCTCCTTAGAAAACTCATTGTTCAGGGCTTTTCCAGCAGAGAATTGGAGAGCAGCCAGTAGTTTCTGATACCAGATTTTGAAATGAACTTCATTCTGTGCATTCTTCAACAGCCTGAAGGGAGAAGGAGGGAAAAATAAAAATAATAATAATAAAAAATCTGTGTATCTAAAACTGATTTTTATTTTATATCACTTCTAGAAGGAGCAATAAATGCACTCCAGACTAATCTGTATTTGGTGACTTTGTGCAGCTTAGCAACAGAGAATGAAAAAAAAGTTTATTTGTTGGCAGTACTCAGATCTGATCTGAGAACTAATGAGATTTCAAATGTTTTGAATCAATAGGAACCTGCCACTTCTTATTGTCTATACTGCAGTGCTTAGATTGCTCCTTTTTTTTCTGCAAGGAAATTTTACAAAGTGAAAATATGGTTTTTGTTGTTGTTTTTTTTGTTTGTTTGTTTTTGAAGTCCAGTTTTAAGTGTATATTCCAACTCTATTTTTTTTTTTCTTCTGCCAGTACACTTACACAATCAAGCATATCTTTCAGCAAGGAGGTGCATTTAAAGACCACTTTAGTTTCAGTGGTATCATCAGTTCCAGAAGCTTTCACAATTTTAAGTTGAGGAGACAATTCTGAAACTGGCAATACTTCTGAGAAGAGTGAAATGAGCCCACTCTATTCATTTTTATTTATTTTTTTAACTGATAGGTGTTGGTCTAGAGTAAAAATTCAGCTTTGAGTTTTACTGAAGTTTGTCAAAGCTTTGGAACTGGAGATATTCTCTAAATAAAAGTCAGAAGTAAAACCAAAAACATACTTATTTTTCCACAGGTTTACCACGCAGTACTCTCTAATTATAAGTTCATTTGGGCAAGAAAATCTGTGGGGTTTAGGTTTTTGTAGTTAATTTAACTGATCACTGGTGATTTTTTCCTTGATGAAGTCCAGAGTTTTTGTACACCTTTGATTTATTTTTGTAAGCATAGATAGAATCACCAACTTCATATTGCCACTAATATCTTGCCCATTACCTGGGATTTTCTTTCCCTAAAGGACTGATGGACTGCTATTTTTTGTTGTTGTTGTTGCTTGTTTGTTTGTTTTTCTGAACATCCCTCCATACAGCTTCAATCTTAAGAAATTAATTGGATCTGAACCTTAAATTTCTCATAAATGCCTGAATTTTAATGCAGTTTTTCTTAGCTGATGCGGTTACTCAAACCTAACAAATAATTATAGTTTTCGAAGGACAGAAATTAGAGAGGTTGACTTTATAGCACATCACATCTGACTATGACACATAACAAAAAGTAAGCACGTGATACATCAAGCACTGATATTTAAAGGTAAAAAAAATATAATGACAATAGACTGTGACTTCTACAAATCATTTATAAGGCATTAAAATATGACAACCATAGCTCATCCATCTTTTGGTAATGAGGGATTCCTATCATCTTTCATAAGGCAATGATCCTTCTAGGTCCTCTTTTCCTATATAACTCAGTGCAGAATATTATCACCTACTGGTCTTCAAAAAGCATTTCCTGTTACACAGAAACTGAACGTCTAAGGGTTTGGTAAGTACTGAAAATCTCAAAAGTATGTGTGGTGTTTCTGTCAGAAAAGCCTACACATGAAAGTGAAGAGATATGAGAAGTTTATCAACAGCACTTTCCAGGGGAGATTAAATTACATTTCTTTCTGTAGTCTGGTAAAAATAAATAATTACTTTTTGGATCATCCAAAAAAATAAAAATAAAATTGTCTTTGCAGTACCTGGTGGAAGGCAAACCGCAGCACAGAGACAGTTGTATTCATACCCGGAACCCTCCACAGACTGAATATAGCTGAGAGCACAATCATATATGGTGGTAGATAAAATAATTCCTCCAGATTTCAAGAACATTAAGTCCAAGTTTCCACTTTTTTTTTTTTTTCTTAAATGTTCATAACTTGTGCCATTTTAGATACCCTAGAAAATCCCATTTGTCCTCCAGTTGCTGCCTTGGAAAGGCATGGGTCCAATGAAGGCAATATCTCATACGTACCAAACCCATGCAGATGTCTCAGACACCCTATGCTGTATAAAATGGCTTAAATTTAGACTACTGAAGGCCACTACTGTAGTGGCCTTATTAGCTCAGCTGTAGGCAGACAAGGTAATTTAAAATAAAAACATATTCTGTCTATTTCAACAGCAAGTCAGGAGCATGCTTGGTGATTATTTTGTAAAGAAAAACATTACTGGTTCAGTCCAAACTATCAAACAGGCAGGAATTTTAGTTTACTGAAGCAGAGCCCAGCTTAGCCTCAGTCTAGATAAACAGCTTGCATTTCCCTTGGAGAACAGGCAGAATGAATTTGTTCATTTCTGCCCCACAAAAGCAAAGGCAGGCGCACCTAAAAAAAGACTGTATCATTGTGATCTATATTTTGAGTTTGCCAGACTACACCAGTGCAGAATCTCTATACACAATACACTTGCATACTGAATCAGCTCTTGAACACTTAAGTCACATTCATTCACCTAGTCCATTTTTCACAGTACTTACTTACAGAATCCAGAGACACTACCTTTTCATGTTTGAGATACCTCTTTTATGCTCTCAGATATACAGAACACTAAAATGACTTTTATTTCCCTAAAATGGAAGGATTTCACATATAGGAAGCAAAACAGCAAAAGCAAAACATTTTCTTATTTTAAAAAGAGCTACTCCTCATAGAAGGTGGATCAACCTAGCAGATACTTTTTTTTTTTTTTTTAAATTATTATTCTTACAGCTAATCATTCACATAAAATAAGCTTGGATCAATTTTAGTACATACACATGATATATAACTGTCTTTTCAACCTGAGGAAAGATTATCAGCCAGATTCTCATAGCTTGTGCATAAGGTGTACATGAGGACAGAGGCTGGATAGCGACTGAATCCTCTCAGATAAGCTTGAGCCCAGGCCATGGGGGAAACTGAAGCAGTCATAGTTAAAATCACTGTTAAAATCCATTTCCTGCCAGCTGCAGTCTGACACAAACTCTGCAGGCTGAACCCACATGGCAGCTTTGACATTCCACGTGCTTCCCATGCAACCTCATGAGGGACTTCGCCTCAGTGCTCTGCACTCAAAATATGTCTGGTGACTACAGTACAGGCAGTGCAACTCCCTTCTGCCTGCCCATTAGGGTAGGTATGCTTTTAAAAGCATGTAGACCTCAATTTGTAAAATGATTTGAATTAACTGGGTCTGACTTTTATATCCATTTCATAAAAGTAAGTCCCAAGGAGGATACGAAGGCCAGCTTTTAATGTGATGATTCATTATAGGCTTTGCTGAAATGTTTACTCAACAACTGAACAAATATGCAGTTGTAATTCTGTCGTCCCAGTTTTCTGGCCCACACATCTTCACCCTGCCATTGCAAAAGCTCAGCACTGATAGGGAAGTCGGCAACTTCTGAGGTCACAGGATGGAGAAATACTCAAGACACTAATGAAATTTTCTAGCTGGGACTCAATGCCTAGCTGTGACAGAGGAAGACTACTGCGGAATGATTTAAAATTCAAGGCTGCCAATAAGGAAATAGGTAAAGCTTTTTTGCCTTTTTTTTTTTTTTATTATTTTTTTCTATGACAATTCTCACAGCATTCTGCAATCCAGAACTCAATATAAAATCCTGCTTTATGCCAGGCCTAGACATAGGATCTTGCTCATAACAACAGGAAGACTTCCTCACTCTTCGGGGTTCTGATTCGAGACAAGTGCCCTTGTCGTCACCAAGGCCAGGGGAATTCAGATGTATTGTCTGGAGGCCACTTTCTGGGAAACAGCATATTGGTTCTTGAAACAGAATGATTCTGACTCGAGAGTTAGCAATGAAGCCATCTAGACTGCCTACGCTTAGCGGCAGTCAGAGGGTCCTAGTCAGACACTGAGGTGCCCTGAGAGTTGTCCCTAATACTCTTCTGCAACCAACTGCTTCTGTTCCTCTCTGCATTCACCTATTCCACACCTGCAAGGTGGCTCAACTCCCCTTTTATGGCACCTGCAGCTGCAGAATTGTGTATTTGTGTTTTCCAGGAAGAGAAAATCAGGACTCCTGGAGAGATTTTTGCCATGGGGCAGAAAGGAAGGTGGGACTGAGTTGACTCCTGTGACAGAGAAGGAGAAACAATGCTACAATCGGCAGCTATGGAGAAAAGAGAACTGAAAAATAAAAATAATATTTTTTTTTTTTTAAAAAAAAGGAAGGCAAGGAATAGGATGTTATGGATCTTATTGTCAAAACAGGTGAGCTGGCCACATTCTCCTATTCTGCTGTGGGGAGAAGGGAAAGCTGGTGCCCTAATGGCTTTGCAGCAAACACAGACTGCTCTCTGGGTTGGAGCTGGCAGACAGGTGAAAGAGCTCAGGCAACTCTGCTGCTTGAACTTGTCTCCTTCAGAAATGGGAGGATGATGAGTAATCCATGATAGGACAGACTAGCTTGCAGACTGTTAGACCACACTCTAGCAAGAGAAACACAAGATAGAGTGTCAAAGCTGGAGTATAGATTCTTGTTAATTCATGTTTCCAAATGGTGTCTGGTATTACTACACAAAAGCTGAACTCCCCAGCAAACACACTGCTCACTCTTTGCTCAAAAGTTTGTTTTGAATTCAGAGAGACGCCATGAAAATGAGGTTCTTTAGGGCTTCAGGGGCAGTGCTGAGGCCCTATTGTCTTTGGCCAACTTGTGGTAAACTTGACCAAGGAAGGCAATATGCTTTATTGTGGAAGTATATTTTATACTTGGCAGGAAGCAGGACAACCCACAGAGGGAGAGAACATTAATACAGGACTTTGCTTATTATAGCAATAGTTATTTTAAAATGTATGTCTGCAGTCCTTCGAATCAAAGACTAGCACACAATCTTTCTCTACAGATGCACAACTTCCATGTCTCAGGTTTGCCATCCAACATGATTTTCACTAGACATCTTGCAATACTCCTAAATTCTCCTTATTGCTTTATAGTGACATAGAGGAATGGACCACACGTGCAGCATTTGAAGGATTTAATTTTCATAACTTTGAGCACATTTTACTGTTTGCGCTCTTTAACAGGAGAGTAAATAACAAGGGTAGTTTACCAGAGGGGTTGAGCTTAAATCCCACTGCAAGTTACTCACAGACACAAGGATGAGAGAAACAAGGAAAATGTGCAGTTGAAGTTTAGTACCTCCATCAAACCAGCAATGAGCTATAAGGATGACTAGACAATTGCTGCTATTAATTACCCAGTTGCAAACAAGATCCTTTCTTAGTTTTCTCATTTATCTCCCCAAGGTTACACTGCACAAGTTTTTTACCTCCCTACTAGTGATAACAGTAATAGTTCCTTTGATAGAAATATCAACATAGCAAATACTACACAGACATTATGAATTCCAAATACCTTTAACAAGTACCCATCATCCTCCATCCCCCTACTACTACAACTCCCCTACTCCTCCGCAGGATAAAGCCAAGTGTACTGAATTCATCTTTGTCACTTACTAGCTGGTCCTCTCAGGCATGACTTCTTCAGAAACAGCCAAACTCGAGGCAGCAGAATGCCAAGCTGGCAAATATGACTGTGTCTTTTCTGATGACTTTGCCAGTGCGTAGGACAGATGATTGAACTTGCTGATGCTCTGAGGAACTTGTCTGTAGGATGGTAGCTATTGCTTTAGAGAACAGAAAAGAACATTGCACTTACTGCAATGTAATCTCTGTTCCCAGCTGCATTCACAACATCTGTGAGATGAGCACTCCTTCACTGGACAGCAAAATGAGATTTCATTTACCTTTCTGGAAAGCCTTAAGGTGGCTCTGTTCTCATGGTCCTTTGTTATATAACAGAAATGTACAGGCTATTTCCATTGACTTCCTTTAAAAATAGATACAGAATAATACCTGTCTTTTTAAACTAACCTCACATTTAAGAAGCTTTGATTTAGATACTACAAGTCAGAAAAGAAAAAAAAGAAAACAACAGCACCTTTCTGGCACCTTTCCGTGTATACCTATAGTGGCATGTAAATCAGCAAAGCTACAGATGTAAAAATGAACAGCTGAGAAGCAAAAATGACTAACAGAACAGTGCAATTTATGCAAGGAAGGCTGGAGAGCAAAGTCAAGAAGGCAGAAGAGTTAATGTAAAACCAGGATGGAAGGGTCAAAGCAGTTCTCCCAAATGATTGTGGAACCACCCATTTTCCATAGCTTTACAGAAACACAATGAGAGGTTATTCACTTGACTGGAAGGACAAAGATTGAAATCCCATTCACTCTCCCCTTCTTTGAACAAGTACAAAGCCAGAAGAAAGAGGGAGTTTACGAGAGAGCTGGCAGAACACTAGCTCCTCTGCTGATCCTTCCTCTCTCTGTTTTTTATTCCAGAAAGATGAAAGATTACATTTTTTTTTTTTTTAGGAGACTGCGTGTAGCATAGAGCGCTAGTTTATCTGAATCTTTCTAACCAAGTAAATCTTCCAGGATGGAAGAGCAGCATCTGTTTAGAGGCTTGTACCACCAGTCCACTTTTGGCTCTTCACACCTCTCACACAAGCAGCCTATAAGTCAGCCTCACTGGCTGCTTCTCACATTACAAAACTGCTTTTGTGGACTCATTTTTCAAAGCATTACCCTTGAATAGAAAGTATTTATTCTTAAAGTGAAATTTTGTTTCAAAAAGCCATAAGACACATTTGGTTTTGTCTTTCCAATTCATTTTTTTATAATATAAAAATGAACAGATGTCTAATGTCAGTCTCCCTTAAACAACAACAACAAAGTGGCAGACATTATAAGATATGCTCCTTACACTTGAGAAATATTTCTATGGGAGCCAAGGGACTAGCTGCCTTTATCTGCTAATCTTCTCTCAAAGATCTTTATGAAAAACGAACAGAATTTGCATCCAGACAAATCACTTGATCCAGTAAATTCAGTCGAGCAATTTTCCCCTACTTCTGCTTTTCCCCTACTGCCTTAACTGTGGAATGCATGTCCTGCTGACTCACAAAAAAAATTAGCAGATCAGTGAAAACAAAGGCTATGCTATGTGAGTAGGTTGCCAAATCCCGCTAAGGTTGCATAGCAGAACAATGTTTTAGTTGATACATAATATAATTAGTTGCACACACTTCTGTATTGGGAAAATAAACTCCAGATAAAATTGGTTGTGTTTGAAGGAGAAAGAGCATTTACCTTCAAAATTAACCATATAAATAATTAATAGGAAAGTATAGTGGTGCGCAGGTACCACTTATCACTACAGTAGATGCTGCCACCATCTAAGCCAGAAATGATTGCTCTTAGAACATGTCTTCTGCAATTGGTTGAATGGACAAGTTAATGTCAATATATGTGCTAAAAGAAATGTCTGGAAAAAAAGAAGTGGCAACAGTTTGTGTCTTTCTGATCCAGGTTATTAAAAAGAAAAAAAAAAAAGAGAATTTTTATTAAACCACTATATTTTAGTAACCCATTATCACAAACACAAGTACCTCCAGCAGAACACCAGCATAACAAAATGAGTGGATGTTTCCCACATCTTTATACAAAACTTCAATCCAAAACACTGGAAATGAGAATGCCTTTGCCCTGAAGCATCATTAACACTGAAAATGACTTTTTTAAGCTCAGGCTTGGAACTATAGGTCTAACTGCTCTCAACTTTTAACAGAAAGAGTACCACTATCACAATAATGAGAATCAAAAAGTATGTTTGGAATAAAAATAAAAATAAATACATTTAATATCTGCATGAAGATTAGAAATGGGACATATTATTTTCCATTTAATGAGAAATACAGCATTCAAGTCTGGCACTAAATTTGAGAAGTCTGGTTCCATCTTTGCCAGCGCCCTCTACATATGACTAGGTAGGTCCTTGTCTGTGCATGTTTCAAATTTGCAGATTTTTTCCTCTGAACAAATGTGATATTATTGTCAGTTTGTCATGCAGTATCTTACACCAGAATCAGCAGCCTGGGAGCTACAAATCATGTATTGTTGTAATAGCTTAGAGTAAATTTGCAGTAGAGAAACAAGCTATTCATTCCAGGCATTACAGAAATTGTATTCTTCCCAGTGGGTAACTGCATTGGAAGTTTACAATGAGTGGGATTAGATGGGATAATCACCACTAAAATAAGCAGACCTAATGGTTTTAATGGAATGATGTCCAAATATGCTAGAAATTAACTGGATATATGAAAGTGACTAGGCTACTCCACCTTCAAACCATATAAATAAAATGTAAAATTAATCCAGATTCAGTGGAGTCACAGAAGGAGTTGCAAAGCATTGTACTGCTGCTGAATTTAGGCCACAGTTATTACAGCAATACACAGAGGAGAATATGACAAATGTTTTTCTTCATGTTCCTATCAGTTGGGTAGTTCATGTCTACCAAAATGGCTTTGGATAGCTTCCTGTTAGCTTCACAGCTGGAACAACAACAAAACTTATAACAATATAAAACGAAATGTATGACACAGAAATAATTCTGTATGGCTCTACAAGCATACAAGCAGTGGGCAATCCAGATTTACTGCAAACTGCATCATTAAACCTGAGTTACACTGAAACATTTTGGTTAACTTCCCTTTAAAATGCTGTAAGCACTTTATTATTATTATTATTATTTTTTAAATGCATATCAATACAGAAGTTGCTTCAAGGACGAAACTAAAACTGTCTTTCTACAAGGTCATTATGGCCTTTGGTTGCTCACATAAGGAGCAGTACCAGATTATATTCATACATTCTGAACCAGATCTGTACTTTATAATCCTACAGCTTTCAAATTACTGTTCTTATGACTCACTTTGAGCATGGAGAAGAAGGTACTTTTGGTGGGTGTGGGAGGGGAGAGACAGTGTGGATAGGAAGAGTGACATAATTTTACAAAAATTTGTCATTCCAAAAAAATTATTTTGCAGGGCAGAATGAAATCGGCTCTTAATTTTCGCCTTCACTCTGTACTCACAAGAATTTGCTTTGTTTAACAATGTCTACAGTCAAAGTTGTTACCCTGCAAATAGACTCTCTCAGATTTTTACAGACATTATACTGTACTGGGTCTGGCTGGGATGTTAACTTTCCCTGCAGCAGCCCATACAGTGCTGCGCTCTGCACTTGTAGCTAGAACAGCAGTGGTATCACACCGGTGTTGTGTCTGCTGCTGAGAAGTGCTGGCACAGCATCAGGACTCTCTCTAACCCTCCTAGGGGGTGGGCAAAAAAGTGAGAAAGAAGCATCACTAGGGCAGCTGACCTAAACCAACCAAAGGGATATTCTATACCATATGATGTCACACTCAGCAATAAAAGGTGGAAAAAGGAAGAAGAGGGGAGGGGTGGGCTCTCGTGAAAACGTCTGTCCTCCTCCCGAACACCGGCTACGTGCGTTGAGGCCCTGCTTCAAGGACGTGGTCAAGCATCACTCATTTGTGGGAAGTAGAGTAATTTCTTTCCTCTGCACTTCCACATAGCCTTTACTTGTTTTGTTTAGTTATTCCCTTTCCCCCTCCCTCTTCCCCTTTCCCTTTTTTCCCTTTAGTTGAATTGTTTAATTAATAATAATATTTCCTTAATAATATATATATATATATATATATTATCTTTAATTAAATCATCCTTATCTCAACCCATGAGTTGTTCTTTCCTTTACTTCTTCCCCTCCTCATCTGAGGAGAGGGAGTGAGAGAGCGGTTGTGGTGTTCAACTGCCTAGCACGGTAAAACCACCACATATACTCAGATGCCAACAGCAGAAGAAGGATGGATGAGGTTTGATACAAGAACCTTAGGAGTTTACATAAGGCAGCATCACTTCTACTTCTCCGGAATAACCTGTCTGTAGATCCATTGTGTTTTAAGCACAGGTAATGCAGGTGCAAGAAGAACTAGGATCCTGATCCCACATTATTTCCTGTCTTGTCAGTCTCTTTGGAATCTTTGCTGTCATCTAGACGTCTCCACTGTAGCTGGTGGCCCTGCTTACTTCTTTTCCTGGTATCTAACAAAGGGTATATTTTCAGATCATATAGCTTACACAGCAATAGGAAGGAATAATGAGCCTTCAGCAGGTGTTGCTGTATGTGTTTCAGTAATGATGGCACCTTAATGTAATAACAAGATAGCAGAAATTTGTTTTAAGTATTCCTCTCATATCACATGTAGTGTGCTTTCTGTAAGATGTCAAGTCATCTATTTCTGGCAATTTGCCATTCAGCATCTCATTAGAGAAGCCTACTGAAAAGTACAGCTTTAGTAGTCAGACTAATGCTGCACAACAACAAAGGATGCGTGGATCAGATCATCAGATCACAGCAACTTGCTACCTCTGTGCATGTGTGTGTGTGACTTTGTCAAAAGAATAACTCTGAGGGAACTTCCATACCTCAAATTAAATGACATCATGAAGACCTATGTTGTGGTTTAACCCGGCCGGCAGCTAAACACCACACAGCCGTTCGCTCACCCTCCCCCCTCCCTCTCTGGGATGGGGGAGAGAAACGGGAAAGTGAAGCCTGTGAGTTGAGATAAAGACAGTTTATTAAGATAGAAAATAATAATGATAATAATAATAATATGTACAAACAAGTGATGCACAATGCAATTGCTCACCACCCGCTGACCGATGCCCAGCCCAACCCCGAGCAGCCGGCCCCCCACCCCGGCTAGCCACCCCTATATATTGTTTAGCATGACGTCAGATGGTATGGAATACCCCTTTGGCCAGTTTGGGTCAGCTGTCCTGGGTCTGTCCCCTCCCAGCTCTTGCTGCACCCCCAGCCTGCCCGCTGGCAGGATAGAGTGAGAAGCTGAAAAGTCCTTGGCTTAGTATAAGCAGTGCTCTGCAGCAATTAAAACATCAGCATGTTATCAGCACTCTTCTCATCCTGAGCCAAAACATAGCACCCTACCAGCTACTAGGAGGGAAAAATAACTGTCCTAACTGAAACCAGGACAACCTATGGTCCTTTAAACTTCAAAAATAACAAGAAAAACTCATTTGTTAGCAGGGAACAGAAGACAGATTCAGACTTTTCCATGGGTGAGTCTCTAGAGTCTCAATAATACTTGTTCATCCTTTCATGATTATGACTCCTCTAAGGGAGGAATCTCTTCAGACTGCAGTTCTCCTTATGCATAAGGACTCCACAAGCAAGGTGATACATACCATGTTTCATTTAATTAAGGCAGAGGAGACCACAAGGACCAGCTCATCTCAGCTCATTTCTGTCACTGGCAGGATGGAAGAACAAGCATTCATATTGCAGATAACAGTGTTTCTGTTATCTTCATATCCCTTTCTCTCTAGGTCAGTGTTTCATCCTCTCTGCTCTTGTCTTCCTCTTTCTTTAGTCTCTACTCATTTTTCTCTCCCCCCTGTATATAACAAATTTCTTTTGCAAGGGTAGGAAAGAAGAGCAGAGCAGACAAGGAAATATCTTTGGATTTCTTTTTTTAATTATTGATCTGACTCTGATCTTCCTTCCATTTCACCACTTTATTACCACCAAATATTGGCTCTGTAAAACAAGAAGTGGGAATTTGAAGTTAAGCAGATATATCAGGGAAAGCTTGCTGTAAAATATTAGCAAAAGAAAAGCTTTTTCCTGGTTGCCAGGAAAAATAGAAGAACTGGAGGGCAAGCACAGTAGGAAAGTGAGGCATAAACCTACATGGAATTAGGTTGGCTTAGTTTGATGCTTGCTGAAATTCATCTCTCATTACAGAACGCCTGATGTCATTTCATTATTGGGTAGTAGATGTTAAATTTCATCTAGGTTTACAGGTCCATTTTAGCTCTATTGAGACATGTTCAACTGGGGGACCAGACGTGAATAACCATTTGAATAAGCTAAATTCCCTTTAAATAATCTCCTAACTAAGACAGCATTGTTTCTTCATCTTTTATCAAGGAAATCTTACATGACTCTCTTCAGAGCATATCATACAATCTCAGGGTTAAAATTCACAGATTTTTAATATCAGAAAAATGTAAAACAGATATAAGAATGAAAATCTGTCTTGAATTCCTGATTTTATTTGTTGTGTGACCTTGGAAAATTCTCTTATTTTTCCATGCTTTTGTTTTTCCTTTTCAAAAGAGAAAATGATTATTTGCCTTCTCACAGGATGCGGTTTGTTTGCAAGCTGCTTTTATGCCATAGAGGCAAATTCTATGGCAAATAGGTCTGTTTAATAACATAGCCAGGGTGGTACTCATATAGCCAGCATTTTTCAATCATAGAGCACAAAATAGCAGCCCTGGACATTTTTATTTTTATTTTTCACTTATGAGAAAAGCAGAACTAAGATTTAGTTGCTGTGATGAAACGTTTAGTTCTAGTTCCAAGATTCACAATCACATTTCTGGAAGCATTATTGCAGTAAGCAGGTGTCATATTTCCATATGTCCTGAGTCAGGTAAAGAGCGGAGTGTGCTCTCCAGGGACAGCTACTGCATTGCCAGAATAAATATAGATCAGCCATCTGACACAAAATGCTACTGGGACTTTGAAACTCACTGGCTCTGTTATAGGCATCTTTCTTGCATCAAACTGATGTACTCCTGCTCAGTCCATGTAAGGGTACAGCTGGACAGTGGACTGAGAGGCAGAAAATATAATTTTCCTCCCCTCCCTCCCTAGACACATGCTCATTCCCTTTTTAATGGTCAAATACCCCCAAATCAACCTCATTTATCTCTAGATGCATTCTCTGCTGAGTGAGCAAAAATCTGTGTGGCAAAAACTAACATGGATAAGCATCATATTATCAATACCAGCAAAGTGGTGTCAGTACTCATGGGGTGGCTGTCATGGACTACTCTAGCAGATTACTATTTAAAGCTCCTGTATGTGTGTGTTTAAAAAACTCCTGACAATAACGCAGAGCAACAACTGAAGACTTTGCTTGTGTCAGCTTTAAACTGATGCTAAAATTGATATTAAAACGGGCTATTAATCAACTGGCTTTCCATTTTCATACCATGACCAACCAATGTACTTCTGAGAGACACACGACACAAAGCACTGACAATTGCAAGAATATTTGTCATGATTGCTGCTTAAATTTATTTTAACAAACTGCCCTATCAACAAAAACACATGCATGTCATCTCTGCATTATACAAGTCACTTAGAAGATGGCTAAGCAGTGGCTATGACAAAATGAAAAATTTAATTAATAAAAAATGCTTCTCCTGATAGAAATGGTCACACACAAGAGAATTACATTATCAAGAAGGTTAAACAAACACTAACTTCTAATACCAGTTACAAAGACAGCTTAGACTCAGCAAAGGAAATGCTACAGGTCAAAGTAGAAATAAGTTGAGTAAGGTAACAGAGTTTTATCAGCTATTGTTAAGTCAAGCCCTAAGCTGTGTTGAAATTGTGCTCACTGTCTGACCTCCTCTGTGCCCAGCGCCCACAGTATAATTATTACAAACTAATTCCTATTTGCAGGATAGAATCCCACTTTTCTTGGTGGTATACAAATAAGATATTCTGTAAGTATAACATTACAATGTGCTACAGTCTTTATGATGAGAGACTGTTCTTTAAGTTAATCCATGCCCATGGACTTGGCACTGGAGATCCCTTTTCAATCCCTTCTGCATTAGCCAAGATGGCAGCTGCCACACTAAAGCTAAGAAGCCTGATTAATATCACTTCATTAAATTTGATTTTTTTCCACACCTCAATAATTCTGTACCAATCCAGACATTTATATCTATTTAATATGAGCTGACATAGCATAATTTCTCATTTAACACTAATTGAAAACTACTGGTTTCTTATTCCAAAGATCATGTGCTGTCATTTATAGCTTATAGCTTTTTATACAGCTATTTTTCAAACAATATCATCATGAAATTGTATGTTTTCTATCTGCTTGCAAAACTTTTATACCAAAAAGCAAGCGATGTGAGCAGAATGAAACAGTCAAGGATTTTTTTTTTATATTTTTTGCCATTACATATTTGTAAAGTTTCTAATTGAACAAATTAATAAAAATATAAGAAAGTACTCTTAATTTAAGCAGTATTGAACTTACTCCATCTAGTTATTTATGTTTTTACTAAATAATTTTGTGTTTGTTCAGCTTGCCTTCAGGCTCAGTTTCTTCATATGCTAACAAAGTGCACATCCCTGAATTGCCATTTGGTTTTATTCTAATGTAAAAGGTAAAATCCCTCAATGGCTACAATTGTAGTGGTTATACAGTGTCAGTGGTTATATATCAAGGAACTGACAAGAGGTAGAAGCATCCCTCATCAAAGACACTATTAACACTTCTTTGATAGAGTATTTACAGGGCCCCATCATAGTCATCACTTACAGCAGGTAGAATTCCTTGGAACTAAACACATCTCTTGACCATTCTTCTCTGTCTGGGTTCCTATCCCATGGTTTTCACCATCATACTATCTTCCAGCCATAACACGGTGTGCATGGAACAACACAGAAAGATACCAATGAAAGGTATCAACAATCCTTAAAATGGAAGGAAAAAAAAAGTCCTGCAGAAAGGGTGTTAAGGACCACCCTAATGGATCAATAATCAAAGGAACATGGAAATCAAAAACAGTAAATGAGCAAAGACAGTTACGGAATTCATTTGTAACTTAAAGAATCATGTAACAACTGATATTGAGAGGAAGGTCAGGAGTTTGTGTGTCTGATCCCATGTTCATAGCAAAGATAGCTCTGATACTGGATCAGTTTGTTCAGAGTGCTTGGCCTCAGCAGTATGCTGAAAGAATTGCTGAGACAGAGGAACGAACAGAGCTGCAAATTGATGGCATAATGTTGAGTCCTCAGGACACATGGGTGGTCCATCCAACAAAGTCTTAAAATTCTGGTGACCATAATGACGTTTTGGAAATCGGAACATGAATAAACAGGCAAAGATCTGCATTTCTAAATTGTGAATGTCACTCTGGTCTAGTCTGTCTTCAGCCCCATCAACTACATTTCAACTCAAAAGCAATTGCTTGTAAGCATTTCTAGCTGGGGCACAAGTGTCTTAGGAACAACAAATATTTAAAAATTTCTATGATACAAATTAATTTTAGGGTATGAAAAAAGACTCCATATTATTCTTTACATGGTCTAAACATCAGCCAGAACTACCCTTGGGTACAAAATAGAAGAGATTGGGATTTTGCCTATGACACAGCCTTGAAAACATTCTTTTGCAAGGTTACAATGTAAAAAAATAAAAATTAAGATCACCTCTGTTTGAATGAATGGCTGCATACATAAGACCATTTGGTCTACAGTCCTCCACATACTTAAAAAAGGCAAAGGAGAACAGTTCAGTCAGTCAGGATTTGTGTGAAATTATTAAGTACAAGTCTCTAGTGGCTCCTTTGAAAGGGAATTTGATGTCTGCTTTCTAGAATCAATAACTTAGACTGAGATAGAAGCATAGCGTGGTTACATGTCTATGGTCTCCAGAGGAACATGTAGCAATATAGGCAATCAAATCAAAATTGCACTACAATTGCAGATGGGACAGTAACCCCACAAGTTATACCTGGGAGTAATACTTTTTTTTTTTTTTTTTTTTTTTTGGGGGGGGGGGGGAAATCGTTCTAGATCTCCCAGTTTTCTGAGGTCTTCACCTGAATCTAAATATCACAGCTGGGAGATTATTAACTCATTTCTTAGAGGACAAAGCAGAACAATATTACTTACTATACTACTTTATCTCTGCTCTCTTTTATTGCTTTTCTGCATCCTTGCTCCTGGAAAGCTACTTTGCTTCCTTTGCTATCCTTCTTGGTTCCCTCAACGACTATCAAAAAGTCTCTTTATCCATATCCTGCCTAAACCCTCTTTTGCTTCATTTCAAACCTAGTTCCACCAGGAACATTGTGGCAACTCCATTGCATCTCAAGCTAGTAACGACTTCTCTGACTTCTGACCCTTGGAAAAGAACTGGCATCTTGAAGCAGGAGAGACAGAAATGTTTGCACAGCAGGGTGCAGCGAGCCAGTTTCAACCCTATCAATTGTCAGAAGCATGTTGCTTTTCACATAACATCCTCTACTCACTTGCAAATGAATCTTGAAGAAAGCATTCTGTTACCAGATACGAAACAACATAGATTAGGTGATAAAGACTACATCCTTAAAGAGTGTGCACCAGTGTATGTATAGCTGTAAATATAGCAACACCACTGCATACATGTGAGAAAGCACTGGAGCAGGAGGTGGCCTTGGAGGAATTGTTATTTTAATTTCACTGGATGACAGACTGTGAACAATTGCTGGGGGAATTTGAACATGAAAATCTGAGCCATTATGTAAGGCATTTTTTTTTTTTTTTTTAAATCTACTTCGATATAAGTCCAGTTAAACAAGCTAGAAAAATGAAGAATAAGAAGCATAAAATCAGAATTTTATTGAGAGAGATGTTGAGGGCCCCTTTGTTTGTACTGAGATACTTAGAAAGTCTTTTTATCTCTAAGGATTTGAACTCTCCACGACATTTATTGGATGAGATGAGAAAGGAAATTTCTGTTCATGAGAGAGGGATGGTGCTGATTTGCAAAGACCATCCACTTGTAAATGTGCCATTACTGCTTTATTCTGGTGACCATTAAGTTTTTGTTACTATAATATTATAATACCTATTTCAGTGCTTGCTCTCTTTTTAATGTGGAGGACTTTACTATTCTTAGTTTTACTAACAAGATGGTTTGTTGATTTGCTCATTCATTAACGTATATCTAGATCCTTATAAGGGAAGTAAGAACTTTCAGTAGAAATCTTTGTTTTCTCTTTTGGGCTAGGAAATCTCTAAAGCCATATCCTAAAACATCTTAAAATTGGTCACCTCTGTGGTTTTTCACATTATTAATAATGTTAATAACACTAAGTAATAGTGTTGGCTTTACTTCCATGTCTGTTTTTTTCCCACAACAGCATCTGCACCACTCAAGATCTACAAATGCTCCATTGAGCTCTGCTTGCATGGCTCAGCCACACCTCAGAAATTCATTTTTTTTTTTTTTTTCTTATGAAGCCAACAGACAGCATGTTATTTTGCTTCTGTCTAGTGAAATCCTGAACTAAGTAGAAATTCTGTACAAAGAAAAACAAGTTCATATTCACCTCTCAAAATTTTCAGTGTGGATAATTTGTTTCAGCTCTTTGAAAGACAGTCAAATGAAAATCTATAGCTACACCATCACAGAAGATTTGATCAAATTTCCAATCAAACAATTTCCCGTGTACATAATGCCAGAAATACTATAACCTATCTTAAACCCCACCCTCCACATAACATTTTCTTTTTCTTCTTTTTAAAAAAGCAATTGGGTTTTCACTCAAAAAATTGCTATCAGGGAACAGCACTCAGGTGACATACTACACAGCAGGGATAGAAATGGTATTTCATAGATAATTATGTTTAAAAACAAGCCTGCTTTGAAGCAAAGAAGTGAAACAGTCACTTAATGTTTTAGTAATTTAGAGCAATTCAGACAACACCAAGAGACGGAGGTGTACTTTTTATAACAACCTTTGTATTAGGGACTGTCTTAAAATATGACTTGAACCTGCCCTAGGCTGAGTTGAAAAATAAACATGCTGATGGCTTTGGGGTGGTATTCTTTTAAACAATAAATGGAAAAAATAAAAATAAAAGATATATATATATACCAGTCATAATTAACCAATGCAACACTCACAGGATTACCTCAGCCATAATTCTCTACTTTCAAATCTCCAGTGAACAGCATAAGAATCAAAAATTTTCTCATCTTCATCCTGCACTTTAGAAATGTTTGTATCATTTGCGCATCTAAGTGTTTGTATCTAAGTTGAATATTTCTGTGAAAAGCCTTGTTTTTGGTGAACATTTCCTCAAAAAGATTTCAGTGAAAAAATCCTTACTAACTCTACATTAATCCTTCAGCCATAAATCATATAAGAGTTGTTTCAGTAAAAATACCACTATTGTTATAATATTACAATAATAAATCTCTGAATATATTTATATAAGAATAATGGCTTTTCAAAGACAAAAGCCAATTCTTTTAGCCTGATTTTCTTTCTGAAACAATGAAATAATGCAATGAACTTCAAAAATAGTATTCTGTGTATTTGACAGACACCATAGTAGTGAAAGGTAAAGAAAATCCAGCTGTCTTAATTTTGACTGAGATTTCTGATAGCTGTCTGAACAACTGACTAGAGTTTTACAGGATTTAGATTTGAGAGGAATCTTCATTCTTTTAGAGGTCACTTTCTGTTATTTAATTCAAGTCTGCAATAAATATCAGTTTTAACCAAGTAGGTTCTTTGCCAAGAAAACACTGAATAAGATGATGTGAGACATGGTGCTCTGCAATTCTTTTGCTTAAAAGGTTATTGCAGCATGTTAGTAGTATAGTTTGAGGAAAAAAAAAAAAAAAAAAAAAAAGTGCAAAGGCAACTCATCAGACAGTTCTTTCTTTCCTCTCTCAGTTTATTTTTAGTTTGGTCCCCTGAAAAATGACAACTTATGATTACAGAGTAACATACCATTTAGTATGGATGAACATTCAGAAAGCAATTAATGCTTAAGGAAATACTTTCAAACAGAAGGAATTTTTTGAATTTAATCCTGGAATGCTAACTATCTGCAAATACCTAAAATACTGAATTATAATAATTTTGCATTGTTGATTTTGCAGGAACTTTTATCAAACCTTACACACCTCTTCTGTAGAAATACCACCTTTTATTATAGTTCTTGAAGTTTTTTATTTTACAACCTGTTAATAATTATATTTGGTTTTACATTTGAGGCTTCTTTTCTCAGAACAATTCCCATTAGTCACAAAGTAATTTTCTGTCAAATTATGTATTGATGGCATATATTCAATAAAGTCTTGTTCATGATTCTTCTTTTTAAATGTTTCAGTCATTTAGACACAGGTCCGAGGCCTAGCTTTCATTCTGATGAAGAATGATTAAACCCAGAAATATTAACTACAGAAGCCTAGAGCCGACAGTGATGTTAAAATGACCAATGATTCATTACACTAAATGTCCTGTATCCAGTTCATACCTCTTTGTTTGTTCATACATTTCCCCAAAGATGTCAGAAAAAAAAAAGAAGAAAAAAATCAGAAATAGGAACGATTTACTAAACTCAATCTTGTCAGACTAAAATTTCGATCTTTGGCCTGTCTTTGACCAAGACATGATAACCATAAATGAGTACACCCAACATATCAATTCAAGGAACTCAGAGCCTGCACTGCATTTATTCAAGTCATGCAGTAAGAACTTTGTGAAACACAGTCAAAGAAAAATGGATTGAAAACAATTCTTTAGGGAAGCTCAAGACAAATTTTGTCAAAAACTGATTCAAACAGCTATAGTTAAAACACAAAAGCTTGCTCAGCTGGAAAGAGTAAAATATCTTTCTATATATAACAGGGCAATGGTTATTTTTTTATTTTTTTTACATAATATGATGCATCTTTGAAACATTTGCAGATTCATTTTGCAAACAATAATTGCCATTTATAGAAAAATTATACAAAGAAGATCATAATGAAATAATTTTCAGCAATCAGAATATGCTTGGTATCACCAGAACTCTGTAGCAGAGGAGGAGCCTGCTGGAGGACCACTCACAACTGCAGGGCTGCCCTCAGCTGAAGAATGCAACATTTCACCACAACAGCAGATGCTCAACTGAGAATCACAGTAGATTCTCCATGCTGCATGTTTTCCAACTGAGGATTTCACTCTGAACAGTCATTACGGTCCGATTCAGTAATTTTGCATCATGTTTACATTTCAACTACTGTTATTATTTATAAGTTTTACGTTTCAGATTATTAAATTGGTCTCATTTCATATACTGGCCTAGCTCAATGAATACCTGCAGAAATTTTTGATGGAAAGACATAGATTCACGGATTATGTTGTCATCTCCTTCCAGCAGCCTTTCACAGTATAAAACCACAAAACAAATCATCCACATCAGTCAAATTCATGACTGCAAATTATCCATTTGAAGTGACAAAACTAAATAAATGTTTTGTCAAAAACTTTCCTGATTCATTACTATTCTGATTTACTTCCCAAATGTCCCTCTGGGACATGCAGAGATTATGTGCGGTATCCACCAGGATAGACTTTGGCTGTTTTGTTTTTGAAGGAAGCAACAATAAAACATTTTTTATGGAAGAAGGATGAAAGGAGCAGATTAAAGCCTAGCTTGACAGCTGCACAGAATGCTGCTCTGAATCCCTGCCTCTGCAACACCAGCTCCACTTCCTCAGTCAGAAGCACCCCTATGGTCTGTGCAAAGAGGATGTCTTTCTCCTGGGCCAGAACAGCTGGAGAATGGGAGCTTTCAGCACCGTTCCATCCCACATGCTGGTCATTTTAAGTCCATCGCATCCAAGCATGAGACACATAACAGACCATTAAAACAACACAGAGGATATCCCAACGGACAACACCTATATTTCATGTTCTCTAATGAGACGCTGTTCATGACTATAACCTCTAGTTTCAACTGAAAAACTAGATTTGTCAGCTTCAATATGCTTAAATGTAAAAGGAGCAAAAATGAAAGAAAACAGACAAGTAGTGTTTTGAAAAATAATATACTGAAAAACATTTCCCTTAGTGCTACCTTATAAATCATGAAGTAGCAAAAATAATCAATTGCTCTTTTTATTATTATTATTATTTTCAGAAATCTTTCACGTTTGCTTATTTTTCAGATCCAACTCTGTTTGCTTGTACATGCACGTGGTAGCATATTTTTCATTACAGTAACTCACACTGATAAATTTGTCCCTTACAGACTTTTTTATTTTGCATTTGGCAATGTTAATCCTCTTCAAATATAGTTTTGGACATGGAATTTCCTCCGTTCTAAAGGTTGGGACAATTATCTCCATGTTCAATAACTAGTTCACCTGCAGCCAAATATTTGCCCACACAAATACAATCCATGACACAAATGACCATGCTTCACTCCATTCCTATCTCGCTATACGGTCACAAAAGTGCCCTACTTCTTGTTTTTCACACTTTCACACACTTTGGAAAAACACATAGTACTCTTCAATTTCTAAATATTTGACAAATTTGTTCTGCTAACAATACTAAATCTTTAAAACTAGGTATGTGCACAATTATCTTTCATCATTTGTTAAGAATTCACCACATTATATCATAGTCACTAAATTATACAAAAATTCATAGATTGAATTGCTTTATTGTTAGCTGGATTTTTTTTTTTTTTTTTAAAAGGTAACTTTTAACAGACTGGTGAAACTAACTTCTTTGTATTTAAAATAACTAAATCATAGAGCCATAGAATGCCTTGGGTTGGAAGGGACCTTAAAGATCATCTCTTTCCAACCTCCCTGCCATGGGCAGGGATGCCACCCACTAAATCAGGTTGCTCAGGGCCCATCCATCCAAGTCTTGAACACCCCCAGGGATGGGGCATCCATAGCTTCTCAGGGCAACCTGTTCCAGTGTCCCACCACCCTCTGAGTGAAGAATTTCCTCCTAGCATCTAATCTAAATCTCCCCTCTTTTAGTTTAAAACTGTTCCCCCTTGTCCTATCACTATTTGCCCATGTAAAATGTCACTCCCTTTTTATAAGTCTTACTGGCAGTGAAGACTGAGGCAAAGAACTTGATGAGTACATCAGCCTTCTCAATGTCTGTTATTACCAGTTCTCTCTTCTCATTTATCAGAGGGGGTACACTTTCCTCAGCCTTTTTTTTTTTTTTTTTTTTTTTTTTTTCCTGACCAATGTATCTATAGAATACCTTCTTGTTATTCTTTGCATCCCTTGCCAAGTTTTTAGTGCTATGTTAGGTTCTTTGTAAACTTTCTACGGTACTATTTGCATTTTTGTTTAACTTGTTTTTTATTTCCTTCTACTTAGAAATTTAGAAGCTAAAGTGTTTATTTAGTCAGAATATTGCAATTTATAAAGAGAAATTTTAGAGCCTGGAAATTCTTTGCTCTTTGTCAAATAAATACTTTGTGCAAACCCTTTTAAACTACAGAAGTGAACTTAGTTCTAGTAAAATGTGTCACAGTCCCAGAGAATAACTGCCTGACTAAAAGGCTACTACAGTCAGCAGAAAGTGTCTCACAAACTACAAAGAGATATGTATTCAGACTTTTCTCCTTTGTACATTGAATACTATAGACAGCAACTTAACAAATATTCTTACTAAATGGTAGAACACTTGTCAATCTACTTGCAGCTCTGCCTGAAAATGTTGTTTCCAGCATGGGAACCAGGTTATCCAACCTTTGGATTCTCTCAGTGTCAGTCTGTGCTGAACTTTAGTGTACATTTTTTAAAATTAAAGGACAGACACATGAAGCATTTCCTGGACCTCAAACCAAATTGCATAGATATAGCAGGGTGAGTTCCCTTTGCAGCATACAGACTGAATTTGCACTACATGCCACTGGGCTCTGTGTCTCCCTGGCGCCGTGTGCACTAGGCCCTGTTGTCACAAGACACAATTTCGTATACGCGTTTGAATCCACAAAATCGGAAATAGCTTGAGGGTTATGTTATAGTCCACAAATAGTAGTGAAATTAAAAGAGGCTGAAGGTCAGTGTTATCTACCTCAGATGGTTCACACATGCAAGTAAGGGCAGGGCAGCATTGGAGAACAGGGCGTGTCACAGCTTGGGCACTTTTGTTCATCCTGTATTTTGGGAGTGGTTCCCAAAGTGAACTATTTCCAAACCATGATCCACAACTGTACTAGAGAAAGCAGTCCAAAACAGAGCCAAGAAGGAAGGCAGCAGTTATGAAGTATAGCTCACCAGAGATCTAACAGTTGGTTTTGCTCCCTGGTACTTTTTTACTGAGTGGAATTAACAGACCTAGAGTAGATAAGTAATGTTACAATAAACTACCTTCTTTTATCAATTTCAGCTGTGGTCACAACCAACTCACTCTTCTCTTTCTTTAGAGCTGGAAAGAGGAGAATTCAAAATAACTTTTTTTTTTTTTCTTTTTTTCCTTAACAACCAAATTGTGTTGACTTAAATGCAAGACATGATTTTGTTTATTCAAATGTACTGTTTGCCCACTCAGTCTGTAAATACTGGAGGTCAAAAATAACAGATAAAGAGTTATGTTCTTTTTGCTTCTTCATAACAAATATTTTTGTTTCATTTGATACCATTTTTCTAAGACTGGAATCTGAGAAAATCAAAAGTCTATGAGTTAGAAAACAAAATAATTATCTGTTTTCCAAGGCAATAACCAAAGTCCCACATAGCTAATAATGAAACACTTAGCACAGTGGACAGTTGAATCCTTATCTCACAAAAAAATAATAGTCTAAAGATATTATATGCTACACACATATGTAACTACAGCAAAGGAACTCCAAATTATTGACATTCCACAAGTAAGCATTCAAATTTAGAATGAAAATCCCTAGATGTGAATCCACTCTATGTTTTAGGTTCTCTACAGACCAAAATACAATGATCACATCAAGTACTCCTAACTCAGATGAAACTTAAAATCACTACTTGGATGAATGACAGTGCCACAGAATGCTGTAGGACTGAGCATCTCCAGAACTGAACTCAAATTCTAATACAGAGCAGCAAAACAACTCATCAAATATATGATGTGAATGGCTACTCACAGGATTAAACTTACATATGTGATTAAGTATTCTGATTCTGACTAGTAAGGAGAATCCAATTAACGCAAAACAAAATTGATGACTTTTGTATTTACATTAATATCATTTTAATGGTTGGGCTTTTCAGCGTGCTCTACGCAGCTATTTAGGAAGTTCATTAATAATTAGCACACTTGACAACCTCTGGCTGTGGGAGAGAGACACCAAAATGCGGGATGAGAAAGAGCTGGAGGATGGCTGCCTGTTCAATGTTAATAAAATTAAAATAAAATTAAGGGTGTTGGACAAATGAACGTCTGCTTGACTTATTCCTTCTTTTGAAGTCTTCAAGTAAAATATAGTTAGACTATAGTAGACTAGTAGACTAGTAGTAGACTAGTTCTGACAGAAAAAAAATAAAAAAATATAAAAAAAATCCTTTTGGAAAATATACAGCAATAATCCTGAACTTTAAACCCTGTAGTACTGAATAAGTCTAAGTGGTATCGATTTTGGAAAACACAGTATTGAGGGACAAACCTCCCAGTGAGAAAATTTAACGGATGCCTTTTTAAACTTCAATACATTGCTTACGTTCTTTTTTATTATTATTATTTTTTAATTTTTTGGCTTCCTACAGCTCTTTTTATATAGAAAAAGAGATAAAAATAAAATATGTTGTTCCAGCCTTGAAATCAATAGTCTAACTGATATTGTTTTCAGTGTGCTGGATTTCAACAAGAGTTAGCTTATTCTTATCTGAGATGGATCATAGTAAAGACAGAAGACAATTCCCTTTTCTCTTGGTCATCAGACAAAATGTAGTTGAAAAATGTTATAAACTAGAAAAATTCTATAAAGTTAGAGTGACTTAAAACTCTAAGAGAACTCCAAGAGGACAAGTTACAAAAGGACATTTTGCCTTCTACAAGGGTTTCACTTAGCTTTTTCTCTTCTTGAGCTAAGCATATAAAATGCTCATGCTCTGCAAAAATTTATAAACACCAGCACTCTTCCCCAACAATGAAACCTGTTCCTAGCACCACCTTCAAGCAGCTGCCACCGATCCTAGAGGACACTGCACTTCTCCCTATTATTCAAAACTCCTGTGAAAGGCAACCATCTGTGAGACATATTCCTAGCCACCTGCTGCCCCAGCCAGCTGTTTCAATTGTATGCTGCAGCTTCCACTTATGAAAGAAAATAAAAACAAAAAATGCTCCAAGCAAGTGGGAAACTGATTGGTAGGTTGTTAGATATAGAGGGGTGGATTAAAACTTGAGGACAAAAACTGAAAATAATTGTCTGTAGCAAGGAGATAAACAGAGACTGCCAGCAGCTGAAATGGCCTAAAGGGTCTCAGCAGGTTTCTTTCCCCTCAAGCAACTCTTCTACTATGCTAGAACCAGCTTAAAGCTTTGCTTTTCAACATAGCTCTAAGGAAGCAGGAAAATTTGCTCAAGCCTTCTCTTCTCTCAGGAATTCAGCTAGGAAAAGACTAGAATTAGAGTAAATTTTTAGGAGACAATTGACCAGGGTAAATGTTGTCCATGCTTCACACATATGAGGAAGTTATATAACAATAAGACTAAAATGGGATTTAAGTACTAGGCAGGTCCTGTGTTGGTACTGTATGCGTGGGCAATTTAAAAGAAAATATTTAATCTCCTTGTGAAAAGAAGTGCATTCGAAAGGAGTAGTGAGAAGTTGAAATAATGACAGATGCAGATGGCCTAAATTTCTAAAGAATTTAGAGAGGGGAAAAGCCATTCACAGTAAAAGAAAAAAAAATCAGGGTGAAAGATCAAATTACCTGTTCACTCTAAATAGCAAAATTACTGGGACAAATACACAGCAGATACAAGCAAAGAATGGACTTGCTTTCACTGAAGCTATCCTGAATTACAGCAGCTAAACACATCCCAGAAATCTTAAAATGAATATTCTATTCTGTCCATCTGCGCCAATTTCTGTGTCCCATCCCCTTTCCCCCCCCCCCCCCTTTTTTTTCCCTTTAATATAATGTTCAAACAAACTTATCAATGCTTTATGGCAAGGACTTCAACAATTTACTATCCAACATGAATATTAAACAGATGATGAGCTGGTATGTCATTATTGGGTAACAGCTTATCTCTTGCATGCAGGGAAATTGAGTCAATTTTAAATAACTGAGCTATTATTAAAATTATGTTTGTCATTAAAATAACTTAGTGTTGCCAGTCACCACCAGTTCTGGTAACTAGTGTCTAGATTTACAACAGTCTTGTAAAACATGGAAATTTAACTCACATGATGTTTCCCCTGTGGTCATGAAAATGCATCACTAGTTTTCTGATATTACATTAGAGTCTTCTATTCCAAGTTCTATTTTGGGTAGGTACACTGTGCGCAACGTTGAATTATTTAATAGTGGGATGTTAATATAATTTATTATAATTAAAATAGCTGTAATCTTGTTTCTAATGTTTGTTTTTACCAATCCTTGCTTCTAGAACTATTTGATTGCTAATCTGGTAATGAAACAGAATGAAACGCTTCAGAGAATATAATGCTATCTAACTGCATTTCTTAAAAGAAGATATGGGTGTGTGCATGAGTGTGCACACACACATATGTTGCCCATATTATTAAATCATTTAGTTTCCTTTTAAAATCTCTTCAGAGCTAACTGGAAGAAATCCTCTGTTTTCCAGTACTTCTTTGAAGACTTAAATTCAATTTGCAAAGTAAAGGAAAACTTTATTAATATGAAATTACTGTTAAATTTTCTAAATAGATTTTATTACTTGTGAAACTAGGTTTTAAAAGTATGGAACATAAATATTAATAATCATATAAATTTAAGTGTTAGGTAGAAAACTGTTTACTACTGGAGAACGTGGTGGAATAGAGTAGCCAAAAATGAAAAGTATATTGTGTGATGAATACAAGAGGCAAAATTTTAAAAGTGTGTGCCTGATTTAATTTCTTCAGTTTAGACTGAAATATTTGAATAAAAAGCCTAAATAAAAGAGGTACTTCTGCTCATTCCACTAAATTGAACAGGACTACCAGATGCTTTCATGATTACTTTAGGCAGCTAAACACATATATAAACATATATATTAAACATGTAAATTTGGTCAAACTTTTATAAATTACATATTTTTGAAACTGAGAGTAGCCAGCCAAGCAGGTATGTTATGTGAAGTGATCTCTCCCATGTAGTACTAATAACTGCTCAGTTTATTTTTGAACTTAGTTATACCATTATACATTCAAGGATGACTATTTTAGAGGTTGCTACTGTTATTTCTGCCTACAGTATTTGTTCATGTTGCCCCATTTACCCAGGTTTTCCATTTTCTGAGACAAAGACTTCAGGTGAATTTGTTCTCAAAACCACATAATCTGTTGCTATTTGTTGACAACTTGTTCCAAGAACACAGTTTCTACATGGTCAAACAGCAAATGACTGGGCACTCAGTGTACAGTTGTTAATACTATCCCCAAACAGATTAAAAAAAAAAAAAAAAAAAAAAAGGAACTGAATCTATGATAGGATTGTGTGCCAGATAAGATACTGAAAATCCAGAAGATTATAATAAATAAATATTCAGACCGAAGCAGAGTTTGAAAGAAAATTCAAATATCGATACCATTATCACAGTGTTTCTCTTGTGATATTATTTGACTTTTTGGTTAAGATGTCCCTGGCAGCAAACCCCTAAGGTTACTAAACTGACAGGGAAAGTTAGTGCATGCTAAGAGTACATTGCCAACTGACAGTTAAGTTTAGCTTCCAAGATCCTAATGCTGACTAAAGTACATCTGTCTTGTTACTCAGTAAGACAACAATGAAAGAACGCTCTGAAGAATAACTATTAATTATATTTTTATATTATTAAAGAAAAAACATGTAAATCTTTCAATATTTATATACATCTATATATACAAAATATATTTCTTTGTGCATACGTATTATATATATGTATATATTTACATATACGTACAAACACATACTAATTTTAAGATTTAATCAAAAGCTGTCCCTTTAGAAAATTATAGTTCATGTTTCAGGTAGAAGATTCTTTATGCTTGTTCATTTGGGGATAGCAAATAATTATTTATAGAGTTTGGAAGTATTATTTATGAGAAGTGTCCACAATCTTGTACAACTCCAGGATATGTGTAACTTGAAAGATGTTTAGTAAATTAGTAGTTTCTATCTGCAACCAATGCTCAAGAGGATACTCAAAATATCTAATCCATACATAATAGCTGATGATATCTCCAACTGTTAATGCACGCAGGGAGAAAAAGTGCTTGGATGGTTGGATGACATGAACAGGACTACTATCAGTAGAAAAGCAGAGAATACAGTGAATATTCAGAAATATTCCATTAGAAAGAGGTAAGTACATCTAATGTTATATACCTATATAAAATATAGGTATTTTACCACATTAAATTCTATTGTGCTAGATAAAGATATCTATTACCCAAGATACTATATCTGCTATATTTTACCCGAAACTGTATATATGATCAGACAACTCAAACAAAATTTGGGAAAAAAAATGGGGACCTACACAGGTCTCCACTGGAAAATAAAGAGGAAGAAGGTTACAGATAATCATTTTTCTTCTGACACCAAAGGAGTGAAAGAAAACACTGCCAAATTGATGATGTTCCTACTGTCCATTCAACTCTAGAAAACATTTCTAATTGTACAGAAAATCTACTATCCCTGTTGGCACACTTAAGGAGTCTAGATGGGACATTTTATATTCAGCATGACTAAGTTTAGTATAAGACAGTAGAAGCCTCAGTCATATTTCAGGCACTGTCAGAAAAATGGCTTGCTAAATGTGGTTCCTCTTTATGTGACAGATACATTATTAAGCACATTATTATTATCCTACTCATTTCAGTGAAAGAAACACACTCTAAATTCTGTTTTATCTTCACTAACACTTCCAGAGATCATGCAGGTATGAAATTATGATCTATGCTCTTTCCAACCTCACACTTCTTCAACAAAATGATTACATTTCAAGCTGTTGTCTTAGCTTTTCAGGGAGGAAAGCTTTTGCTTTCACAGAGCTGAACCAGTTGAACTGTAAATGAAAGCTCATTTCATCCATCATTATTAAACATGCAAAGAAAACCAGCTTGATTTTCAGATCACAGAGCAGTACAGATGACAGAAGGCCACATTCCTATTCAGAGAGCCTTGAAGTAACAGCATAGCAAACAGAATAATCACTGCATGCAAATAATACAATACAGAGGTCTTACATTGTACATATTGATGGTGAAAGGCAATTACTGTCAAGAACTGTTGCATCTCCATAATCACTAAAACGAACTATTTGAAACACTACTATCACAGGTTAGACTGATATGCAAATGGAATAAGAGATTGACTTTGACACATAAGAGAAGTCTGAAATCTTCAGAAGAGGTCAAAGAAATCACAAAAGCAGGACCTTTTACCACTAAGCCAATGTTGCTTGGATATCTTGCAAATTTTAAGGAAGACTACATTTGGTTCAAACCAGACAAAGAAGAAAAATACAAATGGTATCACACCTAAATGAACAGACTTCTTTTGTTTGTTTGTTTTGTTATTATTATTCTTCCCTTTAGGGGCAGGATGAAGGCAGAGATCAGTAGGTCTTTTTTACAACTTACCCATACCCAGTACTGAAAAGAGAATAATGAAGGAACAACAACAACAACAAAAGTTGTTTTTGTTGGTTTTAAACAAAAACAGAGTTTGTCAATAATTAAGTTATGGATAACATTCACTATAATGGAAAATTTGTATGGTAGTAATAGAAAATAATCTTACCAGTAAAGTTGATGGGCTATTTGGATGCTCTGAAGAGAGCGATGCAGCAGGAGTTTTACTAGCGGGCTTTCAAGACTCCATTCAAACTTAAGCACCTTAACAGACAGTAACAAGAATCACTTTCATGCTGATTTTGTTGTCTTTCCTTTATAATAAAATAAAATGAATCATGAAGCACATTAACTCCAGTGGATAGTTTGAGCGAAGCAATCCAATTTATGGAGAATAACCCAGAAATTGAACGAGCAAAGAAACTACAGTGTCTAGCATCATCTGTAAGACAGGCAGATATCATCCTGATTCTGGACATGTTAAAATACATTAAAATATGCAGCCTTTAGTATATTGAAATTTTAACCTAACTAATTGGTTTGGAAAATAAACTCTATCCAAAAGTTACTTGTGAAACAGGAGCTGAGAAAGGTGAAATGTAACATAGGCATCCTACTCTGCTGAATGCTGTAAAGATGTGCAGATTCCACTGCTTCACAGAAATTGATTATGTAGATGTGTACATGCATATATATTTATGTATCTATACAAATATATGTGTATATATGTGTATGTGCATGCATGTGCTTGTATATGTGTATATATATATATAAAGGAACTCTGAAATGATGAAGCGTAAGTAATCTGTGTGTATAGTGGTACGAAGTAAGGGGACAAAGATTTTGATTGGCAGGCTCCTCCTTAACTGCAGAACAGCAACCTATTCAGCCACAAAGTAATTCTTTTGAAAGCAGTTGGCCCATTACTTGTAAAATATTATTTTCCAGTGGAAAACAATGTACCTCTCTAAGGAGACTGTTCTATAACCAACCTGGTCTGGTTACTCTGTGTTGACGATGATTTTCCTGATATATTTGGTATTAAGAAAACTCCAATTAATTGCAAAGAAACCTCTCATTCTTTGACTGCAACGAAGCCCAGCCCCTGGCCTGGTGGTCATAGCAGCATTTCTCTTTTTCACTTTTTCCTTTTTCAGATGCTTCCAACTCCGATACCCCACAAACTTTTTTTTTTTTTTTTTTTTTTTTCAGCTGTGGAAAAGACTTCTTGAAGTGTATGGAAAAGTTCAATCAGCATGCCAAAACAACTGCATTTTCTTGAGTGAAAAACAAGGCTGTGCCTCAATCCTGTTAATTTAATCATTACATCAGATGATCAGTCTTTCTTATTTATTCCTTTTATAATGTATTAAGCTGAAAGAAACCAAAATGTTTAATGAAGTTATTGATCTGGACAGAAGATTTCCTTGGCTATCAATTTCTTTCTTACCTGAACCAGCTGTGGGAGGTATTCTAACAATTCATCATTTGACAGATTTTCTATTTGTTGGACTGCTGTTCTGCGAATATCTTTATCTGGAAAACTAGAGCAAAACAAATAGATATCATTAAGGAGCACCAAGCCACTGTTGATGCAATGCAACCCTCTTGAGCTCTCACTGATACTATATACTAGAAAAACAGGTTTTCTCTCAAAATGGAATAGGAAAAAATCAATTCATTTGCCTTACTGTAACAAGAGTCAAGAAACACATAGCAGATAGCTTAATTGAATCGACTGTCACAATGCCACACAAGCATAAAAAACAGCCCACAACACTGATCTTCAAAACCCTTTTTTAACTTGAACTATCACATTATAATTTCCTTTATATGTACCAAAAT
The DNA here is from genome assembly GCF_011077185.1 of Oxyura jamaicensis. Classification (NCBI taxonomy): domain Eukaryota; kingdom Metazoa; phylum Chordata; class Aves; order Anseriformes; family Anatidae; genus Oxyura; species Oxyura jamaicensis. The sequence goes on along the minus strand of NC_048893.1, from coordinate 66,767,488 downwards.
CTAAAGGAAATTGTCCTCCCTTGCTGTTCTTACTTACCTGAAATACGAGATTTCTGTGCAATATAAACTCTTAACAGTCACTTGAAGACATATTGTTCTGAACAACAACTTGAAATTTTCCATAACAGAAGGGTTCATTTTAGATAAGTTATTGGACCTATTTGAAATGCCTGACTTCTATGCTGCTCTCGGCTACCACCTGTAGCATGTTCAACATCCTCCTCCCTCTCCTCCCCCTGGCCCCATCCTTTTAGCAATGTGGCTCAGCTGATGTTCACAATACTGTTAATAATTGCTTGCATGATGCTGAGAGGGCCTTTATGGGGAGAGAGAAGGAATACTTTTTAATTAAATTATCGTGTTAGTCCCAAATTAGCCTATTTTACAAGAATTATTTATTTATTTACTTATTTATTATAGGCAACCAATTAGCAATATGAAGTCTTTAATATTCACATGGCTATTTAGAACAAAACATAATTGAAGGAAGACTACATATTAAAAAAATTAATCCCTTTCATATCATCCCATGATCTAATTTTCCAATTGCTCCAAACACCTTACTACCAAACGTGCAGATAATATGGAAATTAGTCTTTCCCTTTACCTTCTCACCTAGTTCAACATGTTACTGAACAGTGAAATATGTTCTATTCTTGGCACCAAGTCAAGCTGAAAAATGTTACCGCTTAGTTACCGCTTGTCCTTATTAGCGGCCAACATTAGAATATATGTAATGTTATGATGGAAGAAACTCCTACATTTTTTCCAGCTAAACAGAGAACAACAAAATTAGTTTAATCTAAATCTTCCAAAAAAAAATAATCAACAGCTAACTTTTGATTTGTTTAGAATTAATTTGCTATAAATCAGAACTGAGATTATTTGTAATTTAGCAAAAGTATTTACATGAAATGTGATTAGAGTAATGATGAGCTCAAGCATTGTAGTGAAAATTCTACAGGTTATTTGTTTCAGGAAACATGGCACTTGTCACAATGATCTTGAATGAGGTTTGGGGTACTTTGTTGGTCTTAGTTACTAAACTGTTTCCCTCAGCATGTAAATCTCAAGGTTAGCTTGAGGCTGAGTTGAATCTTTTTGAAGGAATAGGCAATCAATGTGTTTCCTTAACCATCTGACAATTTGCTAAATCCCAAATATAATATCCATTGCTGTTTTGAATTTCACCATTGTTTAGGACCACAGGTATAGCAGAAAAATATTTAATTTGATTTGGTTTACCCTCTACATTTCTGTTTGAGCAAACATTTAACATCCTCAGAAACACTGGAACTACAGCTGGTATTACTTGGTGCTTATGCTACTCATGCACGCAAGCATTAGTTTATTTGCTAAAATCTAATAATGTGGTAAGGTCTAGAAGGAGATCTGAATAAAAAATGCTACACTTCACATGCCTGGAAACTATGCTATCCTTGCAGTCTTGGGCTTGAGAGGGTTTCCAGTGAACAGTCTTGTAAAATTTTGAGTTTTGCATCAAACCTGATCTCAGTAATTCTTGATTAGGGGACAAACAGGCTTTTCGGCTCGGGGGTTCACTGCAAGAGATCACTTTAGGCCTAAGAAAAACATCTTAATTGTTTGGATACTGGGGGCAAACCTGATTTCCAGGGCTTGCTATAACGAATATGTGATCATTTCTACATACTGAAAACTCAAGAAGCACAGAAGATGAAAAAACTGTAGCACAATGGATTCAATATTACAGTGTTTAGGGCAACTTGCTAAGAAGCAGGCGTTCGTCTTAAGTATGTATATCTGAACATTTTTTGAAAGGTTTTGAACCATAGACACTAGGTTCCTGAAATGACCTATGAAAATGGCTTCTGAAGACAGAGATTCTGGCCTCTCTCTCCCTAGCTGTTTTAAGATTGTCAGCAAAATATCTAAGTATTTAGCTAAAAATGCAAATTAAAACAAACAAAAACCAAAAACAAGCACTTAAAAATTATTGACTCTTTCTTTACATAGTTATAAAATGTGATTGAAAGTGGTAATTTTTATTCTGATTTCCAATTTTATTTGTGGTGGTGGTTTTTTTTGGTTTGTTTGTTTTTCTTTTGTTTTTCCACTCCTTGAAAAACAAGCCATTGGTCAATAAATAAGTGAATAAAACTACAGTTTTTTACATCCTCACTGTTTGACTGCATTGTAACATATTGTAGCTTTCTTCTTTTAATAATTATATTTGTTTGTCCTCTCTTTGTGTAAAATAAGTTCTCCACCAACAGGGATTGTGACTTTTAAATTTATCCCAGGTTTCTATTCTCAGGAATGCTATTGAAGAAAAAACAATATGTAAATGATGGTTGGTGTGTATAACCTTCAGCAGCAGTTCACACTATGAGGAACTTCAGATTTCCCCTTCACAGCCTGTCTTGCAATCTAGATTCTTCTTAACTTATTAAACTGATTTCCTTTGATATTTAACGTCAATAAACCTTTTGCTGTTTTGTACTTTCCTCCCTGCATGATACCTATGATTGACAGCCATCCATGTTAAAACTTTTGTCTAAATAGTTGTAAATTGCTGGGTCTCCCATGGGATTTTAAGATGGCTCCTGAAAAAGCTGAATTTTGAGCTGGATGAGCATACACTACAATTTGCTTTAGAAGTAAGAACAACTTCAGTCCTTGATTCTTTTCATATAGATAGCTAGTAGGGAGCTATTTATCTAGCTGCACCTTTCAGCTAAATCAGATTCAAACAGAAAACTAAGCACTGCTGAGGCATCCTGTGGATTTGTGAAATTCTCTTGAGATTTTGGCATCTGCCAGTGGTGGATTTGATTGTAAATGAGAAAGAGATGTGCAATTTTATTATTTATTTTTTTAACAGATATATTGTTGCACTGTCTCAATGTCCTGTTTTTGGCTGGGATAGAGTTAATTTTCTTCCTAGTAGCTGGTATAGTACTGTGATCTGGATTTAGGATAAGAATAATGCTGACACCACACTGATGCTTTAGTTGCTTTTGAGCAGTGCTTACACTAAATCAAAGACTTTTCAGTTTCACATACTGTCCTACCAGTGAGAAGGCTGGGGGTGCATAAGAAGCTGGGAGGTTGACACAGCCGGGACAGCTGACCCCAACTGGCAGAAGAGATATCCCATACCACACAGCATCATGCAGAACAATAAAAATTGGGAGAGTTGGCCATGGAGTTGGGTGGGTGGGCTGGCCACTGCTTGGGGACTGACTGGGCATCAGTTGGCAGGCGGTGAGCAATTTCACTGTGCATCACTTGCTTTACACATTTAATTATCATCATTACTATTATTATATTATTTTTATTTTTACCTTCCTCTTCTGTCCTATTAAACTGTCTATCTCAACCCATGAATTTTTACCTTTTTCTTTTGTTTGTTTTTGATTCTCTCCCCCATCTCACTGTGGACGAGGGGAGTGAGCAAATGAGTAAATGGCTGTGTGGTGCTTAGCTGCCTTTGAGGCTAAACCACAACAATCAGATAAACCTATCCTGGAAGATATTTGTTAAGTAAATGGCACTGTACATTTCAGTACATTTTCTAGCACATGAGTACCTCTGTAGAGAATAGAATGGCCTTTCATGATAAAATTTTAGGTTAGAGGCTTATAATGTGCCACATATTTCTGCACATCCCTCTATATTTCTAGTATAAACTTTATGTTCTGTTGCATTTTCAAAAAAGAAGGATTGTAGTCCTAAGAAATACATTTTATTAAGTCTGTTAGAAACAAGGAAGGCTGAGTTAGCAAACTTACTGGAATCAAAATACCAATTCAAACTCCAAAAACTCTAAATAGTAAAGGATATCATGTCACTGACAGCTATAACCAGGCCTGGTGAGAAAGTATGAAAGAACTTTTAAAAATAATATGCAGATAAGTTTTGGGTGACAGTTTAAGTATTTTTAAAGTAATTAGAAAAGAAATGTAAAGAATAACAATTAAGGAATCCCTTTAGTTTTAGCATTTCTGTTACAGATAACATCAGCAGGGCTTATTTGTTTTTTTTTGTTGTTGTTGTTTTTGTTGTTGGTGGTTTTATTTTATTTTTTTTCATTCCTCTGAAGGCTTCTACAGAAAACACTATGCAAGCACATGAAAATTAGAAAATGGCAAGGTCTAGAAGAAAGTATAGAAAGAGAAAAAAAAGCAGCATTATTAAAAAGGACATTGTGTTTTGTAATTTTCAGTTGAAAGAAACTCATTGTGACATGGATTGTGAACCCTTCCCATTCCCACACACTTTAAAGAAAAAAAATTTGTTATCAGTTGCAAAGTTGACGGTCTGACACACTAGCTCTTACTTTTTGCTGATCTATTGGTAGATAGATCTGTAGAATTTATTCATAGAAAGTATATTTTCAGTAATGTTCATATACAGTGTCTACAATAAATTTTGCCTAAATAACTAATAATAGGTTTAAGATGTCACATGGGAATCTATATCCTAGGAGAAAACAAGGGAAAGGATAAACAAAGAAAAAGTACTCTTCCATATGAAAACTGTGTGATCTAGAAGGTCCCTGCCACTCCAGAGAAAAACTCTTTTCTTTGTTACATTCGAACAAAAGAAAACAAACAAACAAAAATGGAAAACTATTATTTGCATGTTTAACCATCTGATTAGATTGTACGTTTATGTACAGAAATCATGCCATACCCTACATAGTAATCCCTTGCTATTCTTCCTATTATAGCTGTCTAATGTAGTACTTTCATGTTTATTGTCAAGCAAGCTAACAAAAATTTAAGGCAATGAAAAAAACAATATGGGATTAATCACATTCTGTTGCTTAATGTAAAGAGTTGACTATTCCTAACAATGCATACATCTCCATATAAGTTATCACTAAATTTCATGTACATTACTACAAAGCAGTTTTATAAATTCATCAGTAGTATATTCAATGTATCAAAGTATAAATTTAAGTGTAGATTATTGTTTTGTTTACTTTTTTTGCATAAGCCCATGATTGCTCTCCACATTGATATACAGCTATGGTCTTTTAAACCAAGTAAGATGCAGTCAGGCAAGATTTGCTTTAGCTGCAGCTGTTTGACAAATACTCTACTGGAAATTCAGTTGTAGACTTGCACTGAACACTTTAAATTCATTAAAAAAAAAAAAAAAGACAATCTGATTCCATACACTTCTAAAATCAATTTCGCTTTCAAAGGTTTGTGAACAAAGTCTGGTTTCAAACTATGACACTTTATTACTTGTTAGAAAGTGAGTTTCATATACATTGGTATATAACCTAACCTCTTCAGCTCAACAGATATTCTGCTAAATAATATGAAAATGAACTGTAATACTTTGAGTGTCAAAGGCTAAGCAGTCCCCTAACCAAAACTATATTATTCCTGGCCAGAAAGGATTAGGAGGGAGCCTAAATTCTGCTATTTGGGTTAATGAATTCATTTTGCCTTTCATTTTAGGTAATTTGAATAGCAAAATAACCTGACAAAAATTTACAAGTATGATTGCTTTATACATATACAAAACATTCACGTGCTAGCAATACATCAGATATGATAGCATTTCTAACACTGTCTTTGGCTTCTCTCTGTCATAAAGAAAATTTTCTGAATAAACAAGCACACTGGTGTCATTTCCCTGGCTAGTCTGCCATGCAAAGTAGATACAGTCAGAGAAAGCTCTAATTCTGTTAAAATTTGGCTTTTTACCAAGCCCAATAAGTGAAGTCAACAGTAAAATTCACAGGGCATAAGCAATGCTGGGTAGGAGGGACCACCTCTATACTTTCTGACTTTGGAAAAAAAAATAAAAATAAAAAAATAAAATTTGGCAATGGCTTATAATCATCCTTCCCTGAAATCAGTAGTAAAACTAAGAATATAAAATCTTATTCTGCACTTCCCCATGTCAGCTTTTTCATCCCATCTTAATCAACTAAAGAAATACTCTTTTATTTTTTTTTTTTTTTAGTTTTGGCTTCTAGGACTTTAAGAATCAATGCACTTGATAAAAGTACTGGATGTAAGATTACGACTGAATTTCTCTGTGAAATGTACCATGATTGTGCTTCCAATTTATGAATGTTCCACATTCTGTTCTGTTATGAATGTTTCTGTTCCACAATGTTATTTCTTTTCCACAGAAAAAAAATAAGTATGGTATCATTTGGCTGCCTTGAGATATGTCTGCAAAGTTGAAGAGCATAAGCAGAAGGAGAGACATGCCTGAAGAACAAGAAACATCTATTAAAGTGTACATTTAACTGTGTAGCAAACAATCCAGAAGCATCAGAATGTTGAAAAGAGAGCTTTAACTCAGATGCAGGATAACCAGGCTGGATCTGATGGGTCATGATACCTCTCCCTAAGCTCTCTGGCATAGCCTTCTAAACGATACAATGAGTTAGAGCCTCCAATAATTTTGATTTCTTTATCCTTGCAAATGTGAGCATGAGCTTAATCATTGAAACAGATGCTTTTTTGTTCTGAGAATAATAATTTAGAGTAATCAGCCTAAGTCTTGCAAAAGTGACTAGTGATTTTTGAGTACCCACCCTAAACAGTGTAAAGAGCACATTCCTGAAGGAATTCAGCTTCTCTTTCAGACACTGCAGACTGAACTGCTGACTTCCCAGCAAAGGAATATCCAGTATTCTGAGTGACTGGAAACTCTTGATCAGTACTACTCACAGTACTACTCACATTATGGTATTACTTCTATATGTCACAATTTACAATATAGAGATGAACTGTGGATCTCCTTGTTACAGGATGTCCTGGAAGTTCAATGTTTACATGAAATCCATTTTTATTTTGAAAAAAAAAATCATAGAAGAAAAATATAAAAGGGCTATTAAACTTTAAAGCCTCTCTGAGGTGCAGATTACTGGAAGATAGGAAAGTAGCATAATGTCCATTGTTGTTGTCTTTTCTAGGTTACCATCAGAGATAGGATGCACTAGAGTTAATTTTGGTCTGATCTGGTGCAGCTGCTCCTGCATTCTTGCATTATGTTAAGGAAATGTATGCACAAAGATCAGCCCTAATTTAATTAACTTACCTATGATATGTGATGGTAACACAAGTCCTTAAAATAGACACAAATATATGTAATATTTCTTTTATATTCTGCTCAACTATTACAAGAACATGGAGAACACCTTTCAGCTGTGTCTCACTAATCACAAGAAATCAGAGATCTGTTATGTTAATGATAGAAATCAGAAACTGAGCTGATGAATTGTCATAGCCAAGTATAATACAGGATAGAGATGAATGAACTTTCAAAAACATCTCAGTTATGGAGCTTACAAACCAAAGTCAGTGAAGGTAATGGTGAAGGGAGTACTCAGTGCTATTTCACTTTTCCAAATGATTGAAATCTGAGGAAAAGAGAACCAAGAAAAGAAACCTCAGAAATACTTTTATAGAGAGAGTACTTCTCTCCTGTAACCCACTCTCAATTTTTGTATACATGTCTATCAGCAGTTGAATCATGAAACCTAGATATCTTTGAAATTAGAAACTTTTAATGAAATGAAATCCCTGTGTTTCTGAAGGTTAGCTTCCCAGTTGCTCATGCACCTATAAAATCCTGGGGATATGTGGAAGACAGAATACTTTTTTTTTTTAAAAAAAATTATTTTGTTAAAGATTTGTACTGTGATCCACAAATTTTCATAGTGTTAGCGTGAAGCAAAAAAACCCGACAAATTGATGTTATCTTTGTTGAGAAAGAAACTATAGGGACAAAAAAACTAAGGTAATTATCAGAAGCCCTTGTTCTTTGGCACCCCTGCATGTGCCAGTCACACCGAACAGTGGCACCAGGAGAGACAAAGTGATGACATTTTTTTGTCTTTCCTTCCCAGCAATCTTTGCCAGAATGAATAGCATGTATGCATTATCCAGTACACACTGAGAAGCTTTGTGACAGACTGAGTCATATTTAAAATCCTGTGAAGCACCTGACAGGGCTAATCTTCTGCACCACACCCTGATGCAGAGCTTCATCTCTGAGGAACAATCAAGCCTTTTGCAGAAATGCAATTCATACATGTTATCAAAATTTGACAAAAGGTCTGATCTGAAAGCCTGGAATACTCTGATGAACTGCCTCAAATTCTCTTGCTACTCTGGGGTGTGGAAGACAACACGCTGCCCACATAGTCCTTTCTACATGGATCTTCTATAAATTATTTTATATTTTTTATTATTTAATAATGGTAAATAAAATTTTCCTAATATGCTCCAGATCCTGATCTTTCAGGATCCTTGCTTACATCATTCCAATTAAACATATCCGCAAACATGTGAAACTTCTAATATTTTAGTTTGTTCTTATATAAAGCCGAGATGCAGGTATTCTTAGGAAATCACTTTTAGAGAGAAATATCAGTTAAAAGTTAGTTTTATAAATAGCTATTTTTAAAATAATGTGGAGATGAGTGTATACAGTCCTTTCTCCAGAAGTGAAGTTCTAGGTGAAGCATTTTTTTCTCTAAATATGCTGTGTATAATATGGAACTGAGATTGCAAAGCAGATGCAGCTTGTGCTTATCCAGACATGTAAGGGCTTGATAAACCAGATTTGCTCAGTCATCTCATCTACAGGTTTAATGTTTTCACAGGTAGATCACTAAACACAAAACACCTCCCAAGCCTTTAGAGGAAACATAACTACTGACAAAATTCTGTCCTCTGACACTTACTATTATTACATCATAGGTTAAGACTATCCCAAACATCAGGAAAGCCTCCTAACAGACAATCATCTCCTGGTGTAAGAAGTGGGGGTGGGATCACAAAAGAAGTTACTCCAATTATGGGGAACCGACTTCAAAGTTTCTTCTTCAAAAATATGGGCTACAGGTGGGTCTGCAAGTATTTACATAGTATCACTGTCTGGAAGCACAGTTCAGTCCTGCTTATCTCCCATTACTCACTTCATGTCTGCACAGTAGTTTGAAGATATGGAGTGCTATGTAAATGCTAAGTATTTGACTGATCACCTGCTACCAGAAACTGACTGAATCGGTTATACAGCATGAAATACTCTTTTTATTATCCTGAAAAATAGGAAATCTCCGCCAAGAAGGCAGGGCCAGCATGTTCAAATTAAGGTTATCACAGGAGTTGCAATTACATCTTCACTTTGACACAGGGACAGAACCAAAAGCACAGTCACTGAAACAAAGCATGACCCTATGCTGAGCAAATTGAAGTGCTGAATTAATCAACAGCATGTGATCATTCTGCTTATCATTATTTTCCTAGTTTGATAATTTTTCCTTACCTGAAAGTCAGAAGCCCGAATGCCTCTAGAGGGTTAGAAAATCTCCACCTCCTCATGACAGAACACATTTCTGATACAGTTGTTCGATCCCAACTGGGTGCACTGCCCAGTACCAGAGGAAGGGAGCAATTTTGATTATTGCAATAGTAACGATAAAACCATAAGATTCTTCTCTGTTGCTCTGAGAGTCTGGAAGAGAAGATTAGAAATTCAGTTTGAAATTAAAACCACCTGGAGCTTTGTGTAGCAACAAACTTTATTGTACTGGGGGGCCAAGTCATACAGAACACTGCTTTTCAGATAAGTACATGTTTTCCTTGGGGTAGGATATCATTTTCTGCAGACCAGCTTTTATAAGAAAAGTGATACTTATACTCTGGATCTGTCAGCCTTGGGTCATATAAAAATGAAGTGTCAAAAGACACACACATATGGTTATTTCACTTTCCAAGTACTCTCATTTTTCTTCTCCACTCTGTTGTTGGTGTTTGTTTGTTTGTTTTTACTGGGATTTTCTGACAGAGACAAAGAAGGTGCAGTTTTCACTGGATAAATTATTGTTACCTCCATCTGCTACACATCATCTCTAATTAAGTAGCATAACAACTACACATACAATACTCCTAGTCTTAGCTTTCATTCTTGTTCTTCCTTTGACTAACACAGGCATGTCTATTTCTAGCATATTTGCAATAAAAATGGGGTTTAGGTACATCCATGCATTTACCCAGGAATATGACAGCACATGCATACATACACACACACAGTGTAATCACACCTAATATTAGCATGAGCTTACAAAAGGGTAGGAAAGCTCCCAGTGGCTTCTGTTTGCAAGGCCTAGCATGCTGTTTCACTGTATTCATGAGAAAAGGATGCAATACAGAATTCCTCACAGAGATATGAGATGGCTGAATAACAATGATAAAATGGCCAGATAACACACAATATTTCACCATAAAAAACTGCTTCAAAATAATAAATCCTAGGTTTTGGTATCATCAGAAAACAGAAGAAGAAATCCCCTGTGAGAAACAAGCTCAGACAATCTCCTAAATTTGATATCAGAGCGTTCAAAAGCAAGCTTTGAAAGTGCAGAATGGTCTCCAGTTGACACAAATCATTACTGAAGCCAAGACGGACATCAGTTTTCTTGGTCATAGTTGATCAGACTGGCGATCATCTACTTAGTAAGATAACTTAAATATGACCTTAAGCTGATCTGGATATTTCAGAACAAGGTGTTAGAAACTTTGTAGAAGGCAGTAAGCAAATAGCTTATTTCCAGTCAAGTATTTCGTTATCCGAATGTGTAAAAGCTGGGCTCAAAATCCAAGCATTTCCATACCTGTCAATATCTTCTTCCTCCTATTTGCAATGATTTGAAGGCATTCTCAGCCAAAATAAATATCATTGTCCTTCGCAAATTCTCAAGATAATGGCTTTCACAGCTTAGGCCAATGAGCTCCTTTGTGGTTCTATTTTCAACAAGCAACTTTTCATTTTTAACAATTTTAAATTGCCAAACATTTGGATCAGAGAGTGGTAGATCAGATATATATATATATATATATATATATTTAAGAATGTTTATTCCTTTCCTTTAGGAGAATAAGCTTATAAATATATGAAGAAGAAGAACCTACCCCTATGATAAAAATTCTGTCATGTCTTTTAGCAACTATTTTGAGAAAAGTATCATTTTAGCAGTCATTTTAAGAAACTGCATCAGAATTCACAGCATGTCTATTTTGACAACAGATAGACGTTTCTCTCTGTGAAGAAGTCACACAGAAAAAGAGATAAAAGTCTAAGACTTAAAAAGGCCTAAGACTTTATTGCCATCTTGTTTTCTTTTGCATTCAGATTTTTTTCTGCAGGATGGTTCAGCTAAAGGACCCCTTTTATATGCTGGACTGAAGGACCCCTTTTATAAGCAGGGACTGAAGCTTTCAAACAGCATCCTCCAAACTAGACATTCTGTTTTTCAGATTAAAGCAGCTAAAGCCTCAACTGAATTTACAAAGGGAGATAAGAAATCAATCATTGTATTAGGTTTTCTAAATAATACATTTCTCCCTTTGACTTTGCTTTAGATGGAATGCCATTTTCTTTCACCATGTGTCTACATGAAATTAGATTAACATATTTTAAAGATTTAAGATGAAGCTAAAGGTTAGGGCATTTTTATTTTTTTTATTTTTATTTTTTAAATTTTGTGATTTTCATTTTTAGTTGTACTAAAAGTTTACACATACATATGATGCAACATTTAAGGTAAAATTATTCTGTGTACATATAACATCTGCAGATTGTTATGTTACTAAGGCTATTTTTTGTCTAAAATGGGTTAAGATATAATAAACCCTATTCACTGATAAAAATGCAGTTTATTGGGCTTTTTCTTTTAACATCATTACATCTATGTTTTCCTCTATATATACAGTTATTTTAAAATATATAGTCTTCTACTCAACACAAAGAAAAATACAGAATAAAAAAATCTTTTTTTTAGACCTGTACTATCTACCAGGTTCTAAGTAACCATTTTAATCACAATTCACAGCAAAGGCAGTCTTGTGATGACAAGTGGCAAAAATGAAAAGAAAAAGGGAAGCAGAAACAGTAGAAAAGGTAGAAAGAAAATGATGAATGAAGGAAAGAAAGACGGCAGAAACAAGACTGTCATCCTCCTGGCTTCAGACCAGTCTGATCCTTCCATTGGGAGCCACTGTGCACAAGCAGGCTGTACCACATTCAAAAAGCAGCCATTGTCCCAGATGGGTAGTTTTCTGGGGGTTATCTTTCCACCACAGTAATCCTAAAAGAAATCAAAGGCTCACATCTCAATTGTTTTCAGAATTCAGCCAAAGTGGCTGGCAGTGACTAATTAACTCTCTTAGTCCATTCCCCCTCCCCCTCATGTGGTTTGATGGTGATGCCAAAGATCACATAATCTGGGGCCATGAGGAGCACAAGAGCCATATGTTGAAGTTCACTTCCTTCGTTTCTACTGACACCATCAAGTGACTAAAGCCAGGAGACAAATAAAATAAAATAAAATAAAAATGACACTGTTACTTCTGGAAATCATCATGAATGACCACAATCTCATTTGTTTGAGAAACATCATCACAGACCAGATCATTGGTCTACTTCTCACCCAGTGTTTTGCCTTTGACAGTGGCAACCTGAGATGCAATTTAGGCAGGGCATGCCAGCCTGGCCACTTTAAGGGATTTCTTCCCTTCATATTCACAGATAATCCAAAATTGTTGCATTAGGGATGTTATAGTCTCTACCCTTGCTTGATCTTTGTAATACCTGCTTATGAACCTGTTAGCCATGAAACTGTGGATAGCCTTTATGAATCTGATGGTATTGTCTACCTCCCCATCTTTGTGCCAGTAGATTTTAGAGGTTCACCACTGACTGCTTCAAGTACTTTTTTCCATTTATTGACAATAGATCTACTTCTGCCATGGGATATCCCTGATATCCCTACCTTGAATATTGTACCTTTCTTTTTTTTTTTTTTTCTTCCTTGTCCACCACCATCATGATTTTGGAAATATTAAACACACCACTCTCTCTCATCCTTCTCCTCTCTATATAAGAAGTTGCAGATTTTTTAGCTTTTAGCTTCTCCTGATTAGGCTACTACTTCATCCCTTCAAACATGTTGATTATCCTTCTCTACCTTTTCCAGTTCTAATGTGTTCTTCCTGAGTTGTAGATGCAAGAACTACACAGCATACTCAAAACACTGCCTTTCAAGGTTTTAGACAGCAGTGAAATGACATACATTGGCTTCTCCTTTACACCCTTCTTGATGACACCTAGTATTTTGTTAGCATTTTTGGTTGCTGCTGCACATTGTGCTCATGAGTTCAGGGAAATATCAATAGTAATTCAAAGATGTATTTCTGTGTTATAGCTGCAGGTTTTGAATTCAGTGTCAAGTACAGATGTCTTAGATAATTTTTCCTTAAATATATCCTTTTAAATTTACCCGCACTGAAACTCACTTGCCATATTTTTGCCTGCTTATTTTTGTAAGGTCCTTGTGGATGTCTCCTCCATGACACAGCTTCTATCTGGCAGAGCTTAGTACCATCTGCAGAGTTGGAGATTTCACCACACACTTCCTTCTCCACATCATTGATGGAGATACTGAATAAAATTGGTCCCAACCTTGAGTACAGAGGGACTCTACTGCTGATTACTCTGTTATGAAAAGTCGCCATTAAATGTTCAAACTTTGTCTTTAACCAGTTTTACTCTATACCCATGAACACTTTCTTTAACAATCTGATATGGAACCTCACCAAAGTGTTTTGAACATCCAAATACTTTATGTTCACCAAATCCCCCAAATCCATTCAAACTCTGACAACCTTCTAGAACAGCAGCAACAGGTTGGTGAGGCAGGTTTCTGTTTACAGAAGCCACATTGGCTCTTTGCTGACAGATTTCTCCATGCTAAATGCTTAATGGTCTTATTTCTTCTCACAGAAGCCACCATTTTACTATAAACAGAGGTCAGATGCATTGACTTGAAGTACCCCAAATCATTTCTAGAGCACCTTTTGCAGGTGGGAATCATGCAGACAACTTGCCAGTGCCCTAGCACAGTGGCCATTTGTGATAAAATACTGACCTCCCATTCATACTTAGAAATAAAATAACCAGACCACAGACCCCATGAGTAATAAAAATAATTTTACATTATATCCTGCCTTTTTAAAAGATGAAGCAAACTTTAAATACACTCTTTTTTATTATTATTATTTAAAAAAAGGAAATCAGCATAGAAAACTTCTTAACAGATACATCACACAGAGAGCTAGACTGGCTTTAAGTTATTTAGTTATTGTAAAACTAATGTATCTTTTAAACTTTGATGAAAGATTAATTTACATAATTAACTGTGACTGGTATAATGACTTTCCATAACTAATGTTCCTAATGCCACTTTGATTATATCTAAAATTATTTTATATAGTACGTAATCCTAATTGCTTATGTAACCTGAGCATACTTATCTTCTTCAATATATACTGTGCATTTTGTTTCACTTCGTCTTTATTTGTCTTCTATTTAAAGCTAAACTTTGCATACTTCCTTTAAAAAGAACCTAACACGGGTTGTTTTAATGATTATATGCTATTACTATAGCTTCTTAGTCTGAGTAAATTATCAATAGGGAATACTGATTTTCATTGAATCTAAAGGTTTTCATTCTAATACTGTTACAGACTTATCACATCACTTGAAAATCTTATATTTTGAATCAAAAATTGGTTTCTCCCCTCAAAGACATGAAAAGATATAATGATAGAGAGGTAAAAGCAACCTTTCTCTAAAACAGTAAAGTACACTGCCACTTCCAGGGGCTTATTCAGGCTTTGCTGTGATCTATTCTCTCATTTAGAGGTGCTACTTCTCAAATCAATCATACCATGCTCGGTCAGAGAAAAAAAAAAAAAAAGTTTTTAAAGTGGACTCATTTAATTGTGATCAATAGTATAAGTACTTCAAGCAAAGATTCAGCAGAACTAGTTGGGTACAACTTACAGCAAGAGAGACTGTGCCTGTGAAAGACTTGCTATATGCTTCAGGCACTCTTTGGTTGGCTCTTCAAGATCATCCTTTTTCTCTTCAGGTTCAGGTTTAATGAACTCCAAATTAGTTTCTGGAAAGTCAATCTTTATTAAAAAAAAAAAAAAAAAGGCAAAAAAGACAGAAGTCCTCTTAGTGATATGTATTCTCAGATACATCTATTAATAAATGTCATCCTGGATTTGTACAGGAAGCATACAAAATATGAGAGAAGAGGAGGTAACTCTCTGAGGATTTTCACTGCAAGTAATACTTAGAGAAGTTGGTGATATACCCAGCCCACGAAAATCAGCCCACGAAAATCAGTGGGAGCTTTGTCTCTGACATTCTTGAGAGAATTTAATCCACTGTATTTCAATTTTATTAAAGCTACATGTACTCAAGGCTGAAGTTGTTTTTTCCTTCCTTCCTCCCTCTCCTTCTTTTTAATGGGATAGGTCTTAAAGGAAAAGCATCCATTAGATTTTTTTTCCAAAAAAAACCCCACATAGGAATAATTTTGAAAAGCAGTTTAACAGCTTAAGAGATGGGAATCAGATTCCTGATATCAGTTCCTGCTGCTTGATTTCATATATGTTATACAGTATCTACCAATATTTCATTCTTTGCACGTTCACATGGGCATCAGAAATTTAGGAAAATGTTTTTAAGATACAGAGAAAGAAGACATTCCACCAAAATTATGAATCTCGAGGTCACGGTAATCTGAAAATGTAGGTTGTTCCTTAAAATCCAGTTCAATTTGCACATCCCATTTTGGTTTGCTCACATCGTAATCTCTTATCTATATATTTTCTATATGTATATACATTAGATAGGCATCACTCATCTAACTCAGCTAACAAAGTTATTCCCTACAAAATTTAAGTGTCATGTTGGCCACATCAGAAAAGCAATCTTTATGGCAGTATTTCCAGTATGTTCAAAAATCACGATATTGTCACGTATATGGCAATAACTGAGAAGGGGATGGGGAAATGAGAGACCCTCCTTTCTCATTCCTTTCAGCAGAGAAAGATTATAACCGAGTAGCCATTTACTGTCTGGACTTCCTTTATTATTAGGAGAGAGAGTTGTTCTAAGTCATCTTCTTGTCCCAAACTCCTCAGACTAGAAAATCCCTATTTGCTTGTCTATTAAAAATAGGGTATTTTTAGACCAGATTAATTTATCTGTATTATCTGTTCTTTTACATGTCATTTGCTAATAGTCATTTTAGCTTTTTAATACAGAAAGCAATTGGCTTTGCCCTCAAAGTACCCACTTGCTAATTTAACTTGGAAAGGTGACAAAACTACCAGGCAGACCTAATGCATTTTCAATACTGGGAGCACCATTCTGCCAGAGTTTGTGGGTTCTCAACATGTAGTCATGGAGGGAGAGTTCTACTGCCATTTGTTGAAAATTTGCTTGTAGATACTTCCTTTATAGCTCCTTCACACTAATTGCAAGCTGTATTTTACACTTATAATTGCACACAGTTCAGTACTACCCAGAACTAAAGTTCAGATTTGAAAAGCCATCTGCAAGTCATGTAACTAGTCAGCAGTCAGCAATTTTTCACAAAAGCATTTTTGAAAGCAAAATTATATTAATAAAAAATTACTTCATGAAAATCTTCCGTAGCTCTCAGAGGAGTCATCCTATATACAAATTATCATACATATATGCCACTGTACAGCATTATAATTTTCATCCACTAAGATTAACATGCCCTCTCTGAGCAGCTATAGTAGAAATAGGATTTCTAATTTGTGTGGTCTTTTTTTCAGTTTGTTGGAAAATAACTTTTCTTAGCTTTTTCATTTTCTTACCTGCAACGTTACTGAAGTTGGTATATCAGTACTGCAGATGCCTGGGGTAATCATTGATGCTGGAAGTATGCTGTCCAACTTCATGCTAAGAAGCACAGTTCCATGGATGAGCTGCCTGCAATGGACACACACAGAAATAATGCCTCAGGACTGGAGGTGAATTGGATTTATTGAAATCACATATAAAAATATAGAACTGGACAGCTTAAAGGACAAGTGAAAGGATAACAAACCTTTCATCTTTATGTGGTTAGTATAAATCCGGTCAAGATCAGTAGTGGCTGTACACTAGCAGCCTGTCTATCATAATGCTATCTATTTAGTTGCAGGGATTGTGGCACAAATCAAGCTGATGAGAAATTCAGTTCAGCTCTATACTTTACCATTGACTTCCTGTGTGACAGGGGTTGTCATTGAAGCTAGGTATAAAATGAGGATAACACCATATTCCTATCTTAGTATGTCATTTTGGGAACAAATATGGTAGAGACTGCGAAGTGTCAACATACTATGTAAGGTGGAGGGAGTGGAGGGCAACATACATCTAATTCCACAGAAAGAAGAAACTCATGACAATCTACTGTGACCAGAACAAATCCTGCTGATTTTATCAGTCAGAATGTGTAAATGGCAGGGAAGTAGGAGTACAGCTTCAGCCTTCAACAACCTAGGAGGAATCTGGATGGGATGGTTTGTACTACATGCACATTTGTTTTTTTGGACAGATGAAAGATTATGGTCCGAAGTACCTATCTGAGCATTACATGCACAATAAAGCCCTATCAGAAACAGGTGTGCATGTAGTCTGCAAATAAGAAAAAAGCCTGATTTGGCAGGTCTACACAATTCATTCCAAAAAAAAAAAAAACTGAATAAAATCAGAAAGTTCAGGTGTCAATTCTAATGATAACTAATCCATTCAAATTAAGAAAGCTGTACCTGGATACTATACTATATAGTACACCAGACTTACCCTCTAATTTGTCTACATCTTAATGGTTAGTTAGGATAAATTCAGAATTTTGATATGTTGAACATCTTTTCTTTTACTGGCTTTTTTTTTTTTTTCTGGAAAAAGTACATTTTTGAATTGCATACTAAAATAAATTGTTGCCATGTCATCTGAAGAAGAAAAAGGGGACTCCTGCAAAGTCATTTTTGTGATTCAACACTTTGTGCAAACCTAACTTAGGGCTAATTTTTGTTTTTCACTTCTGAACCTATTGATAAGTGCAAACATTTCATTTTATTGTGAAATACAGCTTGAGAGGATTAAAGACAAAGCCATTTTCTAGTTTCTTTTGCAGCTGTAGGCAGGCATATTTGCAGGGGAAGGGAGGCAGAAAAAGGAACTGTGATGTGAAGATACCACTTGGGGAAAAAGAGTTTGTGATATGAAGTTTTTCACACTCAGCCAATGTGAATGTGGAAGTGATCAGTGGTGGTTTCAAAGCTGTTTTCCTGTGATGCTTAACTGGAGCCACATCTCTTTGACCATCCCCTTGTGGACAGAAGTTTACATGATAATTTGAACTAATTACCCCTTAAGTTAGCAAGGAGAGGAATAGCTGAGAACTGAATGAACATGAAGACTAAATTATCCTTTTGATCTCTTTATTGCTAATCACTTTTATATCATGCTCTAAAACCATAGGGGGCTTTAAAGAAGAATATAGACAGTAGATTATTTTCCCGGGTAACCTGAAAATCTGTATAGGCAAATACAAGAAGTACCTCAGACGCACTGTATGTGTGTTTAATTGAGACATTTCCTGAATTCATTATTACAGCTCCTGGAAAGTAAGGAACAATTGGTAGGTGGATTTCTCCAGTCCCAGAGAAGCACCAAAGAAAGCAGAATTCTTTCAGAAGCAGAAGGACCAAGAATGCTCAGAATTTCAGAAACAGAAAGACTAAGAATGCTCATATGTTAAAGGAAATGAGAGGACTATGAGTAAAACCAAAGACCACTGAAACAGCATGGAGGTACTATCTCCTAAGAAAAAAGTGAACTAGTTTTAAAAAATATATATTTATACCTGTATACAAAATACACTAATTTATGTCTACAAATGAGTGAATAACTAAAGTTGTAAATCACTCTTTAGACCAAGGTGAGTCAATAAACACAGGCAGTATTTTAAAAATGTGTGAAGAGACATTGACTACTGAAATATGATGTATTCTCAGGTGCAGCTTTCCCTAGCAAACTTTGGGAAACTATATGCACTACACAAATAATACTCTTCTTTTGGACACAAAAACAGAACAATAACAAATAGCCTCGTGGGTGAATGAAAGTTACATTATATTTAGAAAAAGGAAAAGAGGTAGCAGGGTGTGCAGGATCCGTTCAGAAAAGGAAGGAGCCAGCATCATGAGCATTACAGTCATAATCTTTTCTGAACAGACTCCTCTCTCTGCTGTCTTGGACTGATGAACTCAGGCAGGTCACTCCCCATTTTTCCTAACAGTTTTCTTATCTATAAAGTGAAGACTGTAATACTGATCTTTGTAAAATGATCACCGTCATAGGTGATGGTTTCTATGTAGCAACTGGAAAAATTCTTTTCAGCATAAGGCCCATGAGAAGGTGAATAAACAAATGCTGCCTTGTGTATGCTGCCATTTATTTATTTATATTCTCACACAAAATCAGGGCAGGTAGAAACCTCTGGAATTACAGATTCCCAGCTCTTGTTTCCAACAGGAGCTAAAATAAACTGCCAGTCTTATCACAGAAGAGGACACTGCAATGGAAGGACAACATAAGGCACTGTATCTTACAAATTCAACCTGGTGTCTTAAATTCACATGGGAGACCTCATTCACCACACCCAGCAAGAGGAAAAATTTGTTGCCTGTTCTGATTTGGAAATACCACTGCAAAATAAATCATGTTGTTAGAATCAATGAACTCAGAGCAATGGGCACTGTGGGAGACATTACAGCTCCCAGATTGCCCCATATGATGGATTCCGTATTTGTTAATTAGCTCTAGATTGTTAAACTATTCAGCCCAAGAGACAAACACATTTTTCTGACATGAATGAATGGAAAATTGACACTTTGGTTTGCAAACACTTTTGAACTGACTCCTGAAACTAAGGAACATCATCAAGGGCCTTAATGATTTATGGTCACTTCATAAAGATAAGAAATGTGAATATGGAGGCTCACCAACTGGACAAGTCAGAAGCCATCATCATTGTTACTGTGTTCATTCACAAATGTATATAACATTGGAGTGGTGTGACTGTTTAGACAAGATATACCAGGAAAAAGAGGGCAAAATATGGTGCAAAAATAATGCAATTATCCCCAAACCTGACATAATAAACCTTAGAAATTCAGAGGTAAATTTAAAGGAAATCCAAAGCTGCTATGCTAAAAAGAAGCATGTTTTATGGCTAAGAAGCATTAGTTCTGCACTGGAATGATATCATGAAATAATTCTAATTACATGTACTACAACATTCTACAAAATTCACATTAGAGATATAATTTTCATCTGAAAAGAAATGTTATATGTCCTATAGACATTTACAAGGAACATATCTTCACTCCACAGCTTTTCTAGCTTCTTCAGACTCCCGTAAATCTGAAGACACTGAATATTGCAAATGGAAAATTATCAGATTACTCCAGATTAAAACAAATTTGAGGCTGTATTCTTAATTCTTTCTAATTTTGTGCCCCAAAACCTAACATACAAAAAATATTTATGATTAAGAATTTTAATGTCAACAACTACACCTAGGCAAAGACTGGAGAAAATTTGCAGGATGTCAGTTTTGTAAAGAATTACAAATAAACGCGCAGAAACACGCAAGACTGATTAGAAGAAATACTAACACATATTTGACAAATGGTATAGTGGCTACCCTCTATCCATCAGCTAGTATATCTCTCTTATACATTGGTCTGTAAAGGGACTTTGACATAGAATGGATTGGGTTGGAAGAGAGCTGGTCCTGCCCCAAAACTTTCTCTTCTTCTAGCCAAAGATGAAGGAAACTTGCATACATTAATAGCTAAAATAAGTTCAAATTTTCTTAATCTTCAGTTCAGACTAAATATAAAGAATTAAAGTATGAATGATTGAAGACACTGTACAATGAAAATAGCCATCAAGGAAGGAAGGAAAGAAAGGAAAGCATGTGAATAGATGCTCTCTGTCCTTATCTTTCCTGATCCTAAGAAGAATGGCTCAGTGACCAACTGGAACAAGGATTTGAACAAGGATGTTTGATGACCCAGACAAATACCTCAGGGCTACTGGCTACTTCAAAGAGCCAATTTCTGTCCTTTCCCCTGTACATTAAATCCTAGACCTGCAGATCTATTACAACTCTTTCAAAAACATAAATTCACCTCTAAGAAAAGTATTCATTTTAAGAAAGAGGTATTTTCCAAGTCAGAAATGTTTCGTTAGACATTTCCTGGTCAGATTTATTTAATCTTTTTATATAGATTTACAGTTTGTTCATTTAGAGACCCTAATACTATAATCTTTGCAGTAATACAAGGTACTCTCGATACATTAGCATAACACTACAGGTACAGACCTTTTCTTAGTACCTAAAGTTCTGAAGTACTCTGCTGAAATGAGTCTTGAAGTTTAGTTGCATTCCAGGCTCGAGGGGAGCAAAGTCTGGTTAATTGTTCATTGAAAGCATTATCTATAAAGAATCACTTCACAGTTTTAGTCCTGCTGCTCTCTATGTAGCTAAATTTGAGAGCTACTTTACTCTATCAAAAAATATTTATGACCTTCCAAGAAAAATGAAAAGCAGGCTGGGTGAATGTTCAGATACTTTCAGGTTTCATATTTGAGAAGGAATTTTGGGGGTATCCTTATTTTTAAATCAGTCTATCAATTCAAGTAATGGTGAATGAATAATTTTATGGAGTTGTGGTTAGTGAAAAGAGGAAAAGGCATTTATGCTTCTTTGTGTTAGTAATTGCTATAATTGTAAATGACACAGCTAACTGATTAGAGGGTGTTGATCATGCTATTCCTAAATTATTCCAACCAACAACTCAATTTTTATTTTTGCTTTAAAGGGTCATTTCAGCAATGATCTGAACAAATATACAGCAGATGAAAGGAAAGTAATCCCACATCCCCTTCACTGTGCTGATTGTGTGTACTAAGAAATAATGGAGCCATTTTTCAGTAGAAGTTTTATAATTGTCTGTGTGACTTGGAGATCTACCTAAGGCAAATCAATATATTTGATCTGAAAATATACATTACAAAATACATAATACAGGGAGCCAAGGACTAACAAATATTTCAACAATCCTTGATTTAGAACTTAAATGCTGAAAAAAAAAATAAATTAAAAAAAAGGCTGTAGTAAAACAGGTGCTCTAGTAGAAGAGGATTCTCATGTGTCCTCTTTACCTCCAGAGATGCCTTCCTAACTGTTTCCCAGTTAAGATCCCATGCTTAATATTTTGCCTCTGCATGTACCAAGCACACATCAGCTTGTTGGGGCTGAGAACAAGTTAACATTTAATCTCACGATTTTCAGAGGTATTCCCTCTGCACATTTCAACCTAAGCATCATAATGGTAAAAATACTCAAATTAAGTACAATGCATATTTTCTTTAAAAAGACACAGAAAATGGAGGAGTGATTGATGTACTCTTCTTTCTGATTAGCCTAATGAAAAGTCATTGAATAAAATGCCTGAGCAGTTCTTAGAGCAAGGTTTTGATTCATGTTTCTTTCCTTCCTTCAAGCTAAGAGCTCTAATCATTCAGTCATAGAAGAATGTTCTCTTTCTCTGAATAGAAATTCAAGCAATCTTGAATTTTCTCCTGAAAAAAATGGAAAAAGCTTCTAGCCCAGTCTAGCATTTTAAACCTCTTGGCTTAGAAGTTCAGAGGAATCCACAGTCTTTCATACCATGTAAACGCATACATGTAATTAGTTTAATTAGTTTCATTTTGTTTGGTGCTCTGTTTTTACTTTCCTTTTTTTTTTTTTTTTTTTTTTTTTTTAAATGGTTATTGCCATTACATGCAAAAGTATATGAAGATATATCAAGATGAGGAAAGAGCTATAGGTTAGATACAGATTCTTATGCAGAAACTTGTGGGGCTTGGGCATATTCGTCTATTTCCCATCTCAGGCATCTGTGCATTCAGCAAGTCTGCTGTTGTGAATCTTATGCTGTGGCATGCAGGGTTAAGGTGTTTAAAGAAAAATTAAGTATCATTGTAATAGCTTGATCTAAACTCAGATGCCGCAAGGAATCGACATAAAAATTAAGTATCCTCATAACAGCTTGATCTAAACTCAGATTTCTCACTGCTACTAAAATATATAAAAGGTTCTGTAGAAAGTTTACCTTAGATCTCTGTTCATGCATCATTGCAGAGACAATCAAGCCTACAGGTATCTTTAAACCACTGTTATACTGTGTTATGTGTAGGAAAAAAAAAAAAAAAAAGATTAAAAAAAGAGGAGAAAACTTAAGTGGCCGGTAGAGGGAAAGTTGATAATTGTGGTCATCACTAACTGTCTGACTGAGTAGAATGAACAATAGCAAGAAAGGAAAGCAGTCTAAAAACAAAACAACAACAACAAAAAAAACCACCATGACTGTGAACAAAAAGCTGTGCTGAGAAGGCATTTGTAAAGCTGCAACATGGGTGCAGCAAAACCTTTCAACAAACCTGAGGAATTTTATTGTGTTTAACTGTAACACAAGCCAAGTTCAAAAAGAAAGTATTGAAAAGCTTATAGGTGGAGCTCTTACAGGCACATCAGGATCAGTTTACTGTAATCTAATTTGAATTTATTTATTTATCTCTGTATTCTTCCCAAGTTGAGTGTAACCCTGTTCAGGAATGGTCTTTTCTCAATCTACAATACAAAAGCGAACTTACTCTCTTGGATACAATGGGGAGCATGTCCAAGCAAGCACCTCTGTGTTTTTAGAAGCACTGTTTACTCCAAGTAGTTTTATTGTCAGTATAGTTTCCCTTGGAAGAGCCTTTATTTGCAGAGGAAAGTTGATTCTAAACGAAAATCGAAAGAAAAATAAAAGAAATTTAGCATTGTTACCGCAAGTGACATCTTCTCCCATTTTTCTAGATGCCTTATGATGTATATCAAGCTATAAATTATGAGAGTGCAACTCTGAAGGAAAATGCAACTGATAGATCCTTTCAACACACCAGCTACACGCTTTTAAGTATTGCCAGACACTAACTTGGGTGATAATACTTGAGAAGGGGCAAAGAATAACTCACTCACTTCACTGGTAACCACTACAGCTGACATCACTTCACTGGTAACCACTAGAGCTCACAAAGGCAGGAGAAGCTTAGTTAAATTCTTGCTTAAGAATTATCTTATCAATCAATGAAGGGTTAATTCAGAATAAGTACCTCCCCTAAGGGTGAACTGTAAACCAATATTTAGTTATTTGCTGGCTTGTGTCTTCAAAGGAAAACAAAACTTAAGAGACTAATAGCAGTGCTCTGAGTAGGGTATGATAATAATTCTCTTGTTCACATGTGCTTCAGTGGAGTGATATTTCTCAAGCACAATCTAAAATCAGATTTTGTCTTAACAGGAATGAGTGATTCATTTTTTTTTAATGAAAAAAATCAGATATATCTCAACTTCATATTGAAGCCAAATTGACTGGTCATTTAATTTGTATATATTGATTAAATGATTGACATAAAAACATAACTTAGAGCAATTCTAATAAATGAGATACTTTCATGCTATATGGAAATATCATGTTACTATCCAGACATGTGTAAACATACTTGCTTTTTCCTGAAGAGAATGTCTATAGTGGATGGAGCCTTTCTAATTTTTTTTCCATGTTTATTCAGGAAAAACTTAAATTTCTCAAGCAGAAAATGAGGTTAACTACTTTTTATTTTTTTATTTTTTTTCCTTTTGGTATAAACAAAATCAATACAAGGGGCTTAAGGGTAAAAGAATTATTTTGCATTGACAGCATAAGCATTAAGAAAACAAAAGGTCTGCATAAAATTGAGTTAAAAAAAAAAAGATAAATTTAAATACAGACTCCATTTAATTTTCACATATTCAATCTAGATGGCCAGAACAATACAACTTTCAGCATTAAAAACAAAAAAAAACAACAACAAAAACAGTCATGTAGTAAACAAATGTAGAAATTGTTATTTAAAAAGTATCAAAGCCTCAAAAACACAAGGATTATGGGTGGCAAAAATACAAGAAGGTAACAGTATAATATAAAATCAACATAAGATTTTTCTCCAAGTCTTGTCACTCCAAATCTGTCACAATTCTATTGGCTTCAGAAAAGTTTGCTTGAAAGCACTGAGGAGCTGAAAATAAAAATTGGTTTAAGCTGAAAGTCTCAAGCATGCTATATTTGCATGAGAGTCAGGATTTCAGGTGATCGATCCTAAACATTTTGGAAATTATTCAGATTTGCTTATGGCTCTGAATAATAAAAAAAGCAAGACAGCAATTTCCTACTCTTTATAATTAACATGAATAGAGAAACGATTCTAAATTGTGTTCCCACACGTCCCTATTTATAGCTTTTAACTCTGCTTCCTGTCTCATGCCCCCTTCCTCACTCATAATTGGAGAAAAAAAAAAAAAAAAAAAAAAAAAAAACACTTTTGGAAAACTGTTTTACATGTCATGAATGGTTTGTTCTGCCTTTTTCATTTAGAGGCCAAAAGCTCTGTCCATATTTCTTAATACCTTTTGACAGAGTTACACAACTTTAAAGTATCATTAATATTTTCTGTGAAGAGAAACAAATAAAAACCAAGACATGAATCATCTAATATAGAAATTTGTTAGCACTCCTTGTGAATGTGGAGAAATGAAAAAAAACTGACAATACCCCTCTCCTTACAGAAAGCAAATGCTTGTCAGAGATTCCCTAGGACACAATATATAGCACTACCAGACATACGCACATGGAAAAAGAACCTGGAGACTTAAACAAAAATTAGGAATCCCAAGACTTAAACCATGGGCCAAAGATTAGCAAAATTTCCCTTCTAGTGACATTATATACATAGAAGGGAAGTATTTGTACTATTTAAGACTTTTTTTTTTTTTATTAATGTACGTCTAAGTATACCCTCTTAGTATGATACTTTCTGACTGAATGAGGCTGAGACAGAGATGACTAAAGAGGAAATAGGAAATGGAAAAGCATGAGTGAACAACTTCAGCAGTAGTTGAGAAGAACAGAGAAGCTACTCACTGAGACAGTGCTGTTTACAGCTGTTAGATAAAGTTATACAACTGGTTTCAAAGGCATCATAAGAGCACTCAACACTGAAGAGCTCTGGGGCACTCTGGTCTTTGCCCTGAGAAAGTATAAACAAGATAGACATGCCAAACAAAATATGGGGAAAAAGGAAATCCAAAGCCAAGAAGGTGATGAATGGTAGGCTTAATGTTAATTCCATATTTCATGTCTGTTGGTTTAGCATAAATTACAGAGGATGGAAAAAGAAAGGAGTTGGTGGAATGAGGAGACTAAGAAGAGCCAGTTAAGAAAAAAAAAGTAAGAAAATAATTGAGAGGCCTCAGCCATTTACAAATTAAGTTGATGAGAAGTAGAGGGAGTAATTTTGGACTGTGTACATTATTAACTAAATAGTATCAGCCTGTTCAAACATTACACCAATGTGATACCCATTTTTCAAAGATAACACAGGTTCTAAAGGAAAAAAAATAGACTTCTAAAAAGAACAAACAGACAAAAGACACAAGATGAGGCATCCTCCTTATGGATCAAATGATTCCCACTTTTTCTGAGAACATTCTGTGAAGGACAAAAAATGATAAAAGATATCACCAAAAGATCATGTTCAAATACACACACACAGAAAAAACCCTACCAAGTTCAGACAGTAATAGGTTAAAGCAGTGTAAAACACAAACTAAATACATGAAAATCAGCAAATAAAGCAAGCCTTGTCTTTTATTGAAACACTCTTCCTAGATTTTTAATTATCAAAACACTGCTCTCCATTTTCTTTTGCCTTGTTTAGTCAGTCCTAATCAGGACTCATTTTTAGTTTGCTAGTTTTATTTTTTGGCCTGATTGATCCCTAACTGTTCAGTGAATAGGTGACTTCCTAATGTAATGGAAGCTCTTCTTGGTGACCTTTTACCACATTCATTTTCAATGGCTGTGATCAACTGAAAATAGCATATAGATTAGAATGAAAGTAGCACTTTAACAATTCAGGAGAAGAAATCTTACAATAAAAAAATCATCTCTGTGAATTTCTGAATGTATTCCCTTCTGTTTCAGAAAGTGACTTTAAAGATAAAATATAAGCAAGAGTAAACACAGTTACAGTTTTAGTGATACAGATTTCCTACAATAACAAATGGTGCCACTTGATGACCTATAAAAACCAAGGGTAGTAATACTTACTTCATTAAAATATTCTATTCTTAATCCATTCCAACTCAAATTCTTGCAAAAAGTGCTAATGAGTGTTTATATACATGTATTTATTGTATGAAATACAAACCAGCCTGTTCTTGAGTATGTTTTATCTTATGGTAGTTAGGCACATAACTTCAGTGCTAAAATGACACGACCTCTGCTGTTCCTCCTCTCTGTATGTTTCAGATTATTCTGAATATATAATCTGAATGAGATATATATTATTATATATAATACAATTATAATGATTATTCTGTCAAGTTTGGTGCTGTTTGTTCTTTCTTTTTTTTTGAGAGAGAGAGTTAGCAGCACCAATAGCAAAAACACAATTTCCCATTACACAACTGTGACAAGTATTTCATATTTAATATAAATATGAAAACATAAACACAAACATTTCCTTTCCAGTGCACATTGTCATACAGAAAAGATCTTCTCACCTCACTATCCTGATTAATATTTGGATAAAATTCCAAAGTCACACTGTATTAAACACAACTCAGTACAGCTGTCAGCTCCTTTCTTTATGTGAAAACATTTGATTTTGCTGTTAAGTGCTGTGTGAGTTTTAAAGTAAGAACATGTGCGCTATAAGCACCTGTTTCTGAATAAAATCTGCCCTGTCAAGCAACCAAAATTCTGGTGGATCAAAGACCATGAGGGAAAACTCCAGATGTAAGACTATCAGCTGGTTTAAAACACCCCTTTGCATTTTGGCTAAAAATAGCAGCTCTTTGCAAATCCAGTTCCAGATACAAGCTAAAACATACTAAAATCATGTCATATCTGGCTGCCTAGCTTGTGCTTCTGGATCTCATTAGGTCCAAGAAACCTTCCCTTATGATCTGAGGTTTACAGAAATCTAGGCTAACCATTTCTATGTGGAAAGGTGAAAGGAAACATGGAAAAACCTGCCAGATAGATATACATTTGTGGTTTTATAATTTGGAATTGATTTGATTCAGAATTTGAAAATGATTTTTGAAACTCATGCAACAATAAAAAAAAGGAGAAAGGTGCATTTGTGAACTAATGCTTGTGAACTAATGCATTTGTGAACTAAGTTTCGTACAATTCTAGATCTTGTTTCTGGTGTTAAGAGCCTCTTACAAATATCTATGAAAGAATTTGGTGTGCATACTTAACTGTTTTTCCATTAATCTCTTTGCTGGAATTGCAGACATTTAATATGGATTTTGCAGAAGGAGAGGTTTAAACAGAAGTACTGAAGCTTTCATCTGATTTATTTGTTTTCACAGAAATGGAAGAAGAACAGAGTTCCAGTCATGCCTGAAGAATTTATTTCTATTCTATTGCCTTATATTTTGTTTTATCAGGAGGTTGTGTGTAAGATGCATTCCAGAAAGGAATCAGCCACTTTTTAAAAGCCAGAAATACTCATAAACAATACAGTCCTTCCTCTATGTTTGAATTATATCTGTCCATATGTACCAAAACAAATAACTTGACGAAAAAGAACTTGACTGCACATGGCAGGCAATTGGCAGCCTTTATTCTAAAATTCTAGTCTCTTAATGAAAGGTCCTCATTTTAAAACCAGCCTGATTATCTAAGAATCAACAGCCATGTTCCTTTCTAAACAAAGAATTAAAGAAATGTTACAATAGGTTCTCAAGCTGGACTGCGTATCTATTTAGAGGTGGATCCAAAGTGCAAAGTCCTCACAAGAGAACCAAAATATAGTCTCTTGCATCTCCTTTCAGTTTCAGTATTCTCCCAAAGCCAGCAGTGCTGAACAAAAGCTATTCTCAGACTAGCTGAGTTTAGCTTATTCTCAGACCAGACTTAGCTTAGTGCTATTGCTCTTCCCTTTGGCTATTGCATTCTGTTCCCACTCCAAACTCCCTAAATTTCTCTTAATTCTGTGGGGTTTAATTTGCACAGAAGATACGTAATAACACTGTGGGCCTGTGTTCTGTTTTGTTTTAAATTAACATTCAGTTTGTAAAGTCTTCAGAAAAACATACATCAAACTCAGACCAAAACTTACTTCTCATTCCACTCCGCCAGGAAAAAGAAGGACCTTTTAACTGGTATATTTTTGCAAATCTTCACTTGACATATTGTCTTCCCAGCATAGGTCAGTGAACAGGAAAAAGAAAAAACTTTGTAACTACAAAGAGAAAGAGAAAAGAAGATTAACTGCAGTGTAATATATCCAGCATAGTTTACCGTGGCTAAACTGTTCATAAAGGGCTAACTGTTCATCAGGGCTATCTGTTCATAAACTTGTGAATGTCCATTCTTATGCAGAAAAAGAATAAAAATAAAGAACCTCATTTTAATATTTTATTTTTAAAAATCTACATTTTAATGTTCAGAGTTCAAGAAATGTCTTTGAGACACCTTTGATTCTGGTCCATATTTTTGGCATTAAGTCTAACTTTTTTTCATTATTGCAGTCAATGCAGTTGCATAATTGCATTATTGCAGTTTAGACATAAGTTTTGAAGTGTTTCAACTTGGTCATCATATAACTTCAGTCAGCAAACTGTTTACACTTACTTTTCTCAATCTGCAATAACAACAACAACAACCAAAACAAAAAACACAAAACACCAGGGTAATAATTAAGGGAATCTATACACTTATTACAGCAGAAGCATTAAAGACATCTGTGCTCGTATTTGTCACATACTTATCTGACTGGTTTCACAGTGTAATTCAGGTCTGCATCTACTTGTGGGTTTCATATTCTTATTACTGAAATATTTTCTTTCTTTCTTTCTTTGTCAAAAATGAGAGCAATAGCGTACACTCAACTAATGTTGTTAATTAGTCTTGTAACTTCCAGATCCTCCTAAAATCCTACAAAATTGTCACACTCAGCTTTAGGCCACATGCTGTATAAGAATGATGAACATGGGAAAGAAAACAGAGTCAAATCTGAAGAGCAAGTCTGAAGCATTTGCAGACTAAAGGTGCCTGGCGTTGCCTTATTTACAAGCACTGTTGCTGATCTCTTCCAGAATGTTATAATAATTGTTAGAATTTAAAAAATCTGTAGTATTTATGAGGTATCTATGCAAAGAAAGGAAAAAAAAAAATACCTTACAAGAGTAAGAAATGTTTTTGCTCTTAAATATGGCATCTATCTTCTAGAGTTCAAAGGCTACAAACAATTGGAGTATAGTGAAGAAAATATTATTATTATTATTTTTTACCGTAAACTGATTAAGCTCTGCTGTTTAAATATAATTATTGATACACAATATAGTGATATGTCCCTGATTTATATACCCTAAGACCTAATCCTGGAAAGATTAATCTTTATGCAAGGTTTAAGTTCAGAGTGCACACGCTTCAACACATATGTCTAAAATTGTAAGAGTGTCCAAAGGAAGGTAACAAAGATGGTAAAGGGTCTAGAGGGGAAGACATATGATGAGTGGTTGGAGGACTTGGTTTGGAGAAGAGGAGACTTGGTTTGGAAAAGAGGAGACTGAGGAGAAGCCACATTGTGGTCTACAACTTCATCAAGAGGGGAATGGAGGGGCAGGCACTGAGCTCTGCTCTCTGGTGACAGAGACAGCACCCGAGGGAACAGCATGGAGCTGTGACAGGAGAGGTTCAAGCCGGATATCAGGAAAATGTTCTTCACCAAGAAAGTGGTGGGCACTGGAACAAGCTCCCCAGGGAAGTGGTCACAGCACTGAGCCTGCTGGAATTCAAGAAGCATTTGGACAATGCTCTCAGACGCATGATCTGTTTTCCTTTTTTTTTTTTTTTTTTTGTTGTTGTTGTTTTTGTGTGCATGTGTGTGGTCCTTTGGGGACCCAGGACATGGACACAATGGTCCTTGTGGGTCCCTTCCAACTCAGATATACTCTGATTCTTTGTAGAATGTTTTACCTAGGTATCCTCTCTATAAGTTCAAAGGCATGGTACTCTAGTCTTGTCCCAAAGATCACTTTATATCATCCCAACATAGACAAGAATTTGAATTTTGGGCTATAGAAACAAATGCAGCCAAAGATGATGCTAGCAACATTATGCCATTGGCATCAAATAGGGAATATCTGCTTAGGATCTAAATGAGACAAAAGAACAAACTGATAACAGAAACAAGAAGGAATAAAAATACCATGTTTTGCAACATTATTCTGAAACTGGTAAGGTCCGTACCTGTTTTTTCACGAAGGACATTAAGACTGGAATAAGGAAATTGAGAGCATAAATATAGAAATTCATGAAGTGCCAATCCACAAAAGTGAGCTTGAGAGGAATTTGTTGAGACACTAAAATGATACCATAAAACAAAGGTAGGTCCCCCTCTCTTATCCCAAACAATTAGAAGAAAAGCTGTTTATTGAATACTAGTATGTATGAAGAGACGATGAGAGCCAGATAGAGATGTCTAAATTCTAACATTTATACTGTATATGTTATATTTATGCAAGTATATATATTAAAATAATGTTAAGAACAGCAGCGAGATCATAAAATCTGACCTTCTGGAGAGGGAAAAACAAGTATTGTGACATGGTCAGCATGAAATTATGCAGTACAGAAATAACCATAAGGAATGTGGGTATGAAGTTAGTAAAAGTATCTGAGGAAAGTAGGTGACATGGACTGCAGTCTATGTTAAGAAATTCACATTAGGTACGAATATTGGAAAGACTGGAAAGGGAGATTAAGGTGGAACAGATTCTCATTTTCACATGCTTGAACATAGTGTTCAAGACATCAGTGGCATTTTAGGCCATATGTAATTTCACATTTTTCTGGTAAAACATAAAATGCAAGGGGAATGTTATAACCATCTGCAATATTAGGCTAGTGATTGTAGTTCTCCATTTATTACATTAACTAATGCAAATTCTCTCAGATTTTTATTAAACTGCTAATTACAGCTAATGCTGTATAGTACACTCTTTTGCTCATAGTCTAATGCAAATGATCCCACTGTTTTTTAATCAGTCATTTGGAATTCAAGGTAAAGTGGGATCAAGGGGAAAGTACTAATAAAAACTTGGAGAACAGCATTTTCAGTCATAAAAATAATGTGACCAGACTGTAGTCATCTCCCCTCTGATTTTACTGGAGTGGTAAGAGGAGAACATCAGTTTTACATAGAGTAGAAAAAGCAGTTATTTGAAGAGACAACTAATTTGGAGAAAAAAAAAAAACAAAACAAAACAAAAAAAAAACACCAGTGCTGAACAGAATATTTCAATCAGCTTTTTACTGAAGTTGTGTCCCTTTTTGATCTCCTCTGCTAGGTGGATATACCAGGCATGTTTGTACCCATAAACTGTACTTATTTTAATCAACATCTATAAAGAGGATTGTCAATGCACATACTTTACTGAGTAGTGTGGTTTGAATACACAGTGAACAAAAATTGCTCATAAAGTCTCGTTCAGATTGCGTTTAAGCAAGCACCCTCTGATTAACTTGGTAACCCTTCCAGTTACTTGTGCTGCAAAGGCTGCACAAAGCCCCAAACCAAATTCTCTTAGCACGTGACACACATACTCTCCTCTGTTCCTCTGAGCAAGTCAGTTACAGAAGCACTTGTACAGATACCCATCAAGGTCCACACTCTGACTGCCTGTTACCATCCTTCCATACTGGTCAAGGGCAACCACGTAGGCCATCTCTTTAACTTTCCTTCTATCAATGGGGCCTGGAAACCTCCTACTTAGTCAGCTTACTTTAGTGCTCTTTATGCAAGAAGAGTAGTGGAAATGCACCCACTTAGTTTCTAATGTTAATACAGGAGTATCACCAAAGCAATAGTGGTAAGCTAGCACCTGGGAAAAATATGTGATTGTGAGAGATGAGACAACACCCTTATTGTGAACACTTGCTAGATCTCCTCCTACCTGTTCACCCACACTTCTGGGATGTTATGGGCAGCATAAACTGTAAAGCTGAGCTGAGAATCAAGGCTGATGTCTGCACATGAAGGGCTTTTAGGTATGCTGGCAAGCTGGAAATCTGTTTCAAAGCTGCTGCTGTAAACATGGATGAGACGAGAGATGGCCATAGAGAGCTCAGTCACAGCAGCCTCCATTAATGCTAAGAGGAGAGAGGGAAATAAAAAAGGTTAGCAATAGGTCAGCTGTGATGAAGCATGTTTATCTTAAACCATCAGTTACGGCTTTAAAATGCTTCCTAATAAAATTTAATTAAAATGACATAACCTACCAACTGAAGCCAATTAGCCATCTGTGCTTCTGAAACCAGCCTTAGCTCATTTCTGGTGTATCATTAGCAGTCTTTCATTACAGTGCCTTCAAATTAAGGCATTTTCCAAGTAAGCCTTTTAAACTACAGCAAGTTAGCGTGTGCCTCAGATACATCATTTTAGCCTATTAATTTTTGTGCTGGACGAATTTTTATTATGTAAGCATTTTGTAAGTTATGCAGTAAGTAGTTGCTTATTTCAAGGGAAACAGCAATGCTGCTGTAGAATGGAGAAAAGGCACTGGTTAAATTTTAGGAATATAAAGCTAAATATACATAAAGCAAATATACATAAACAACTCATAAAATATATATAGCATCATCCATAATCAGACACAGTCATGTATTGGTCATAACATTCCACAGACGCTGAAAGATGTATCTACACAGATACATCAAAAGCAGGCTGTCCACTCATTTATATTGTACCTTTATTTATGTTTTTTCCTTTGGCATCAGCTCTGGTCTTTTTCTGCAATTACTGGCTTTTATCCACCTTCCCTCTCTCTGCATTTTTGGAGTAGCTGGGGACTTCCTGATTGCCAGTGTAAATTAAAATCCCCAGCCCTTGCAACCTCCATCAAGTAAAAAGAGCTGGTACAAGCACTCTCATTTCTCAGGTAAGGGACAGTTTGAGGAAGGAAGTGTCATAGCACATTGTATCATTCCAAGATCAGAATGATTTGGCTTCCAGAAGGGTATCCAAAATTCTCCTTCTCCTCCCCTCTATCTCCCAGGTTTCTACACGAACAAGAGCATACACTTACCACCTTTTGCCACAGTTCTCAACATACACCCTACACTTGCCAGGACACTGAACTCAGTAGCCATTTATTCACCATCTATTACCAAAAAAAAATGTCCCAGGAACAGGAAGCCTGACACTTACTTGCATTAGTTTTCAATACTTGGGATAGGAGCAAGTGTCCAGCCCAATAGTAGCTAAAGACAGCATGATTCAGTGAATTTAGCTAGCCCAGTTTCCTACTAGAAATGTCTCCAAACAAAATATCACTGGTCTGGAACTTTATTTCCCTTCTTTGATACCCTTTGGCCTTTAAACTAGAGAATACTCAGAATTATTGAGTCACAAAATGCATGGCAAAAAAGTGCAAAGGAATTATATCAATGTTCATTCTATAATGAAGACATTTAAATTACATAGCAGTGCAGACATATTCAGCTTTGAAATATATAGTTTATATATTAGTGAAATATATAGTGAAATATATATATTTCAACATATAGTGAAGTTTGCTACTGGAAATACTGACACCAAGTTACTGCACACATGAAGGACTGGCTAGAATACCACACCTTGTCTGGTTGTAATCATCTTCCACACACATGAGCAGAATCATTTTAGAGACTAATCAATTAAGAAAACTCAGTCCTTTTACCCTGTTTATATAGTATTTAGTTCTGTGCCTACCACATATTTCTTTTTTTAAATTTATTTATTTACACTCTTTACTATTTTCTCTATTTATCATCATTCTCCATAATTGCTCTGAGTATATCTTTAGCTTTAATGCATTTTTCCATAGGATACCATATTATTCTCAAACCCAGTCCTCTTGATTGTGCGATAAGATGTACACCTTCCAAACTAAATGTTTAATTTGCACTGAATTCTTTTACATTCCAAGGAATTACCTATAGTCATATATACAAAACCTTTTTAAGAGGTCTAGAAAAGAACATCAGTGGATTTTTACCATAGCACAGTATTTACAGTGAGAAAAAACAGCTATTTAGGAGACTCCCTGACTCCAATCTGCTCAAAGAGACAGATAGGTAGAAGTAATGTAATAGCAAAGTCCTTATTTATGCAGGTTGGCCCACTAAAGTCAATGATTGCCAAATACAACCTTTTCAGCATTTTCTGAATAGTGAGGGGCAATGGAGTTTGGAATCCTTATAAAACTTCCAGGTGTTTGCTGAATCATTCCCTTTGGCCCTACACTTTATACAATCTGTATTCTATGCCGTATGGCAATTACTCAATTTTTTTTCAAGAACAAGAGTAAATGTATCATATATCAACGAAGCCACAGAAAGAAGGAAATATTCTTTGCAGAAAGAAAAAAAATCATGTGAAACATACACAGTAGGGTAATGTGTAACATTTTCCCTAAAAGAAAATGTTCACAGGCTAGATGCCTATTTGTGTATCCAAACTCTCCTCCACTGGCCACATTTGCAGATGATTCTATCCAGCTACCTGAGAGACATAACTGAATGCCAGATAGGTAAAAACAAACAAAATCCCCCAAAACGGAGGGAGAAGAGGAAAAACATAAGGAAAATCACATTTTGTTACCTAATTTACTTGTTACATGCTTCATTCTGTCAGTGGTGAGGTGCAAAAGGTTTCCTGTGTGTCAGGGGTCTGCTCGTCCTACAAGAACTATGTGGCTAGATGGGGCAAGGTTAAAAGTCTTCACGTTGTTACAGGCAGTGTCTGTGAGACACACACAAACACCAGTGAAGGAAGATGGGAAATTTTCTTCCTTTTCTGTTTCTCTCTTTCAAAACTCCATCTTTCACCCAAGAATTTGCAGAATCCGTGCCCAACTGCGGAAACTGAGCCAGTTTGGAAGTAGGATCTGGTGGTCACTGCAGACTGGTTCTGTTGCTAAGATAGCGTGAAGGGTGAAGACAGCAATGGAGCAATCATTCTGTCCACCAGCAAAAGGAGATGAATCAAATTTCAGTGTTATTTACCTAATTAATAGGAGATCCAGCATGATTCTTCTCATGAATACAGTTCCTCAAGTGTAAGCAAACGTCCAAGTATGACTTAGTCTGCAACTACAACATTTTTTCCTACATGTGTTTTCTTACTTGTCAGCTCTCAGTTTAAAACCACCCAGTAGTTTTTGTGCCACAGTCAGCCCTTTCCTTCTCCCCTTCCCCCCTGCCCCCACCACCCCCCCCTTCACTCATTAAGCTTGGTGGCAATTAGCTAAATTAGAGACAAACATCTTGGCTAGTCTGTAAGTGTCCATTACTCACAAGAGTTGGTCAGCAGCTTTTCACTGTATTTTTATGAACTGCTAAATAGGATTTGTTACACTGAGACTACACAGCCCATTCATGAAGGCAGAGAGCTTTACTGCTTTTAATGACTAATAAATCTTAGATGAGAAAAGACTATAGCGTTTCGATGTTTTACATAGCAAAGGCTGTAGACGTCCTATAGCAGATCCAAAGTTTTAGGTATGCCAGAATTTATTTTCCAAAAATGAGTCCCATTCATAGTTAATCTCAAAGGGTATGATGAGTATACCACATCAAAAAATGAATTGTGACTGAGATTAATAATCTCACAACTGAAGCCTCAATTTATTGCTGGTATGGATTTATTCAGCACCACCTTCTCACTGCTCCATTGTGGAAATGAGATGAAAATAAGGGAAGAGAATGTTAACGGCAACTGACAGATGTGTTTATTTCTGACACATCCTCCTTGTACTTGAAGTCTGAAGGCATGAATTTCACTCTTGATGAGAAACAGAATAATCCATGCCATCCCTGAAAATGTTAATGAATATACTTGCATGTACTTTCAAGAGATAGTAAGGAATATACTAGCTTATTCCTTATCCAAAAAAAAAAAAAAAAAAAAAAAAAGTATTTTTCTCAGTCCAGTTTTACAATTCACATATGATTTCAGTATCAGACCTTAAAACATAGTAGGCACTTTGCTAGCAGATGACACCAACAATACATATTGAACATGCCCTGTCTGATTTTGTACACATTTTCTCCAGGTAAAACACAACAAGTATCTGGTTGAAAAGAATTTGGATGGAAGGCTAAAGATTCTTGTGTCACCTTAAAGATATTTTGGAGAACTTGATTTTGACATTACTCTTTCCCACTTATTTTAAGAGAAAGGCTCACCCTCAAGATTTAGCTGAGGTTCTAAGCAATGTGAATTAGACCACCATCAGAAGAAAATGAGTAAGAAAAAGGCAAAACATGAAAAGGCTGCAATGCCAAAACTGATCAGCTGAAGTTTCCATTCCATGCACCACTATTTTTGTTGTTGTTGTTATTGTTGTTTCCTCCTGTTAACTGAAGAATCCTGTGAATTATCTTTTGAAAGAAACTTAAAAATCTACTGCTGTCCTAGTACTACTATACAAAATGTTTTTGCAACTTACTTTTTTTTTTTTTTTTTTTTTTTTGAGGTCTGGGGGATTGTAGTTATACAAAAATTCATCTTAGTTAAACAAATCTTGTTAAACAACACCTTGACTTCTTGACTTTCAGGAAAACATATCAGGATGTAACACAGCAACAACTTAAAGAATCATGCTCAAAATTAAAAACAATGCAGGAGAGGCTTACAGAGATGAAATATATTCAATAAAAGCTCTTGACATTTTTCTATGCTCTGAAAACAAAAAGTGATCTTTCCAAAGCAAAATTATAATGGCTTTGTCCCAAGGAAAGAAGGAAGAGTTTTCTATTTAATATAGGAAAACTTTAAAATAAAGCTACCATTCTCCTCCTTCCTCCTTTTATTTTTTATTTTTTTAATTTATCTGATAAATATTTTTATAACCAGATCTAGAGGTAACTATCAAATCCAAAGTTCAATCAGTGAATCTTTACACCCTCAAATGTAATGACAGCTTCATTTCATTAAATATATTATCATCAAGGCATCTGTTTTCTACATTCACTCAAAAAGCAGTTCTGACAGAAAAGACTGTTGGATTCAATATCTCCAGTTCATGGTGCATATTGGACTTTACAGGATGGATCCCAGAGAACTACGGATCAAGTTCCAAAAGCAGCTTATCATGTCTGATCCGGTGAAATCCTTGCCTGAAGTAACAAGGCTGTAGACAGTGTATAAACATTCATTCATCAGCTTTTGAGAAAGGCACACCAAGTGAATTTTATACCAGCATGCAGCCTTTTTCATACTCTAGATTGCAGTGAACCACAATGTTAAATCTCTATTAACTTGAATAATCTTATTCTTTATTTTATGGGAAAACTATATACTGCAGAAAGTTGATAATATACTGCAGAAAGTTGAT
Source organism: Oxyura jamaicensis (assembly GCF_011077185.1). NCBI lineage: Eukaryota > Metazoa > Chordata > Aves > Anseriformes > Anatidae > Oxyura > Oxyura jamaicensis. The sequence goes on along the minus strand of NC_048893.1, from coordinate 66,729,027 downwards.
AATGTCTCATATTTAAGGAAAAGAAACCACATTGAGCACTCCAACATTAATATGATTTTCTGAGGACTTCATACAGGGAACAGAACATGATCCATAGATGTAGCATGGATGAGTACTGCTCTGTTCACAGCAATGGAATAATTTGGTCTACAGGGACAACACTGTTAATAGAACCAGTTATTGCAACACTAAATCAAGGCTTAAGATTTTAAATGTACTCTTTGACCTGCATAGTCCATGGTGAATGACTAACATTAAACCTCTGTTAATCTTTTATTAAAGAGAAAAAAGAAAGCAGTTTCTAAACAAATTATTAAGTAAAGCTTTCACTTTGATATTAATTTATATCCTTTTCTCTTTTGTGGGCGTGAGAAGCTATAATGGAGAGAAGCAAAACACCATTTGGCAATCTTTTATGATACTCGAGGTAATAACTATCACTTGGGGGAAGAAGGAAAACAGCAAAATATATTAGCTGAAGTAACTGATTGCTCCTGCTGTTTGAGTTTGCTTAGGCTGAGTTTGTTTTCTTGAAGATAAGCATGAACACAGAAAAGAAACAGAAAAGAACAGCACAAATGGGAAATGTAGCCTGTCCCCTCAACTGTCAGTGCTGACTTCATTTGCAATTGTGCTGCAAGAGACATGCTTTTTCACTTCCCTTAGGTCTGGAAATCTTACCTGCCCGAGGTTAAGATGGTGATTTTACTTTACTTTTGGGTCACAGGCTTGCAAATTTTTGCATGCATGCCATTTAGCCAGCTAAGTATAATGAAGTAAAAAGAGGGTGGGGAGCCAATGAGGTAGAAAAAGGAAACAGGTGGTTTCAGCTGGAATGTAGTTCTTACCTTCCAAGTGATTTTTACTTCTAGCCTCAGCAGGTGAAAATACCATTTGAATTCCTCTCAGGCTCAGTATCCCCAGGATGGGAGACCCCATAGAATTATCATAAAGGTAAGCACTGAGGTAATTGTGACTGAAGAAAATTCTTGATCCCAAAAAGAACAGGTGTGTGGAATGCTTTTATCCACATCCTGGACATGAGGTCTAGGTTCCAGTAGATCAATTTCGGGCATTGCTCTTTTACTTTTTTTTTTTTTTTTTTAAATCAGATATAACCTTAAGCACAGACTTTGATATGAGATCTAGACTTTTTTAACATGTTGGCCTAGCTTAAAATATTTTGCTGGCTTTTAGAAGTTTATTTACTAGGTCTAGATGTAATGCACATAGTGTGTTAATACATACATGAAATGTATATCAGTGCACGTAATTGAATTTTTGGTTACCCTGAAGAACTTTAAATGTAGTCTTTTACACAGAATTACTAATGGCCTGGCAAGTTCTGACTTGCAATTGGTAAGTTGCAGTTTCTAATATTACATTACCAAAAGGATCCTACAATTGTTATGAAATTTGGGCATGCCGAGAACAAACAGTAGTATAAGTATTCACAGTTAAAAGTTTTCTGGCATAAATAAATAGGTGCAGAAAAGTAGAGTCAAAAGCTGAGAGATTCCTTTACTTTTACTCAAGAAATCAGTTTTTCCTTGAGGAAGCTGCTGATTCAGTGAAGCCCAACCTAGGAAATATCTTTAAGTAGAGGAATGTTTTAAATCCTTTCCAGACAGGTTTTCTGGAACAGTGGGTGATTTCCAAGGTAGATGTTGATTAGTAACTATTAATTACTTTTTGTATTCAACCATTTTTTTCCATTAGTAGCATTTAAGGGATAAATGACTATATCCAAGGGAAAATAATCGTATAAAATCCTTACCATCCAGCTCCTCCCTTCTACACTTGCATGTTCTCCCCTGCCCCCCTAGCTGCTTAGCTTTCTTTGTCAGTTTACAAATATAATTGCTGTTTCTTTGTTTGCTATTCCTGAAATTGGATAATGGTGAAACAACAAGCCTGGCATTTGGAGTCCTTCATTTAAATCACATCTGCGTTTGAAATGCTGCTGCAGTCTTTGTGGTTGGTTCACCTCTTTACCTCTCTGGGCACATTGCAACAAGAGCAGCTAAAAGAGGGAAGGAGAAAAAATACATCTCGAACATGTTTTTCCTCAAAGAAAACAGACAGACTGACATTCTGCAGCACACCTTGTCTCATCCTGAAATTCAGATGGCTGCCCCTTTGAGAGCATCAGTGTAGTGCCCTTGTTACAGGTCCCAGGCAGCCACAATGGGGTAGGGCAGGACCTGAGCCCTGGAGGTGGCTCTCACCACAGGGAACCCAACACGGATACCCATGAGAGGCCAGATACCTGCTCATCCCTCAGCCTGGGAGCAGCTCTTTAGTAATGCTAACAGTACTGGGGCAGTGATGCTAAGTGGATTTTATCTGAGGGATTAAATAAGGTAGGGTCTATCATTTTGTCCATTACTGTTAATTAACCTACTTTTATGACAGTATATCTTCCCAGACAACACACTGTTTACACAATGAAAAATGACAAAGAACTAAAGCTTAAGGAAGGAGGATTGAAAATTACTAGAGCTGAGGAGAAAAGCCACACACAAAATTATTTTTTCAGGCTTTCAGGAAGTTCCTTATTTTCCCGTTTCTCTCTGTAAAAAGTCAGGATTAAGGAGAGCTACTAAAAATAACATTGTCATTGCTACTATGATCTCCACTAACTATATGTTCTTTCATCCTCATCCACCATATTTGAATCTCCAGATTAGTTTTGGGAAATGGTATGTTTCATTTATATTTTTGTATCACTTAAATTTTTATTTAGCATAATTACTGTGTAACTGAGTACATAAACATCTGCAATATGCCACCTAAAACAGTTCACTAATACAAATGAACAGCAAAACATGTATTTTCTGATGACATCTTGAATTTTTAAAAATAACACTTTACCTTTGTCTGGTGTTTCCCCACATTGAAGTGAATTCTAGAAAGACAAAACCCAAGGGAAAAAGTAATCAGTTACTTCAGAAAACAACAGATAGCAGGTAAAATGGTGTTAGGAACAGTACTCATGGAAAATAAAGTTGTTTGGGGTGAGAAAGGGGAATGTTGCTGTGGTATTGGTCAGGACTGGGATCCAGGGCCTACCTTCCCTCACTTGCCCCTGCTCCCTCTAGCAGCTCAGACAAGGTGCTCAGGATGGGATTTCTGGCAGTATTTAAGCATGTCAAAATACAAAGAAGCAATTAATCTGCATTTGAGGTGCATACACATCTTCAGCCTTTGCATTGGTTTAACAGAAATAAGAACCCCCTGTCCATTATTTTGCATATCTTGTGTTAAATACCACAATGCCTCAGCCTGCTCAGCCAGGTTCTTGGCCTCCTCTCTAAGCTGAGGAGCACCAGCTCTCTGCTCAGGCAGCCCATAGGCTGTATTCCTGCACCAGATCAGTAAAAATAGCTATGCTTTCAAAGGCCTTCAAGCAGACAGCTAACTAGAATTGACCAACAGGAAATACCAGGCACAGGGGATTTCCAGGGGTCATTTAGGCCCTGGGTGCCTAACCACGGCTCTTGATGCCTAACATCCAGGGCAGTACCTGGATTCTCGCTTCAGGTGCCCCAGTGCTGTGGATGGGAAGTACTGGGTACTTATGGCCCCTGAAAGGTCAGGTAAGTTATGTAGCCTGAAAAGAGTAGACTAATTTTAAGGATTTTTTTTTTATTATTATTATTTTTAAAGCTGCTCTACTAAATTCCCAAGTCCAATAGCTCCAGGCTCCAGGCATCTCAGACACTGGGCAAAAATAAATATTGCTACACTGAATGTAGTTTCCCCTCCACGTAGGAAAATCTGCTGGCACCACAAGAAGCTCAGCACCAAGCTGGCTTCAACTAAAAAGCTTCCCCTGCTGGCAGCTCACTCAGCCCTGTTTTTGTCTGGCTCTGACATCAGATTCATTTACCAAGGTGACATGTTACTGAGGTGTGACTCAGACAGAGAGTCTGTCAAGGTAATTTGGTGCTTCAGTATGCCCACGGCTTGCACTATAAACCCATGTCCTTGCAAGGTTTATTATCCTTTACAGTCATTAATCCCCCTGCAACAGGTTAAGGATGCTACATGTTAGTACACACGTATTCAGCAAGAGGCATCTTAAAAATGGCATTTCATGTGGATGTGACGTGGATGTGCAATGCTCAAAGTACATTATCCCTCAGGTACCCATCTTGGAGTTGTCAGCAGTTGTCTGGTAAATATGAGGAGAAGTCAAATGCTTACTTGAGGGGAGAAAAGCAACCTCTGGGTTGAGAAATATGTTTTCACAATCTTTATATGCAGCAAGACAAACGGGAATGGAGACCTTTGTTCAATTCTCTCAAATTTTGGAAAGTAAACAACCTTTTGGAACAACACTTATAATTTCAACATAGTGTAGCCCGTTTAACATACAGTGGATTAGTGCCTGTTCTGGCAGGATTTGATCTCATAGGAGTTTTTGTAAGCTGCTGTAAGAAAGGAAGAAAAAGGAGAGATGAAAAACATTAATTGTACAGCAGGCCCAGTATTTCCCCTGAATGGATTTTAAAATCCCAGGGTTAGGTTGGTTAGAGACCACATGAATCACCTTTATAAAGAGACACAGTCAGGTAAGAAGAAACTATCACTGTTGCCAGTTGCTTTTATAATCTCTTAGCCACACGGGAAGAATTCATGGTACTGGCAATGAGGAGGCAGTAAGGAGGCAATAAGTATAGTTTAATTAAACACATGTTTGAAGAAAGCTTTTTTTTTTTTTTTTTCCTCCCTTAAAATGACAAAGAGAAACACAGATTATTTATTTATTTATTTTTAAAGTAAGCAAGATTGACAGGATAGACAATATGGCAAGATTTAATCACTTGACCAGGACCCGTAACTATATTAAACACCCCTACACTTCAGTGTGATATTGACTTGAAAAGGGATTGGAGGAGTTGGTAATCCATCAAGCATCCAACCAGAGAGTACTAATTCTGGCAACATACCTTGATACGGAAAAGAGAGCTGGTCTATTTTCTTTGTATCAATATTTGTAAACATGAATAAAATCTGATTTTTTTTATATATACATATACACTATTCTATATATAATGTAGTTTTATATAATGTGTAATTTCTGTTTTCATAAAAATTGAGCTGCGTTTGAGTTACAGAACATGTAGAAATATACTTTACTGCCTTATGACATTTATACTTCTGTGGCTGCTGAGCAAGATGAGGCTCTTCATATAATCAGACCTGAACATTTTATAGATTACCAGTCTAATAGACTATCCTAGCACTTATTTCTCAGATGAATGAGACACATATAGCAGCAGCATTAGCCGGTGCAGGAGCAGCTCAACTCCCCTCCGTTTGTCTGAAGTCAGATGTTAGTCAGGTTTGCTTCACCAGGTAAGGGACTAAGGGGAGAGGGGTGTCAGTCAAGGTCATAGACAGCCTTTATAGGAAGGTTTTAAGGGACAGGCAAAAGTTCAACTAACAAAACCTGAAAGGAAATGTTAAAAAAAAACAAAGAACCTAACATCTTAAAACTGTATTTCTTTCAAAAAATAAAAAAGATTAGTAACAAGCTAGTCAGTATTCTTCAACAGAAGTGTGAAAACAAACAGCTTCTTATGGGAATATTAGGACAGTAAAGTATTTTAAGACTAGTGATAAAATATTCAATTTTAACATTCAAAAGAGTGTATTTAAGAACAGTATAATTTCTCTCACTACAGATGAGCAAACACAATCATTATCATCACCACCATCACTTAACATTTTTACTCTGGAAATTCCAGGCAGGACCAGCACTCTGCTATGCTGGAAAATGTACATATAGATAAAGAAAGGCATTCCTTTCTCTGAAGAGCTCATAACTGAAATAGATAGAAGACAGAAAAAGGAAAGAGTATTACTCCGTCTATATGAGGAAGTACATGGAAATTGGTTCAGTAGAACCTTGATATATTGGAGACAGTCTATATAGTAGAGCTGGAAATTCCCCAGCATTGGACACATGCTAGGGAATGAGCAAGGGCAAGCTTGAAACCCTTGGAGCAGGTTTTATTTTATTTTTATTTATTTTATACAACAGAATAGATCAGCTCATAATTCAATCATTTGCCTAAAAGTAACGATCAGTTCATCTCTAATATTAGAACAGTATTTTCATGACAGTGACTCAGAAGAGAAGCAGAAGCAAACATGATCAACAGAAACATTAAACTTGAGAAAGATGACCTGCACTCTTAGTTTTTTATCCCATCACCTTATTCTTCATGTCCCACCTGTCATGACAGGTGGGACAGGCAACACTAACTGGGCTACTAATTTGTCTCTTTGACCACTATATCTGTCTATTGGAATTCAGAAAGGATGGGACTGAAAATGGACTTAGGGATACTCAGTAAATATAAGCCAGTCATAAGAGGCAGAATATATGTTGAATTCACAGAGCTGACCTGAACACATGAAGAGAAAATATGCTAAAACAATTCCCATTCATTCCAAAAGCAACCTTTTAATAAATTAGTCCCAGTACTTTACTTCTGCTCTAATTCCTTCCTAAAGGAGACTATCTTCTGTTACTCCTTTCTATCTGTTTTATCCATCTCTTAAAGAATCTGGGTTGAGAAAATACTTTTCTCAAGGGGAAGATATTGATCTGCCTGACATCTCTGAGGACAAGCTGAAGTTTAACTGAAAAGCAGGCCTTGTTATTACTTTTATCTCATTCTCTACTGTATTTACCTTCTAATACACAAAACTGTCTCTTCTTAAATGGAGATACTCTCATTTCCATTTGAATCAATGGCACTCCAGGTAAAATGTGCACTGTCACAAACATGCTTATGCTGTTAATTAACCAGAATAGTGATTTCTAATAATTGACACTGCAGCAGACACAAAAAGATTTAGGATGCTACACAGACAAGATTTACAGTGAACCATGACCTAGAAATAAAGCAAGGGAGTACACTTAAGTGAATCAGCTGCTCAGCTCTGAGCAACATCATCAAAACAGTTCTTGCAGCTTGGTCCTTAACAATACTTACCAGCTTTTTATCTTGAGAAAACATTCAGTACTCTACCCTTCAGAGAGGAAGCACCCACATAACTAATTCTAGAAGGGCACAGCTGGTTCTGTCCAGGACCATACTCAGTATCTGCTCTGCGAGCTCTAGTGTCCCCTGTTACAGAAACATATAGCTTTACTTGCAACCCAGATCTGCAGTAAGCCAACACAGATACTCTAGAGTTTATTTGCTTGGGTGCTGTACTATACCTAAGCTGGAAGTTACTGCTCCACTCTACCCCCACCTCAACATATGAGAGGAATGAACAAAGGCGAAGAATGCATAGATTAAAGGTATTTTGTGAGCATCACTCAAGTCACTTCAACTCGCACACTGGTTTTTGGCGAGTCTTCTCACCTCTTAGTGAGAACCTTGCCCCTGTAAAATAATGAGCCAATGATGAGTTCAAATGGGTTTGAACCTGTCAAGTGCAAGAGCATATGAATGACAGGATAATTAATTTGCTGTATGTCACTCCTATGACATGAGAAAGGTTTTAAAATGAATTGTTAGCTTTCTCCAGTCTTACATATGGGACCTCAAACTTCCTATCAGGAATAATTAAATTCCTTTTATGTAGTTAAGCATGTTTAATTAACATTCATCGTTAACCCAGTTAACATTAGATAGCCCACTGTTTACTTTTCTGTCCCAGGTGTTAGACATCATGAGATGGAATAAAAATCAATAGAAAGAAAAGAAAGAAGGAAAAAAGAGAAAGAACAGCTTTGTTAGAAGGCAATGATCTGACAAAGCAAGCATCTTGTTAATTTGGCATGCACACCTATTCGAGCTCTACTTCCAAAGATAAAATAGGACATCAGCTTGTCAAGGCAGCCTTAAGAAGGCTTCAGTGTGTGTGTATATATAAATATATATATATATTTTTACCTGTGCTTTCACCAATGGCACTGCAAGGAGTTTCTTGACTGCATCAGTAATGTCTCTGGTTTCCACAAAGCAGAGGATACTGCAGATTGCTTTAGCAACTTCAATCACATTATCAACTTTATGCTGCTGATAACAAAGAATTTATTATTATTATTATTATTATTATTATTATTTTTTAATTTTTAATAGGCAAACATCATTAGTTTGGCTATGTCAAACTTGCTACTGATCAACAGTTTGCTAGGCATAGCTTTTTTTTTTTTTTTTTTTTTTCCCCAATTCTCTTCTACAAAATGTACCCCATTGAAAACTGTGACAAATTTGCTAAGACTGATCTTGAGGCAAAATGGAGGTTTATCTGAACTTCATGAGCGTAGAAGCATTGTAAGAAACTTCTTAGAAAATCTGAACCTAAATGATTCACAAACTTTCTGAGGTTTTTATCCTACTTTGAATTTATCCCCACTATTGTCTCCTACCCTTCCATCCTTCTCTGTGAGAGATGGCAGAGATCCATGTTCCTCCTAGAAATAGTGACTGTGTAGGAGGCTGCATAAACTGACACCTGTGGACTGAGTAGTTTTGTAACTTGCTTTTCTGCAGAGTATATATAAAGATCAAATTATTAAATCTTATTGATAATAAATTCATAAATCTTTACATATTAACATATTAAAATAAATCTCTACATGAATAATGTCAGATATGCATTGGGGAATTCAAGAAAAAAATCTGAATCCCAAAGGAAGGAAAAACTCTTCATAAGTATCAAGTACCCTATGTTCAGAAAAATAAATAAATAAATACAAATTTATGTGTTTACTACACAGTTATATGACTTCCTTAAACTTTAAAACATTCTCTGAAAAAGCAGAAGATCTTCCATAAGATACTCTCCATGTTTTCCTACTGATAAATGTTCCTTTCAGTCAGCTACAGCATGTCTATGTACTGATAAAGCCATTTCTCTAACTCATCCATTTAATGCCTTAAAAGGGGCATGAAACCAAACCAAGATGTAATTTCAGTTTTCAAGTTTAGGTTCTATATTCAGATAGTACTGAGAAGGTTAACACCTGTCATTAATACAAATAAATATAAAAATATATCGAGGTTACTAATTTAATATTTAACTGCCTTGAGCAGAACTAAAATACAAATTCATTACATAAATTATCATCCAATATTTGGTGGTCAGTATTTTTAAATATAAGTTGATTTTGTTTGTTTGTTTAATGAAAAATAAAAACAGCCACACCTTTTAATACTAGAGGCTCTAGAGAGAAAAAAGCTATGGCTGCCTGTGATCTCTTGAGAACTTTGGACCTTCATTTGGTCTGAAGCTGATTCACCCTTTTGGCAATTTACAAGGAGTGCACTTCTCCCTCCTGCATATTTATCTCCTATCACCTGGATTTTTAAATTGAGCTCTTGCAGGATTTCCCCTCTATGCTCACATACATTGCCAATAGAAGTAGGGGCCTTTACAAACGATAGCATCTATAACTATGACAAAACTAAAGCATTATAAAATATTATATGTGCTATATTATCATTATATATGAATTATATATTATATATGCTAGTCTACTATGCAGTTGAGTAAAAAATTATATATAGGTATATATATGCAATTACTATAGATATGGTAAATAAAATAAATACAATCTTTTTTTTTTTTTTTTTGTTCTCTGCATGTGGATATGGATTATTAGAAAAAGGGATTTTATATTGATACAGACAAATACATGCAGGGGCGATTTCTGAGAAGTAAATGAGCATTACATGAGCACAAGTGTAATCCTTGAGTAGGGCAATAGCTATACTGCTAGAGAGAAAGAAACACCCACATTACATATTTTTATATACACACAGATATGCTGTTTCTCAAGGAGAGCTGGGTGTCTTGAGGAACATCTCTATTTCTGTATAATATACTATTCAGTTTAGAGATCAATTAAAAAGTATTTAATGTTTTTGTAGAAGTTATTACACCGTATACCTTTTTTAAACAGCTACTTCTAAGAAGCAGATTATACATTGACAGTAAGCATATAAGAAAATTGTGTAGTACTAAATACTATGAATGACTTCTTTTGCACTCTCTTTTTAGATATTACCATGTACAATTTTTCGTTTTCCATATGTACATATATCATTTTTTTTTCCCCCCTGAAATGAGGGAAGGCAGAGATTCATTTATCTTACAAAAGTAAGAGACATTTTTTATAAATTTCCTGAAAGTCAACAAGATTTATAGTCAACATCTTATATATGTTTTTCCCCTCTACGTATGTAAATTCCAGCAGAACCTTTTAAGGATATTTTTGAGTTTAAGTTATTTATATGATAAAAAAAAAAAAGCTATGTCTGCAGTCCATGTTAAAAATTTTAAATGTTTTCTCTCTATGTTAGTAGTATAGTCTGAATAGATTTAAAAATAAAGTGGATGTCAGGCTATTAGGGCAACCAAGATGCTTAGTCGTCTGACTGGTCAGATTCAAGGAACACTACATTTAAACCCCAACGGCATCAATTTCCTCACCTGTGAAACATCCACCCATCTGGATATCAAATATCCTAAACATTTCATTTCTCAATTTTATAGAGGCTTTATCGATTGTGAAATATATATATTATATATATAATTGCCATTTATTGGTCATTGCTAAAATAAAATAGATGACAGTGGATTTGTCACAGAAGTCATGCATTGGTATCTCCATGGCTTTTTAAGGCATCCATGAATAAGCAGATTTGGAAGGAGGTAGATAAATAAGTTATTTATTTTTTATTTATTTTTTAACTGAGGATGTCAGGATCTGTCTGATTAAAACTGAATGCTTATGGAATTTCCATCTCAGCAAAGAACTTAAGCAGATGCATGTGTACTTCTGAGCAACTCCCACTGGCTTACCCACACTGAGTGTGGATTGTGTTTAAAAAGAAGTGTCCCATCTGATGCAGGTTCTGGTTTCAAAGTAATTATTGCAATCTGAATTTGGTATAAAGTGCAGTTAAAGATAACAATTTTAAACCTTCTTAAGTGGATCTACTCAGATTTTAGAGAGAGAAAAAAAAAGTAAACAAAGATTCAAAGTATGAGCCAAGGGTTCTCTTTTTTTATATTTATTTATTTTTAGTTTTAAACTGTATATTCATGGATATAACTTACTACATCACAGCTCAAAAATTTTTCAAGCCACTTATTAAAGCAAAGCAGTAACACTAGTTCTTATTACTGTTGATTTGAAAAAGGCCTATACATTACAATGCCTCTGATTGAAAACATCTGCATGGCGATTTGACCTATATCATTAACTTGCAGCTTTGTTCTCTTAACCAACTCACATAAACTTTATTTAGTGTCCTTGTGCAGACACCACCTTGAGAAAGAAAAAAAAAAAAACTGCAGAGAAATTTAGTTCTATAGTAAAATATGCATATTTGTTGCATAAAATGAATACTTGAAAAGTATTCTTTCTTCCCTTTACAGATAAATTAATGATCAAGTAATTGCCTAGTCAAGGTAAAAATCCTGAGCAAAACCAAATTCAACAGTGTTTGATTTTAAGTCTGAATAATATCTATATAGCACAGATTGCAAAGTATGGATTGTAATGTATCATTAATTTTGAGAGTATAGCTACCTTTAAATTTTGAATCCTTTTACTTTGGGCATTAGAACTTCAAGAGAAATGTGAGTAACTATACTGATGGGTCTACTTCAGTAAAGAAATATATATGCACATTTGAGCTTCGGGACCTTGATTTTTCCAGATGTCTAGGACTGTATCCCATTTTATATACTAAAAAGTCTCCTTTGAGAGACTGCTTACAGAAGCAAAGTTCAGTGAATGACTACACAATATCAAAACCTGGTATTTTCTTTATAATTAGGCACAGTTCAACAGCTTTTGAATTTTTATGCACTTTGCATAAACAGAAATGTAGAATACATTTACCTACGTACATTTATATTGATTTATATGTACATGTATTTGAGTATGTCTTTATGCATATGTGCCTTTTTGTGTATATGTATACACACATTCTTGTATGTAAATTTATATGTTTTCTGACTATTCAAAATAGCAACACCTGTGAATCAAGCATATCCAGAAATATTAAAAATTGGACTTTAGTACAGGTGATATTTCTGAATTGAAATAAAAATTTTAGGTTTTAACATATATATATTTTTTTTAAATCACACCTCAATGTAAGGAGTTAAAACTCATTTCTTTCCAGTTCAAACCCTTGAAATTCAATTAGTATAACAACCTGAAACTCAGATCAAGTAGATATTTGTTTTCTTCCAGGCTACCACTCAAATATGCATTTGTCCTTTAGGTTTAAATGCTGCCTAAAACATTAGTTAAAGCTAAGATTTCCTTCAAGGATGTAATATTCATCTGGCAGCCCACAATACTTTAGAAAAAGCCTTTATAAGTTTTTTTTGCTGCCTAAACCTAATTCTGTGAACATTCTCAAGTTTGAATATATATATTTATGTGCATATATATATATAACCTAAATATGTAGATACTTGCCTGTGAGTTTGCAAAATCAAGGTTTTGCAGGTACAAAATATATTATACCTCTACTAATTCCAAATATTATACTGTCAACCCATTGATACTGATTTTATTTACAGATTCCCTGATGCTTAGAAACAGTCACCTCTGATATTTTACCTTTGTAGCACATTCTTCTTAATCTCAAGTCTTGTTAATAGAATTTATACCCTTCCAAAGTCAGGTTGAGCAGCTTTAATTAAAAGTCCTCTGTAATTGCATTTGAGACAGAATAATAATTATATACCTTTCAAACTGAAGTTAATGCTTTTCTGGTATAACGGAGTGAGAACAAATACCTCATTTTGCAATAGATGCTCCACTTGATCTCTGTATTTCATAATAACTGAGACAAGGTTCAGTCTGGAAAATGGAAAAAATAAAAGAGAACAACATAAAATTAATAGCAATTGGATACAGAGAACATTTTTTTTCCCTCCCCATTCTATAAATCAAAAATAGTTTAATGACAGTGATTTTAACGTTGATATAAAATAAGGACAAATGCATAAGCAGATGCCTGTTAATCATGAGCTTGGTTCTCTGTGTCTCTTTGGTAGCCATTTGCCACAGAGTGTAGATGTAAAAGTCCTCTTTTACCTGTAGGATACAAGTTTCACAAGAGAAAGAACTGCCAAAGTGACTTGCTAGTTAAATGTCTATTTAACTCTAAATCCCATTTGTTTCTCCAAGGTTAAGCATGTGCTTAAACATTACCTTAAAGGATGGACTTAAGTACATGCTATGATGCCTTTTTTTCTCAAGCATTTCAGGCTGTAAAGCTGCAGAGAAACAGGAAAAACATCTGCAAAACATCTGGAAAAGCTCTACATTTCAAAAGCCCATACAAGACACAAGTATAAAAATGTGTATTGTAAAGAGGTGCATAATTGTTACAGATTTCATTAAACATTATTTGCTTACAGTTCTAAACTTTACACGCTCAAACTGTTTCAGCAATTGCCTTTTCCATACTATTACCACAGCTGTGAGTTGATTTCACATTGTCATTCAATGAAATCCTGAAAACTGGTTTAACTCATTGGGAGACACCTGCCACACTGTAGTCCCATACTTTTGTCAAACTACACAAGTTGCAACAAAGTCTGTGCAAGCAGACTGCTGTGCCTCAGCAAAGCTTCCTTAAATGTTGTGGGGTTATGAACAAGAAGAGCACAGGCCTTTCTACACTGAACTGCAGGACTGATGCTTCAGCTGTAAATCTTACCATTTAGAATCTTACAGATTCCAAATGCTCTCCATAACAGATAACCAGAGTCAGAGTTTTGCTTTTTAAGGAGTATTTGTGTCATTTTCTGTTTCCAATCATAATCACACTGTGTTTTAAGCACAGTGAAATTCTATTTGCCATTTAAAAAGGTGCCTATGGCTAAAGTTACTCCATAAAGGAATACACTTTCCTTTTACTTTGACAACTACCTCTGTAGGGTCAAGTCCTCAGAAAATGATAGGAAAACCTTAATTCCCACTTACACATACTTCCCAGCCTACTCACTGGTAACTGGATACCTTAAGACCTTGATGGTGCTAGATATACTAGTTAAAGTATACGTGTGCTTTTATGGAAAAGTGGAATCTTCAATTTACAGTCTTTCTTCATTGTTTTTTTGTTGTTGTTGTTGTTGTTGTTGTTGTTGTTGTTGTTGTTAAAATGTCACTTTCTCACTGGCACTTTTCCCCCTCCTGTATGTCCCACTGTCCCTTTCTTCTAGGGTTTACTCTCATTAGAAGGATTAGAGGATTAGAAGGAGCTTCCCCAGCATGTGGACTGGTAGCTGAAAGTCATCAAAGTATTTTGATTACTTCAGAGCAAGCAGAATATTGTTTATGGAGGAAGTGTGAGTCATTATGTACCTAAGCCGGGTTAGCAGCAAGCAGAGCTTAGGGTTGCAGCTATGGTCCAAAGTATAGGTTGTACAGTATGTCAGTAGATTTTCACCATATATCATATGCTAAGAGGAGGAAAGAGAAGGAAATTTCACTGAAATTATGACACAATAATAAAAATATCAGGTAGACCTTCCTTGTGGTAATACCAGAGTGCATTTCCCTGTAGATGCCTACTGTTCACCTCCTCCTACAGATGGCTTTGCCTTTGTGGCTTTTTATTTGGAATCTGCACTAGCCTTATCTAGCCAGGCAGTTTGAGCATTGAGAAGCTGCCTGGCAATTTCTCCTGTAAGCCTGTTAAATCATAGCTAATACAAGTTGTATATATAATACAAGTTGTATAATACAAGTTGTATAATACCATTACACAGCTCAACAGCTTACTAGCACGCTTAGCCTACTAACAAACTAAAAAAAAAAAAAAAAATTTTAAAAGTTTTTTTTCCACAAAGTGTTTTATCCCTAAAAATTTTTTAATAAAAAATATATGTATAAAATAACCATAATTTTACATTAAAAAAAAATAAATCATTTTTTCATTTTCCTGGCAGCAGTACCTACTGTGGGATGGCACTGGATTTCCTTTCTAAAAGACCACTGTGATGGTTTTGCTCGGGTGGACGACCAAGCTCCACCACAACCGCTCTCTCACTCCCCCTCCTCAAAGAGGAACAGGGAGAAAATACGATGAAAGGGGCTCAAGGGTTGAGATAAGGACGAGGAGATCGCGCAGTAATTATTGTGATGGGCAAAACAGACTCAGCATAGGGAGATAGTAAGATTTATTGCCTATTACAAACGAGCTAGAGAAGTGAGAAACAAAGGAAAGAACCAAAAGCACCTTCCCCCCCCATCCACCCTCTTCCACCTCCTCCCCCCGAGCGGCGCAGAGGAACGGGGGAATGGGGGCTATGGTCAGTCTATAGAAATTCTTCTCTGCCGCTCCTTCTTAGTCACTCTCGTCCCCTGTGCTGTGGGGTCCCACCCACGGGATGCAGTCCTTGCTGAACTGATCCAGCGTGGGCTTCCCACAGGCAGTAGCTCTCCAAAAACTGCTCCAGATATGGGTCCGTACCACGGGGTCCATCCCTCGGGAGCAAACTGCTCCAACCTGGGTCCCCCACGGGCAGCAGCTCCTGCCAGGTCACCTGCTCCTGCGTGGACTCCTCTCCACGGGCTGCAGGTCCGGCCCGGAATCTGCTCCGGCAGGGGTCTTCCACAGGCCGCAGTCTCCGTCGGTGCAGGGCCACCTGCTCCACCGTGGTCTC
This sequence comes from Oxyura jamaicensis, assembly GCF_011077185.1. Lineage (NCBI taxonomy): Eukaryota > Metazoa > Chordata > Aves > Anseriformes > Anatidae > Oxyura > Oxyura jamaicensis. The sequence goes on along the minus strand of NC_048893.1, from coordinate 66,713,346 downwards.
CTCCACGGGCTGCAGCGTGGAACCCTGCTCCACCATGGTACTCCATGGGCTGCAGGGGGACAGCCTGCTTCACCATGGTCCTCACCACAGGCCGCAGGGGCCTTCTGCTCCGGTGCCTGGAGCACCTCTCCCCCTCCTTCTTCACTGACCTTGGCGCCTGCAAGACTGTTCCTCACTCCTCTCACTCTCCCAGCTGCTGTGTGGTGCAGCGTTTTTTTTTTTTTTTTTTCCTGTCTTAAATATGCTCTCACAGAGGCGCAAGCAACATCACTTATTGGCTCAGCTCTGGTCGGCAGTGGGGCCCTTACCAAACATGGGGCAGCTTCTAGATCCTTCTCACAGAAGCCACCCCTATGGCCCCCTACTACCAAAACCTTGCCACATAAACCCACTACAACCACTTATAACCATGCTGCCTAGCTGAATTTTGCCTCAATGCATGGATCAGACTAGCCATCATGTTATAGTTACAGGCACCTCAATGTTGGTGATTATGGGGAAAATTAAGTTCTGGTACAGTGGACTGTAGTTCCGCTGATGCACTCACAATTTACATTGTGTTTAATTTTCAAGCTATGAAAATCAGGGAGTGAAGCAAAGTAGGGGCTGCTGTTGTTATTTGTTCACATTTGCCTGTGAGAGCAAATCTGATGATTAAAAAAAGTAAGGTTCCAGTTCATTCTTTTTTTCTTCTCTGCCAAGTTCTGTACCTGGGGAGGAAGAGTTCCATGCATCAATATATGCTGGGAGCGGACTGTCCAGAAAGCAGCTTTGCAGAAAAGGACCTTGGGGTCCTCATGGACATCACTGAGCTGAACGTGATTCAGTAATATGTCCTTGCAGGGGAAAATAAATAAATAAATAAAATCTAATTAGTATCCTGGGCTGCATTAGGCAAAGACAGCAGGTGGAGGAAAGTGATCTTTCCCCTCTGTTCAGCACTGGTGAGGCCACAATGGGAGTACCACATCCAGTTCTGGGCTCCCCAGTATAAGAGAGAGGTGGACATACTGGAGAGATTTCAATAAAGGGCCCCAAAGATGTTCAAGGGACAGGAGCATTTCTCATGTGAAGAAAGGTGTAAAGAGCTGGGACTGTTTAATCTAGAAGAAAGGAGATTTCATCAATGCATGTAAATACCCAAAATGAGGGTGCAAAAAGGTGAATGCAGCCTCTTTTCAGCAGTACCCAGTGAGAGGACAAGAGGCAATGGACACAAACTGGAACAGAAGAGGTACCACCTGAACACAAAGAAACCCTGTTGCATTGTGAGGGTGACAGCATTGGCACACGTTGACCAGCAAGCCTGTGGAACCTCCATCCTTGGAGATACACAGAAACAGTCTGGACACAGTCCTGGGTAACCTGGACTGTGCCCAGACATCACTTCATTAGATCTTATAGAAAGAAATGCCTATTCTTGACCATTTTGAATGTGCTACTTTCACTTCATGTTCCTGTATTCTTGCATTGGAAGGTGCAGTAAATGATCCTGTCCTATGCACATTTTCTGTGCTCCTCAATTTCATATATACTTCACATCTTAAAAAATACCTATCTTTCATCCCTTTCTCTGGATAAAGAGATCAGGATTTTTTATGTCTTTATAATAATATTGTCACTTATTTGTTTCTCATATGGAAGGCATTTCATACCTCTTAGAATCCTTACTGCCTTTCCCTTCACTTTTTAAAGTTCTCCTACATCATACTTGAAATGGAAGAATCAGAGCTGCCAGCTGCATTCAAGGTAAATACCCTACGTTGATCCTGTGACATAATGTTGTGTTTGTATTGTATTTGTTTTTGTCGTTCTTGTTTTTATTCCTTTTATAATTCCCAACATTTGTTTTTGTCTTATTTGCAACCACTGTGCACCAAACTGACATTCAGAACTATTTATTATAAACCCAACTACTCATTCCTGGTGGTAAAATTCAACTTGGAGCCTATGATTTCATACATGAATTTAAGACTCTTTCCTCCCATCTACATTTATCATCTCAAAATTTCATCTGCCATTTTATCACATGGTTGACTTAATACTGTAAAATCCTTCTACAGATCATCACAAGCAGTTGTTGTGCACATTATGGTCAGCAAACTTTTGTCACTTAGCTATTACCTCCCTCTCCCCCCCCCCCCCCCCTTTTTTTTTCAGATGAGTTAGAAATGTAGTTTACAGCACAGGGGCTGACTGCAGATCCTTCTGGGTCACCACTGCTGGAAAATTATTTTTCCCCACCCATGAACAACCCATGGGAAAAGCAGAAAAGAACAATCTAACACAGCTCATGCTTCTACTTCTTCAGGTTGAAGAAAGTATTTATTGCCCATGCTATCAGTTATTCATTGCCCTACAGCACTAGAGGAAATCTTTCTTGAGGATTTCTGCAACTCAACATCTTTTATCACATATCCCTTCTGAAGACTCTCCTTGCAATGAAAATGGCCACACAATTTACATCACAAGAAATAAAACAGTAAGTGGTCCATATATAGACTGTATGATTAGTTTGATCTCTCTACAGCAAGGACCAGAATGGAAATTTGAGCCATGCTCCTAGGAAACCAGATGAGTCCTCAATAAGCACCAGACATTTTCCTTGAACAACTCACAACCTCTCTGTTTCTCCTCCATCTGCTAAATGACAGGTGTGGCATTTAGCTTCCTTGGCAAAGTACTTTATGACATGTTGATGAAAAACATTACAAAAAGCATTAAACAGCACTTCTTTCTAAGTGCTTGAAATGGAACATAATGAAAGTTGAATGAGAAATCTATCTTATTTACTGCTTATCCATGGCAGGTTAGAGTTAGAGTCAGACACACTTTGTGTACTAAGTTAAAAATCTGTCATAAATAGCCCCAATAAAAAATAAAACAAAATTTGACTGAACTGTAAAACTACAAGCATGACAAGTAAATTATTATTTTTACAGTATTTACTCTTAAACATTCTCTCTGTCAGAGCAACACGCACTTGATTATTATGGTTTCTTTAATCCTGAGAAACTTCGAGAAACATGAAACCTCTAATGAAACCTTCAACAACATGAAATGGTGAGAGCTGGGTTGATCTATATAAAATTACAGATTTTTGCAAAGCAACCAATAAGGTCTGAAAAGAGAAGTCTTAAAACACCATATCAATTTTCTTTCCCTTTCATATCATTCCTGTCCCCAGCAGGTCTAGGAATTGTCTTCAGGAGGCTCACTACCAATACAAACAATTACAAATAGAAATACTATTAAATACCAGTGTTCTTACCGAGTCAGTCTCCAAGCACAAGTATATCCTAACAGCTGATTCACACTGAACCGTCTTTGGTCATCCTCATGCTGTAGAAAAGAAGCATATAATGAAGTATAGTATTATGACAGGAAGGATGTATGTTAGACATATTTGCTTGGTATTTTCCAAAGTCAACCTGTTGTTTCAGGAACTCCTTCCTTACAGGATGCATTGGTCTTTCAGGAGATTTTATTTGGTAGCTCTCGGATATTACACATGCTTGTACTATATGGCCAAACCAGATTGTCACACTACTTCCTTCTAGCTGCATATTAAATAAAAAAAAAAAAAAAAAAAAAAAGACTACAGTAAGGCCTCAGCAAACCCTGCCTCTGCTTTCTCCTTACAGATAACAGAAGACATCATTTTGCAATGCCAATGTACACCAGTCACGAAGCAGAAATCAGTTTACATCCACAACCTCTCTGCTGCTCATTTTTCGGAGAGAACCGAATGGAGAACATCTGTTCTATCCTTTGCAACCTCTCTGAAGAGACTTCTCTCACTGAAGGGTCACAGAGATGATCACGAAACTAAAGCATTTTTGTTATGAAGAGAGACTGAGCTGGGATTGTTCAGCCTGCAGAAAGGAAAGCTCAGGAGGCATATTATCAATGTGTACAGTTATCTGATGGGAGGAAATGAAGGCAAGCCAGACTCTTCTCAGTAATGCTCACTGACAGGACAGGAGGCAATGGGCACAAATTCAAACACATGAAATGCCATCTTAACACAAGAAATAAATAACGGAAGTATGGTCAAACACTGGAAGAGGTTGCCTTGCGAGGTTGTGGAGTAGGTCTGAATATCTGCTGAGATATTCAGCACCTGACCAGACACCCTCCTGGGGAACACATGCTATCTGGGAGCCCTGCCTGAGCATGGGGATTATACTACATGATCCCAAGAGGTCCCTTCCAGCCTAAACAATTCTGTGAATTTGCCTTGCCACATTCTGCTGAACAAACCTGTTTCTCTTCAGATATGCTCTCTCTTCCAGCTCCACAGATCTGTTGTCAGTGTATCAGGCGACTACCGTGTACTGAAAAACCCGCCCTTTCTTTGACTTGTGGTTGAGCCCAGATCCCTGTAACCCACAGGGGAAAGTTACTGAGAAGCTTATGACAAGCATGACCCCATATTCACTGGTCTTGGATTACAAGAGGAATAATAGTTATGAACAAATATAACTTTGGGAGGGGTGAGGGAGAAAAGAATTATATAAGAAAACAGAAACAGCTTATAGACATCTAGTGGTGAAAAGCTTAATATGAATAAATTCACATAAATTCTGCTTTAAATTGCTATGTAGATATTTAGTAATAGTACCATTTAAATAGCATGATCTAAGCTAGATATTTTACAGATGTGCTGCAAAGAATTTCCATCTGGAGTGTTACTATCTGTTTTATCAAATAGTAGCAATAAGTTGAAGATGAATTAGACATATGAAGAAGGGGGTGAAGGTAAGAAATACATTCTCATGTATTAAACCTCAAATGTATGCACTTGGACCTAAGCTCTAAGCTGCACTTTGTCTTGGTATTTGATCATATGCAAACACCTGTGTTGCTGATCTCAGTGTATTAATGTGAAAGAGTTAAATTATTACAGAGGAGAAGACAGGGCAAGTATCTGGGTGTTAGGGAACAGGATGCATCTGGGAATAGACAGTCTCTCAGCTGATTTCAGAATCTACCTCTGAACCCCACAGAGATGTTCCTACAAATATGATTACAAGACATGCAAAAATAGCTTATGTGTACCATCTTCCTGAGTGCAGCACTAATTGCAGTATGCAGGGCTCTGGCCTAGTAATTGCACTTCTTGCTCACTACTCAAAACTGTCTTTTGCCCTTACCTACACAGAGGTTTGGAGGCTCTGATATCTGATAGCTATTATGCCACTTAAATGCATGTTAGAGGACTGGTGTAACATGTTGGGCCTTGAGAATACTCCGTAGTGCTACCTTCCTATTCCAGGAAAGAACTCCAAATACTCAGTTGTTGCATTCTCTAACGTGATTTGGATTTGCTACTTCTACACAGAGCAATAGGCAATCATATGCATCTTGACTCTCAGGAGATAATACTCCATATTTTTTAAAAAAAGTCTTGTTATTCTGATATGAGATGGGCAGTGTTCATATTCAGCAAAATTTACTCTGCATTTTTATAATGTCACTGCATGCTTATCGATCACACTGTCACCTTTGGAGATCTTACAGAAAGCACAGCACATTTGAACTGAGTGATCATAGGGATGAGGCTGGAGATACTGAACAAGACTGAGAAATAACAAACTTCCTCCTTGCTCTCATACATTGCAAAGACTAGAGGACAGGGAGGGATGAGCCTGGAAAAAAATATAACACAGAGTGAACAGAGGGAGCCCTGAGGCTCAAAGAGAAAGCAGATACATGATTGATTTGAGCCAGAAGCTTTAGGGGATCTAATGGTCTGTAGCAAAAAGATGAGTGTAATGTGAATTATTTAGCACCTAAATACATATGGGAGATTATTATATAGAAGGGCTGTCAAGTTATGAATATGTTTCTGTGATATTAGTTAAACTACAATGTTAATGGAGATTTCTATAAAGTAACATAAAGTTCAAAATTCTGAAGGATCCTGCAGATCACAGGTCAAATTCTCCCCAAGAGTAAGCACAGATTAACTCACAAAATTAAACAGTAGTTGCAGATATACATAACTGTCTGAGATAGATCAGGAAAGATTTATTGCATTTTAAAAGTCTCAAAGTTTATGCCTTTAAAGAAAACACATTACCTTCCCATATTTTTATATTAATTCTGAGGGAGAAAATATATATTTTTTTAAATTGCCTCTAAACCTGTGACATTCAAATACATTTTACAAGCACCAGAGCTGCAAGCTCCAAAGAAAAACAATAATAAAAACAGAACTGAATTTGTGAGCTCAGCGTAGACTACATCAGGTGCTGGAATTTGGTGTGGTAGAGCAGTTCTTTGTACATCCAGAGAAATCTACAAGGTTGGGTCCAGAGCAAAAGGAAATACTGTAACCTTCAGTGCACCATAGGACGTGTCTGTTGGGTTTTATCTTGTCCTGACAGATCTGCTGCTCGTGCCCCAGAAGAACACAAGCAGAACCTTTCCTTTCTGATATGAGTGCTCTGTCACAGGCATGCTCTGGAGCTGGAGGAAAACTTTGGGTCTATGACTTATGCCAGCTCAAGAGCTGTTCATGTTTGCTATTATTAGTAGCCTGAAGAAATGTGTCACCTGACCCATATTTAGACAGACCTAGTTTGCTAGCATACCTATGCAAAGAAGGCATCTGTGAAGAGCATCAACACACTGCCAGTGAACACTGCCCAGAACATCAAAGTTTCTGCTCTACTGCAAACATTGTGTTATAGGTAATGCAAGGTGGTCCACTCGGAATAAAGCTCACATTTATTACCATAGGTCAATGTTATTAAAGCTCAGTAATCTGTTGGAAAGGTTACTTAATATCAAATAATCTGAACAGAAATTTATCTGAATTTAAGCTGATGAAAAATATTTTCTCTAAGGATGTATGAATGTGTATAAACACACACAGATGTTCTTAGGCATCTCTCACATGCACAAACACAATGAGATTCTGGCTTTTATCAGCCTGCCTTGGTTTTCAGTGATAGTGACCAAAATACAGATATGATTCACTTCAGACAATACTTTGAGTGGTTTTCCCCTAGTTTTATTTATATATAGAAAGTCCAATAAAAACAACAACAAAAAAACAACACTTCATTGACAAACTGAAATCATTAGCAACATTATAGTCTAATAAAAATGATTTTTTATATACAGGTGGCCTTTCATCTTTTTCAGTTTTGTGTTCTCTACAGTGAGATACTAGGTATAAGCACAGGAGCAAAGCAGAGAGATTTCCCTGTATGTTTCAACTAGAGTTCAGCAATAACATATGCGTACTCAGGAAAGCAAATAACCTCTTTGATTATCACTGCAGGTTGCTACATAAAAGGATTGGTGGAATTTTATTCCTTCAGACATGCTGAAAGAAAGTGGAAGAAAAAATGAAGACATACCGTTCGAGCCAAACTTTGTTTCAAATTTGTGGTGACGTGTAGCTGAAGTTGAATGCAGGTGGTTGACTTGCGAAGACTCTCATGGCTGCCCAAAGTACAACTACTACAAATTGGGAAGAAAAACAAATGGTTATCTTTACATATCTTTTTTTTTGTTTTTGTTTTTGTTTTTTCCTACCTCTCTCCTTCTCCTAAAAGCACTTGTGGAATAAATTATCAGTGCAAATCAGATTGAATGACATAAAACCAGAGCTTGGTATCTACATCTGTGCAAACTGATGGGGTTTGGTCCTGGTTTGTTTTACTTAAACAATTTAAGAATCATTGCTTGGTTGCACCTTTGACCGTTAAGTTCTGTAACAGAACAGCAATGAAACAGAGAAACAAACTGTATGTGCTCCCAAATCTTGAGACTGTTGATGTATTCTTCAATCCCAAATTAGTGCAGGTATACAAAGTATGGATGCATCACTGCAGGATGACTTGCAGCTTTTGATACTCACGCTGAAAATCAAATATTAACCGTAAGATTGAAAATCATATACATTAAGACAGCTGCCCCTTGATTCTCAAAGAAATCAAAGTTTTCACCCTGTGAAACTCACATAAAGATGGTTAAAGAACCTGTGAGTCAGTCTTCCACTGCCTCAAATCACATGCCAGCTGAAGTCAAACACAGACCTCTACTCACTCAGCTGGAGTGGTTCCTACAAACTACTCTGCTGGTCAAGGATGCACTAGCTCCCCATGACAGGGGAGTTCCTTATTCTTATCTGCCTCTTCAGAGCAGCTTCTAACCCACTTACAACTGAGAAGTTGCCAAGAGTGATAATACAGCTTTATTTTACCACTCAAAATTTCTTGGATGAAAAATCGTTTCAAACTTTACCATCCTTTTCTTGTTTTAATCAGGTGGAATAATGCAAACATAATTTCAGAGTTAAGGGAAACATATTTTTACATTAAGAAAAAAAATCCTTTGGAATTAATGTCTGTGAAAAATGACACTGATTTTTGCAAAGGCAAGTTCATCTCCAAAACAAGCTAACTTAGTGCATGTTCAATTAGATTCATCTTGCTTCTTTCAACTCTCCAGACACAAGAGTGCCAAAAGGGATGTTCCATATTTATACAGACTTAAAGAATGGCAAGTTGTTTCAGAACTCCCTGGGCTGTGAAGGAAAGAAAGAGGATTCACTTCAAATGCTGTGGAAAACTCAGAATTCAGATGTAAACTGTATTTATTTCCACCCAAAGAGGTCTTTTGGTGGAATGCCTGAATGTCATGGTTTTGGCAGGGGTAAAGTTAATTTTCTTCATAGAGGCTTCTATGATGCTGTGTTTTGGATTTATGATGAAAATAATGGGGGGATAACACACTGATGTTTTAGTTGTTGCAGAGCATGGCTCACACAGACTTTTCTGTGTCTCCTGCTGCCCTGCCAGCAGGGAGGCTGGGGGTGCACCAGAGGCTGGCAGGTGACCAGGCTGACCAGAGGGACATCCCATACTATACAGTGCTCAGCAAGAAAAGCCAGGGTAAAGAATGAAGAAGGTAGAGATGTTCAGAGTAATGGCATTTGTCTTCCCCATGAAATGTTCCAGTTGATGAGCCCTACTTTCCAGGAAATGTCTGCCTGCCCATGGGAAGCAATGAATAAGTTCCTTGCTTTGCTTGCACACATGGGTTTTGCTTTACACAGTAAGCTGCCTTTGTCTCTACCCATGAGTTCTTGCACTTTTACATTTCTGATGCTCTCCCCCATCCTACCTGGGGAGATCAAATGAGTGGCTGTGTGGGGCTTAGCTGCCTGCTGGGGTTAAACCACAATGCTGAATAAAATTGTCTAGATTTACTTCCCCAAAACCACCCCTGGTCCTATGAATGACTTAGAGGCAGGACTTGCATCTCACACAGCAGCAGAATTCCCTAGAAAAAATGAATAGTTAAACTTAAATAAATATGCTGTACATAATTGCCACTCAGTACAATTACAGGAAATTCATATATCTCGTAAATGTTCTGCACCTACCCTATGCCATAGGTAAGTAAAATACATACTTCCCATTAGAGATCACATAAGGGTAAATGTGGGATTTATTTATTTATTAAACAGACATTAAAGGTTACAAAGGACAAACCCATTTCAATCCTACAGGACAAATATCTAGAAGCAATGTCCTTTGATTGTGCTTCCATACATTTGCAAAATTGCTTGTTAAGGACAAAGTTCTTAACATAAGTGAGAGATAAAGAGTTAACATCAACACAATCAAATACTTGTAACTGTTGGAAAGTGTCTCACTAATATGCCTCAACCCTTCTCAAATTCCTTTACAAGCAGAAGCCCAAGTGACCAATTCATATTTCCTGGGACTACACCAATATAAAGGTTCTTTTTTGTCACTCCTCAGCTCACATTTGCGTTGTGTCTACCCACTTTTATTTATTTTTTTTGTGTCTTCTTTCATTCTTCATTTCATCAAATCAAGTCTAACAAGCTAACTGCAATAATGAATTTTTCTGTGATATTTGCATCCTTTAGAACTGCCTCACACCTCACTTTTTTTTTTTTTTAAAAAAAAAAGACTTTTACTGCTATTTACCTATTATTTCTGCTCTTTCCCATTTTGACCTGCCTTAGGACATAGACACACATCTGTGAGACCTTACCCACTTTTCCACCAATTTCTCCAGCATGTTTATTTCCCCTGTAATGCCTACTTTACACCAAGTCAATGCTAGAAATGGGAATAGCTATATCAATTTACACTAACAGAACACTCCTTTGTGGTCATAATTTTATACAAGAGATGTACAAAACCCATCTTTTACCAGTGTAATTATTCCACATCATCATGCTTCCAGGCAAAAATAGCTACATCAACTGAGGTTTAATTTTGTGGCTATAATTACACTTACAGTAGTGGCTTGTGTTAGTTCTGCTGTATCAGGCAGATAATATACATCACCAAATCCTTTATTGACATAGCAACGCTGCATGAATCACTTAGTCAGAGGTACTGGCTGTACAGTTGATTTCATGACTGGGTTTTATTTGCACAAATATAAACAGATTTTTTTTGATAAATATTGTGACACAGCAGACTAGACAAAATGAATTAATGCCACCATAAAATGGTGTGGAACCTGTCCTAGACAAAGAAATACAAGAAATAGATGAGCAGCTTTGTCATGAATTGACATGTGGGAAAGGAATTCGCAGGTGGCTTTGCCCTGCTTCCCACGTCCTTGTATTAGAGATAATGAGGAAACAAGCTAGAGACAAGTGCATGGAGAAGCTAGACCAATTATAAGTTGTTATCGGCGCATGCTGTAGTTAGTTGCCTATATATATACTCTGTGAGAACCTGCAATAAAGGAGGACGATTATACTCGCATCGAGGTTGCATCGTTACTCCGGTCCATTTCCCTTTCCAACAACATCTGGTAGCAGAGGATGGTTACGCACCAGACAGTCCAGCGCGACTAAGTCTCTGAGACTGCGGTAAGCAGCTAGAGGAGGAGGGACTGGGAAAATAAACGGCTGAGAGGGTGCCGCTTGGCAGACACGGGTCAGGGTCACTCCCTACCTCTCAGGGGAAGCACAGCCATGGAACTGGAGGCTGCTGCATTGTTGCTCGCTGGAATACTCTCTAAGAGAGGTATCGAGACAACGGGAAGATAAACGACTGAGAGGGTGCTGCTTGGCAGACACGGGTCAGGGTCGCTCCCTACCTCTCAGGGGAAGCACAGCCATGGAAGTGGAGGCTGCTGCACTGTTGCTCGCTGGAATCCTCTCTAAGAGAGGTAGCGAGACAACGGGTAAGAAACTGATCAAATTGATCAAGTTGGGACAACGATGGGGACATTTTAGAGAGACTCCCTTGCTGTTCCCTGTTACGGAATGGCGGGAGTTCGGGAATACCATGTGGGAAAGGACTATAAGAGGGGATTCAAAAGATGAAAAGGAGGTGAAAACTGTCCGTGAGTTGTGATGAACGGTATTAGAGACATTAAAGGCTATGGAGGCGGAGAAGGAGGTTGCCTGCGCCGCGGCCCAGATGTCAACACTAGGAGCGGCAGCCCTTGCAGAACTGTT
>NC_048893.1:66682049-66701470 GCF_011077185.1 Oxyura jamaicensis | reverse complement strand
CTCTCAGCCGCTCACCATGGGAGTAGACAAGGACCTCCTGAAGCCGCGGACAAATTACCTTAAGTGATATTTTCTTGTATGAATGAAAAGTGCAAGAGGCCTCTTTGTGTGATTGTGCTGTGTGAGTGAGAAGTAGCATCACGGCGAAGCACCATCCCTAGTGCTTAGTGACTTGTTGATTGATGTAGATTCTAGTAGGCACGCTACTTTACAATCATAATTTGTATGTGATTTTCGCCCTGTTGGTTATTGTAATGTTTGCAGTGTTTGATAGAAAATATATAGAAAGCATTTGGTTGATTGTAAATAAAAAGGGGGAATTGTGGGAAAGGAATTCACAGGTGGCTTTGCCCTGCTTCCCACGTCCTTGTATTAGAGATAATGAGGAAACAAGCTAGAGACAAGTGCATGGAGAAGCTAGACCAATTATAAGTTGTTATCGGCGCATGCTGTAGTTAGTTGCCTATATATACTCTGTGAGAACCTGCAATAAAGGAGGATGATTATACTCGCATCGAGGTTACATCGTTACTCCGGTCCGTTTCCCTTTCCAACAACATTGACAGATAACCTTCTAGCCATATCCAGGCTGAAACACACTACACAGCTTGGACTCTTGCAGATCTACTGCTGTATCTGTACTATTGAGTTTAAAATAATATAGTCATCTTTGGAGGATAGCATCATTAATAGTAACTGGTTTACAGTGCTCTGAGCTCTGTAAAGAAAACAAAACAAAAAAGTACATTATTAGCAGTGTTATCCCTATTTTTGCTGAAATACTGTGTGGAAAATACAGCTTTGATGAAAGCTCCATGACAAAAGGCAAAGTGGTTGTCTTTAAGAGACAAGGTAATGAATTGGTCAAAGTAACTTGCCTGTGGTCCCACGATATATCAGAAGCAGAGAAGGGGAATATCCCTCACTCTGTTGATTCCCCCACCATTAGACAATTTTGCCTCTCCCCAGCAATGTTCTCTGATGTGCTATAAGCTCCGAATCCTAATGCAGTTCCATCAGACTCTTTTTCTTAAGAAAAAAAAAAAAAAAAGACTTAACTGAGCAGCATCTCTGAATGGGAAACTTAATCTGCAGTGACAAGAGAAAATGAAGTTTATTTTTTACAAAGAACATATTCACCCAAAAGGTGCTGGCTTCTAATTATTCCAATCTGCATGAATATAACTCTGCCCACTCTATAATTAATAGCTTAAACTTCACTTTGAGTGAAAACCAATTCTTATTTAGGTCTCAGTTCTCAGAGAATATAATTAGCAAGGCAAAAAAAATGTCATCAATAAGGTCACAGGCAAGCACGCGTGTATAAATGATAAGCATTTAGATTTTTCTATTCCATACTCCTGCTCACCATGTTAGCTGAGCTGCAAAGCAGTAAGGTAACTGAAAATTACAGTATGGTAGAGTGTGGATAGAGTGTGGATGGAATTAAAAATACATATGAAATGATATTTTTAAGAAATCTGATACCTTAAAACAACAACAACAAAAAGATATTTATAAATAAAGCTTACAGCTATCCTTGAATGACATTCCTTTGCTGGGTCTGCATTGCAGATCTTTCTTTACTAACAAAAGCCAAATCAATAAACAAAAGACCCCCAAATTGAAATATACTGTCACGTGCGCTGTTTTATTAGGCACTTCAGGACTTCTGGTCTGAAGCTCTAAAGGTAAAAAAAATAATTAAAAAGAAAAAAAAAAAAAAGATTTTTTCCTGTCACATGGCAATATCTGTTTTTGGCTTGCTTGCTACTGGCATTGAGAGCTTGGAGTTATCTGACCCTAGCTGCTTAACCCCAATATAATTTACTTATATGACATCTTTCATAAAATCATTTTTAGGGGCAAATATTCTAAAGTGAAGGAGAGATGGGAAATTGAAAAGAAGATTTAAAGGTAGATGTAGAAGTCTTGGATGAAGGGATGACAAAGGGAGGATTCTCAGAAACAGCAGGTATGTGGCCCTCCAGAACATCAAAGATGATTATGAACAGGACAAGTGTAAGGGAGTGGAGGCCACACACACAGCTAGGAAATCCAGAAAAGGAAGGTAGAATTAATCTATGGATACTTATGAAAATCAGAAACTTCTGGAAATAGTGGTAAAAATTGAAGAGAAATATTTTTACTCCTCTCTTCTTTTACGGACAAAGATTCTTTTAAATGTCTCCAGATGCATTTAGACTGAACATGGAGAAAAGGAACTGCAGGAAATGAGTTTGAGATGGTATTAACATACTCTTTACAGTGACAGGGGTAGGAAGAAGGCAGTAATTACTACTGATAGCACTCTATAGACACTAAGAAAAGCCTGCAGGAAAGGGAAGTGTAGGAAGAAAAAGAAAGCCTGCAGGTTGAGGCAAAGCCAGGATTTCTGATAAGTAAATAAAATGACCTTAAAGACCAGAAACCAATGAGATTCCAAATCAGAATTTCACAGATTGCTTTATTAGTTATGGACTGAACTGCAGCCTATACATAGGTTTCTGACTTTTAAAAATGTGGCTATTTGAAATCTGAACTCACACCTTGTGTGAGTCAGATCATATATGAACTCAGGGATATCACCATAGTAAGGAAATAATGGATGATGAAAGCTTGCCGTGCTGAGCATAACCATCACTAGCACACAAGCATTTGCTCCTCATCTCACTGAAAACCAAATGGATTTTGGAAATCATCAGGCCTTCAGGTGCTTTTGCAGGAGGCACATTGAGGTGATCATTCATACAGTCAATTATAATAGTAAATGAAAGGTTTTGATAGATCTTCACTTGTGGTTCACTAAATCACTATTCTCTGAGAACAATTCACCATGTCACTGTTTTGGTTTCTTTTTTTTTTTTTTTTCTGGATTACAACAAAGCAGGAGCAGCACAGTATTAGTTCCCTTTGCTGTCTCATAACTTGGGGAACTTCTACTGGAATTCATTCCTGACTGATTTCCAAGTACTCTGCTAAGGAAGAACTCTGCACAACTATATCAAATTGCTCTGTTAGCAACATAGTGAGGAAAGCAATTTGCACTAAGATAGCCCAAACATAAGAAAAAAATCACCCTGAGGCAGCTCCACAGGCTGTTAAACTACCCAACGGATGATTTTGGTCTGGGGTTTCAAGTTTCAGATACAGGACTCTGATGAGGAAGCAGGAGAAAGGGAGCTGAAAATATAGCATAGAGTAGAATTACAAACTTCTGAGGCCAGAAGTGCAACTCAATCCTTTCTGCACAGCAATGAAGGAGCAAAGCAAAAAAGCTGAGGACATTATTGACCTTGTTTCATTGCTAATGAGACATGCAGAGATTCTGCAAAGGCAGGAATTTAAATAATCCCCTATTGATGAGTTCTGCCCAACAGTTAAAATAAAACTGTTTAGAACATACTGTACACTGTACTGAAATGCACTGAGCTGATCCTTGACACACAGACTTATTATTTCCATTTTCTTTGGCAATTAGTATGAAATGAGAAGAGACTTGGAAAAAAAAAAAAAAAAAAAAAAGGAAGAAAAAAACAGCAGCCCTGGCACTAGCCTTCTTATGTAATCAACAGATCTATGTACAACCTGATTCTTTGCTCAGTGGTCCAACGGTGCAGTGCTTCAGAGAGCGCTGTCATAGCAGAGAGATGAGAGCTTTAGGAGTGCACTCAGAAATGTTAAAGTCTCCACCTTCAGTTGCAAACTATAATTGACCATAAACACCTGAGCACTTGTCCTCTGTACCTGCGTAAGGACAGAAGTATCCAAGCTATTCAACAACAAAGCTACTTTGCACAGCGTGACACAACTTGCTCTGACAACTGTATTACTTTCATTACTGAAGCTGGCTTCCTTTGGGCTAGTTCATGTAATCTTTACACTATACTGAAAATAAGATTGCTTCTAAAAGTTTCCCTTTCAATTACAGACATACACTATTTTATCTAGCACTATTTTATGTCTCTAACATATGAGCTGTGACTCCTGCAGTACCAGCCTAACATGTTACCACAGAGAATTGCCAGCTCCTCCCCTTCTGCTAAAAGTCACCATTACTTTAGCAGAAGCTGACATCAAGAGCCTGTGCTTCAACACAAAACCTGCTCACTTTTCCTGACATCTGAATTTAAGATGCCAGTGGGTGAGAAACAACTAGCTGAGTCCAATAGTGTTTTCAACCACCAGAGTAGTTAATTTGGATGAATATGAATAAAAGCATTTACTTCCTAACTTGTAAACAATATACATTCAGAAAGACCTGTTTGTATGTATAATATGCTTTTCCTTTGACTTGCAGTCAGTACCGAAGTGCTGGCTTCATTTGCTTCACTACTGCTGCAACTGGATATAAAGAAAAATTACCTGCTAAGCAGCTGTGTTTCATACTGTTTCTCATCTCTTTGCTGTTTTTCCCTTTGAAGACATGAATACTCTCTTACACTCCTGTGAGACACTGGAATTTAGCAGCATCCTTGTATAACAGATGAGAAAGACCAGAGGACAATGGAATAGAACAAAATATTCAAGGCTTGATGAAGCTCATGTTAAGAAGCCAAGATCTGAATCCTTGCACCTGACCACACAGTAATCTCTGTGGAACATAATGCAAGTGCCATGTGATCCAGGAGTTAAAGGAAAAATAAACTTGGTGTTTGGAACATAATGTTCTTACTTTCCCTTTGGTTCTGTTTACATAGCAGATCAGTAGAGGTCATTATTTGCACAGCTAATATTATGGAATACATAATCAATACCATGTATTAATGAGATACTTACTTTTGTAAGAATTCATCAGACCCACAAACACTTAGAAGACATTCTTCTTGGACTGCATATCGATTTGTGCAACGGAGTATCTCCGCAATTAAGTTGTGAGTAATACAGCCAGCTGTAAATAAAGAAAGAAAGAAAAATAGTAGCTTGCTAGAGAATTCCAGGTTATATACTTGAGAAAAATATAATAATTTCTTTGTAATTGCTCACTACTGCTGAAGAATAGCTCCATCAAGAGGAATTAGAACAAGCCAAATCTGATTTTATTTATTTTTGCTTTAAATACTCTACTAGTCACAGAATTTATGTTCATTTATAGGAAACTGGCTGGTTTTTTAGGTAGCTGGAATGAAGAGCTGAGCAATTTTTCCAGGTAGGAGGGAAGGGACCAATTGTTAATCTTTTCAAATCTATAAATACCGAGTCATTTTCCTGATGAGTGTTTTGGTACATTTCCCATATGTGAACACGGCCTAATGCAAAAGTTGACCTTTTGCCGCACAAGGCACAAGTAGTCTCCAGAATTTTGCTTCTCATTGTATTTGCATTTTCTTAGCCATAATGAAGAAGTAAATTAATGTACAAGCTATATGCTTTATACAGTCTGGTCTTCAGAAGTACTCCATCATTTTGACAATTTTCTCCAGAACTATTTCAGCTTTTAAAGACATTTTCCAACCCTTCCAATACACTTCCTCTCTTCCCATTTCAAAAGAGCTGATCAAAAACTGGAAAAGAATAGCTGCATAATCTGGCAGTCAAATTGCAAACGTGTTTGATAAGTCTGGTCTTTATAGGTATGCCAGGCATAATTGCACCATCAGCAATGCTTCAAACCTGAGATAACCCTCTTCAGCGGAAACAGTATCTGACTTTTCAGTGAACATTTTTCTTATAGCATACCAAAATGTTTTCACAGTATAAGATAAAGTCTGAACTTCCTCCAAAATTCTTAGGCAATCTCACTATCAGCAAATGATACTAGAAAAGCATATAAGTAGATTTTTCTTTCAGTATTCACTTGTGTTATTTCTTTATTGCTTCAAAAGTAATGGCTGCAAGAGCTATTAATACAAGGTTTAAGTAAACTTTTGGACATAAAAATAAACTTTTGGAAATAAAAATGGAAACTACCCACAGTTAAGTAAATATCTACAAAAATTAAACATGTAATCCACATCTGCATGTTGACTACATTACACTGCTCCAAATTCAGTCATAAGTTGAAAACTGAGCCTAACCAACTATTTTAATTGGTTTTAATTTTTTTTTTATTTTTTTATTTTAATTGCCAGAGTAGCCCAGAAGCAGACAATTAATGCTGGCAGATCTGGTCCAGAGTTGCTACACTTTTAAAGCAAACCAAGAAATGCAAAACTGTTTCTGAAGGGGAGCTTAAATGACTGTGATACTGAAAAGTCTTCAGAGAACAGCTGACATTTTTAGGGAGTCAGTTGTGACAAAAATAATAATAAAAAGCTGAAATAAACAGAACAAGCAGAGTTGGTTACTATATATAACTTTGCTTTGTTTTTCTCTAGGGAAAAAGCAGGAGTGTCAACAGATTCAAAATTTCCTTCTGAAAATTTTCCTTTTCTTCACAAAGATACTTTTCTTTAGAAAGCCATTTTGATTACACAATTTTACCAGTGATACTGATATTATGTGTCCAGCCCTTTGACAACTCACTGTCTTAAGTAACTCCTAATAGATGGTTTGATGTGTAAACTGCAGTGCTTGTTTGCTACATTTACATGCACCAGAGAAAGGAGAATGGTACAGAATTTTGAATTAAAATCATCAGATGCACATTGATCTAGTCACTCATTGGAAAAAATAATAATAATAATGAAACTTGCTAGTATCATTCATAAGCACTCCATAGATCCATTTTCATTCCCTTACTTTGCCAAATGTTTTTTCATAACTGTACAATTCTTCATGTCCATTATGTTAGATGGGACAAAACACGAAAATCCTCCCTGCTATGAATGTATCTTATTGTTTACAAAGCCTGTAAGCAAGTTCATGTTAGGGATTGTTTCCTTACATTTCCATCAGTTTTAGCTTCTGAAATACTTCTGAAGTATTCAAATTACTTCTTTGCCAAGTTTTCTAGTTACTCTGTAGATGCTCTGAATACAAGTAACCAAACTTGTATGAATAAATGTGGAAACCTTTTCTAAAGTATTTATAAATATATATGTTTCGATATATGCTGACTGACGTTCTGTAGAGCTTTGGATTTTCAGCTTTCAACCTGTCAAACAATCACCCTGTTACAGTCAAGTAATTCCTTGACAACTGAAGAAAAGATTCATACACAAAAGACTATCATTTAAAGAAACAGCACAGGGAGGGGATTATTTTTTTCATTTCTTTCATCTTTACATATCTGGATTAAGACATAAAAATTACCAGAGCTGTAATCAAAAGTCCTGCCATTCACCATGGATACAGGATATACTGGGGCTGTGTCAGCTTCCCACAAACACTAGCAACCAGGTTGAGAGGGATCTCAGAAAGTTCAGTCTAGTCTAGCCTCCTGCCTGAAGGAAGGTCAACACTGAATTCAGACCATCTTGCTCTGGGATTTCTCCTGTCAGATCTTGAAAACCTCTAAGGATTCAGACTCCATGACCTCTGTGGGCAAGCTGTTCCTATTCTCAATTATTCTAATTTGTCCTTATATCCATCTTGAATTCCTCTGGTTTCATTTGATGAAAATGTACTTCCCCTGACCTGGTCATAACCTTGCTTGCAGACGAGTCTTAATGACTACAGACTCTCATGTCTTGGATTTAGCAACAGAGTGAAGGATGTGAAAAGTTCCATGACTAAGTGGGGGATACCCCCTACATTTTAAGTTATGCACAAGCTTAAATTCCTTAAGAATTGAAGTCTGAATATTGGCCCCTTCTGAGACTACCAGAATTGGTCCTGGTTGTGATTTTAAAAAGTAGAAATCTACGTTAGCAAAGTTTGATATATAATGTGATTTTAATTTTACCGCAAGTATGTTGAATGAACGCACTCAAGATTCATAAGAGACTTACTCTCCAAGTATTTTTCCAGATAACAAATGCATTTTGTTGTCATCTCAACAGAATGGAATCATGGAAGGATGTGGATACCTCAATCACTTACCATGCTGCGTAAGAAGCAGAGGATATGGTGAAGAATCTGTCCAAACGTTGATTCTGAATCTTGATTCACCAAAAATATGGTCTGGGAATTTTGTTACAACACTCCAGATTTTCCCACTGTTTGTCTTCAAGTCATAAGCAGGATAGGCATTTCTGATTCTGAAAGAGCACGATGAAATTATGCCTAAATAGGTATGCATGAGAAAGAAAAACAAACAAAAAGTCTACAAGATACTGATAATAATATTATTTAGAGAGGTATTAGGAATAAAATCTTGTGTAGAAGGGAAAATGTTTTTATACATTAATCAGACAGCTACATATCACTTAACATACGTATAACTACATCTTATATAGAAGATATATATACACATAAAAATAAAATAAAAATTCAGTAAAATCTTCATAAACTCCACAAAATCACCTCTGAGCCTAACCCCAGTGAAGCCA
Source organism: Oxyura jamaicensis (assembly GCF_011077185.1). NCBI lineage: Eukaryota > Metazoa > Chordata > Aves > Anseriformes > Anatidae > Oxyura > Oxyura jamaicensis. The sequence continues at coordinate 66,693,098 of NC_048893.1, read as the reverse complement.
TTAGGAATTTAAACACAAACTTCAGTGTACTGTGAAGAAAACAATTTGAGTACAGTAAAAATGAGTGTGCTCAAATACATGCTTTAATACTTAGAGTTTTAACATAAAGCTAACCAAGAGCATGTGCACAGACAGCTGTGACTAAGACAGCTGGTCAAAATTAATACAGGAATGTGCTTTCTATGAAAAATCTTAAGTCCCTGTTTTCACTCTGCTCTAGGATCCAATCTGAAATCCTCATTACTAAAACCCTGGACATTTATGCAAATGTCTTTAGAGAGCAACAACTGTTACAGTCACCGTGTCCCTCTGATCTTATATACCATTACCTATAAAATAAATTGCTCCTCCTCCTTCCAATTACCAAAGACTTGCAGAAACTAATATCTCCTGAGGTGCCATTTCCTAATGAACACTAGTCACAGGTATTATGGCTTTCAGCTGAGATTAAACTTGCTTTTAAAGCAAATACACTTTGCAGCTGCAGGTAAGGGTACATATTGTACCAGCTGAAGCTTTACATTTCACTAATTGGACAGAATATTTTAGCAGCTAAACTCAAGCATTTTGTACTAAGCATCTTGCATTCTTTGCTGTTTGTTAGTTCAAGCAGCATTTTGTATTATATGAGTTGGCAGTGCCTTACACGGTCTCTGACTACGTTGTATTTTGAGCTATGGTTCTCTCACATAAAGTTCTTCATTACTATGCCCTCCTGCCTCAGGGTGGCTACTCAAGTCTCAACAGCACAAACTCTTCTTTTATGCCATATATTTCTATAGCATGAGAAGAAGAAGAAAAAATGGGTGGGAGAAAGAAAAGAAAAACCCTATGCTCCCCAAATTAATAATCCAATGAAGCAGCCCATTTCTTATAATGAAAAGCCAGGGGGCATGATGTTTCAATGGGAAATGAGGCTTGACAATACCTCCAGTACATAAGATAGATTTATACTCACAGTAAAAAATCATTATACTACAGAGGCTGCTTTGGTGACCTGTGTAGTTGATGTCAGTCTATTTCTTTTGTGAGCAAGGTACACATAAAGCTTTCTCCAAGCACCGAATTTCCTCTTGTAACCTATTTCTATAAGAGGGCCAAGGACAGATTAAGACAGAAAACTTCACAACCCGTTTTCCAGCATCAGACTAACTGGTTATGTAGACATGCAGGGCACACATCACATCCTCAACTTACTGGCAGGTATTTCAAAACTGAGTAAGCCTTATCTCCTTCTCTAACTTTGCCTTGTCATATTTTAAGATAATATGGGCACAGAAATTTGCTTTTTATGCCTTTTAGATAAAAATGCATTTGGTTCCAGAGATGCTTATTTATGGCCATCTATTTGTCTCAAGTGATTAAAGGGCTTCTGCTCTGAGCTGTTAGGCAAAACATGCTCATTCCAGAATTTGGAAAGTTTTGGTTTTCCAAGGCATAGTTGAAGTGCTGCAGAAATATTACATGAAGAAAATCTCATGCCACATTATGTGCTGCAACAATTAAACATATGCTGAAAGTACTAACATTTATAGAGATTTGCTATTTCACAGTGCTATGTATTCCTCTGTTTTGCAGAATATATATTTGAAATCAGCAGGAGCTGGAAGAACTTTGCATTTTGCAGCATTGTACATTGCAGATTGTCAGCCTGGCCTCTTCTGGTTTCAAACTGGCTTTAAGATGTATTCTGAAGCCACCTATGGATGAGCATTCACTATAGTTATGTCCACAATTGTAAAAGAACATGATAAATGATTTTGAAAACTCTTTTAAAGTTGGGTATGTATACATTGAAATGTTGCAATTAGAGACTGATACCTGTACAAACATTACCTAAAGAAAAACAGGCTGGGTTTCTATTTGAGCTACATGTTGGAGCTACAAGTTTGCATGACAGAGTCTGAATCACACATCTTACTTCTGATGTATAAAACTGACAGTTATTGAGATTGCTTGAGGACTGAAAGGATGCTCATTTGCCAAGACTAAGAGACTAGTTATTAGTAAACTAATGTTTTGTTTTGTTTTGTTTTGTTTTGTTTTGTTTTCTGTTACATTTTATCCTAAGAATACTTTTCTCATTAGATAGAAGGAAAGCAAAGGCTGTTTCTATTTTCCTTTTAAAAGAGTATTTGCCAGTGATGCATGCTAAAAAAGGTATTTCAGAACAGAAATGTCTTAATACTAAGACAGGAATGCCTTAATACTAAATGTCTTTCTAACCCTGTAAATAAAATCATTTATTCAAAAAAAAAAAAAAGGAAAAGAAAAAGAAAGCTTTTCCTATAATTAGAGTGTTAGAGTGTAAAGTGCAGAATGTCTGGATAAAAATCTAATGCTTGAGAGGAAAGCCTATCATGTGGAACGTGTGTCAAATGTTAGTGAAAAAAAGGGGTAGGGTTTAGACTGAGGAACCTGGGGATAAAAAAAGAAAACTGAGACATACTTGATTATGTTTTGAAGCTGACCATCTACTCTATGAATCTAAAATATATTTGCTGTTACACAGCAATATCAAACTGTATTTTTTCTTTCTTTTAAGAGAAGCAGGCTTGGATGACTTTAAATACTGTCAATTCATTAAAGTCTAATTAAAAAAAAAATCACAATTTTCCAGCTACTTTTCTGGGAAAAAACAACAACAACAACAACAACAACAACAAAAACATGCATTTGTGCTAACAACTTGATAGTATGATCAGTGAATGTCTACAAAGGAGAATTAAGCTACACAGATGGTCTATAAACATGTATTTCTTAGTGCTGTTAGATTTCAACACAAGTTTTCTGACAAAACTAAGAAAGTAAAACAAAACAAACAAAACCAACAACAACAACAAAACACATGCACAAGTTCTATCCGATTAAGCCACACTATTAACCTCAAACTGTAAACAGTAATTAAAGGAATATTTGCCACTTGCTAAATCCAATGCCTCATCAGGATATTGTATAGTAAAATTCCATTCTCAGTCAATCAGCTCTTCCAGTTCTTTTTTCTTGCTCTGAGTTACATAAGCATTGATATCATCCAAGTAAATGACAAAATAGATCTTAAGTTTCAGACACATCAACACTGAAGATGTACTTATCATTGATAAAGGTGACAGATAAGGCAGAAAATAGTCGTGGAATTAACAATATTTTGTGGATTTTAATCTTTAAACAAAAATTAGGAGTGTTTCTGCATTTAAGCTGATACCAGAATTAAGACACTGTTTAGTAATGCAGGGATAACCAATCCAATTAATATAAGTAAGTGAAATGTCACAGTTGGCTGAATAAAGTTTTTTCATTACTTACTCCTCCACTGCATTGCAAAAATCAACCATGTTTTCATTACTCCCTTGATTTGCTTCAACCAGCTGGATAGACCAACCTGTAACCTAAAAATACCAAAACGAGACCAAAAGACAATTATTTAGCCAACATACACATAAGGAACATAAGACTTGCATTTGGTTCTATGAGAATGAAGCTTTGTATCTTATCATCCCTCTGCTGATTTAGTGGAGTGCCAAATAAGCACAAATAACACCATTTTGAATGCACTTTTAATGTTTTCAGAGATAAAATAGAAAGTCACAAAGCATCAGCTGCCCAGGGTTTAATGATTTTTTTTTTTTCCTCGAAGAAAATAAAGGTTTCCAAGGCTTCCAAAATTCAACTAGAGTCAGAACACAGACGATTAAATGCAAAAGACGAATGTTTAGGTTACAATGAGAAGAGACAAAATAAAGCTTACGCTGATGTGAATTTTTTTTTTTTTTTTTTTCCTCTCTTTCTGTCCTTCATGGAAGCTCAGGATTCCTTCAAGCTCCATAAAAGTTTCAGGTAAGTCCCCAAGAAAGATAGGAATTTAGTGTATTCTTTCTGAAGATGAAAAATCCCCTGATGCTTTGCCTGAAGTTGGTCTGAGCTGCTATTTTGGGTATCCCCTTGTGTGTTTGCTGTACTACTCTTCCATCAGAACATAACCTTCAGGAAATAGTGTGTAATACTGCTACATCTGCATGCCCATCCTACTGTTGTACATACAGACATATGGACTCAAGGCTCAACAAAGACATCAACTTTTAAACCGCTTCAGAACGAGAAGAAACTAATGCCATGGCACAGAAGTAGAAACAGTGAAAGATGTATTTTCTCATTTTAATAACATCAGTAAATTATACAAAAAATATACAGCAAATTATACAAAATTATGTGGTTATTATTAATTTATATAACTTACAAATATTTTTTCCCATTTTCTTTTCTTCTTTTTATTTATTTATTTATTTATTTTTTCCTTCTGGACGAGGAAGTAAGGAAGTGCAATGCACCTGAAAAAGTGCAGGCTGGGAAGATTTTAATTACAGTTAAAAATGGGATGGGTATAAAATATGAAAAACCTGTTGGGAGCTGACAAGTGAGGAGACCACAACTACAGAACTGAATGCTCAGAAGTAACAAACCCTTTATAGGTGCTGTCAGTCTTGAAAATATTAGATACAATGGGTCCCATTAACCACATTAACCATCCTGACCCTCTCCTGCAGGAGACAGAAGTGAAAACAGAAGCTATCTGCTTCTCTGCACCTTTGCTGGAAGCATTTCTGAGTGAATCCTAAAGGCAAGCATATCCTGTGTTGACTAGCAGTAGTCTACACAGAGGGAATTAATATACCGTTGCTTACTAACTTAGATCAGTTTTGGGGGCAAAGGTATATACAGACGCATAGTTCTGTACTGGGTTTATGTGGCAAGGTTTTGGTAGAAGGGGGGCTGCAGGGGTGGCCTCTGTGAGCAGAGCCCAGCAGCTGCCCCATGTCAGACCAGAGCCAGCTCCAGTTGTCTCTAAAAGGACCCACTGCTGGCTGGTTGGGCCTCTGGGAGAGCAGATTTAAGAAAGGGAAAAACAAACAAACAAACAAACAATCAAACAACAACAAAAACCAACTGCACAGCAGCACCTGGGAGAAAGGAGCTTGTTTTGCCTGTGACAGTAATTGGTGAGTGATCTTCCCTGTCTTTATTTTAACCCTTGAACCCTTTTTCATTGTAGTTTATCCCCCTCTTCCTTTGAGGAGGGAGACTGAGAGAGCAGTTTTGGTAGAGTTTAGCTAGTCATCAGTGTGAAACCTGTACAAGTAACAACTGATTAATCATGTGGGTGAGAGGCAAAATAAATTTATTTTTGTCATTTCTGATTTCAAAGTCCAGAAACTTTAATTTCTTCCCATTGCATATAAAGGCATTGTATTAATTACATGATCATATTATTTTTCCATAGGACTCTAATCTCCACTCAATGGAGAGATCTGAAAGTGTACAGTGAACAAGACAGGTAATTGCAGATGAAGAGAACTGATGATAATAGGGATAAAGTAACAGAGTGCATCCCTGGATAACTGGGATCTTAGCTTTCACCCATCCATAGATTTCTAACATCAAGCTAGTCAAGCTTGATGTTAGTCAAGTGAACCATACTTCCTAAACATGAAACACTAATTGTCCATGTACTCCTCATTTCTGAAGTCCTCAAACTGAAATCGTGGAGTTTGGTCTGATGATCAGACTTCTATGAAATGAGCATTGCTAGTTATCCTGTAAATGTTAGATACTAAATAACTGAAATGGAGTGGCCAAATCTACTGGATACTTTCAAGGTTGTCTTTTTTGCTTTTTTTCTAATATGGAGAAAATAAAATCTCTTCTCACAGTGAATATATAAAAACAATTTCTTCGGTGTTTTTGAACATCTTGACTTGGTGGTGACAGGGCCACAGAAAATTAATGATGGCTTTATTACATAGGACATATTTCAAATAACATGCATTAAAAAAAAAACAAAAAAAAAAAAAACAAGCAAATAAACAAAAAAACCTAGGGCCATACAACTGCATCCAAGAGCTAAGGGTCAGATTAACAGTAAAATTTCAATAGTATGAATATTTCAGCTTGTGTACTTATGACCTATCTCAGTAAGATCCATGTTTCAGCATCCTTTCCATTTCAGGTCCATCCTCAGCCCTAGTTCTCAAATCCTGTTAATCAAATGAATCATTCACATGTCCTGGACTTCACAGACCCAAACTGTATTCATTCACATTCTGTGAACAAGTTGTGGTGCTCCACTTTGCCAGCCGTTCTGACAGTCTTACTCAGCATTTACCCCATTCCTCCGCACCCATTCTTATCCTCTCCAAAGTTCCCAGAGGTTTACTTCTTCCCAAGCTTTTTTATACTTTTCTCTCTCTATTTTTTTTCTCCTTTTTTTTTTTTTTTTAATCTACTTTCTTACCATCTCAAGGTTCAGTTGCCCCTTGCCTTGGCTCTCTTTCTATCCTGATATGGTTGCTTCTCTCTGTAAGAATTCCTGTGACCACACTGATTTTTATGCTACAAACCAATTCTCTCCTCTTTTCCATTTCTTCCTCTTCTAGCTAAACAGCTCAAACACTTCCCTGACTTAATCAAATCCTCCCACACATTCAATTGTAGTCGCCCTTGACTCACTTCTCTCTCTCCTCTTCCCTCCCCTATAATTCTCTCCTACTCCTTCAAAGTATTTGTGCTTGCTCTTATATGCCTCATTCCTCTAGCGCCTCTTCATCCCATACCTCAATTTAATCTCTTCCTGCTTGTTTGAATCCCACTATTTTCTACTCTTCTCCTGAGAAGTCTTGTTGTTCTTTTCATAATGATGCCAAGTATGCTTTGATTTTCCTATTGTAAATAAAACAAACAAACAAACAACAAAAAAACCAGCCCTTTGTCTATCCACCCATAATCCCCTATTCCTGCTTCCTGTATTCATCACTGAAATGTGGTGTCTAGGATTAATTTTAAGAGTTCCTGTCCTCAGATAGTCCCCCTCCCCCCTCCTCCCCCAACACACACACACACGCACTTTCCCCATCTGTCTAGAACTACATATGTTTACTTCTGTAGTTCCCCCTTTTCGCAGGAAGAGAAACAAGTCAATCTAATGTCTCTTCCCCTTTGTTTTATGATACTGTGATCACTGGGAGTTAAAAGCAGAAGGTGAGCTTTTAATATTCATGGTGCTAAGGTATCCTGTAGGCTATTTCAGGATTCCTATAATGATTCAGAATGCTAACAAGGGCTAGAGGAAAGGGGGGATTTATTACTTTCTTTTTCCTTCTCTATGTCAGGATTTTGAAAGAAGGAAAATGAGGAGAGATACAACACCAGAGAGTCATGAGAGTCCCAGAAGACATCATTATTAAAAACAGCAGAGCCACAAATAGGGCTATGAACACCTGATAGAAGGGAAAAAAAAAAAAAAAAAAAAAAAAAAGAATTTGCTTCAGAAAGACAGGTAAAGGCTGAGTGTCACAGGGACCAGCTTTCACAGTTATAGTAGATGTATATTATTTTAGAAAAGAATTATACACACACATATAAGCATACGCAGCACATGGTGAAGGCAGGACATGTTTTGTCTCATCTCTCAGGATCAGGATAGATTAGTCAAACTAGATAGACAGTCTGGCTCAACAGAAAAACACATGAAAATATATTGTTATTTTGAATCTCAGGTTTCATATCAGGTTATACGGATTTATTCTCTCTTTCAAACACATTTTACTTCACTTTTCTGTACTCATCCCTCTGTGGTAGTTTTATGGCTCAATGAGCCAAATAATTGTAATTGTGCAAAAGCAGATTACTGATTATATTTTGAAAACTGGTGAATTCTAGACCATAATTTAGATTCTCTTCTGGTGTAAAATGGCAAGTTTCCATTAGAGTTAGTGGAGATACTTCATTTTATACTAGGTGAGGAACTGGCCCTATTACTTTAAAATGAAATGAAGTCTGTTTTTAATAGGTAGATTGCAGAAGCGTGTTGACACAGTATAAATTGAGTAAAACATAATTCTGCCAGTATAAAATTCTCATTAGCTAGACAGAGTAGGTGCCTTCCCTTCAGAAGTTATTTTTTATTGTCTGCTGGGTTCTCCTCTGATATTAGAATCAAAGGAAGAGGATGCTCGGATGTTTTCATGCTGCATAAAAATCTCTTAAATAATCATGTATTGTTTGTTTGAGGGCATCCTCCATGTAAACACTGTGGGAAAATCTGACTGCCAAGAAATCAAAAGTTACATAATTATCAGAAAATACACCTGAGACTTCCCTGCATCTCTATTTTAGGAAGTAGTGAAGACCAAATTAGAACTGAATAAGAAGTCTCACATTTACCTTTGGCCAGCTGAATTGTAAGACAGGTGAAAAAAAACTCTCTACAGGACCAAAAACTTTTTCTTCCCTCAAAGCATAAATTGTTTTCTTTTTCACCAGGTGTTAATATGAAGTGCTTCTAATACATGCTGAATCAGTACGAGTGAATATGCAAAGTGCAAGGACACAGGCAATAAGGGTCAAGAACTTTAAACACTTAATATTAGAAAATTTACATACCTCTCTGCCATGTCCAGAGCTGCTGGGCCAAGTAGGTCCTATGCTGTATCTTTTTGAAGTGTCGATTAAATAACCCTCCCCATTTCCGCTTTCATCTCCCACTTGTGAAAATTGATAGTTGCCTAAGAAAACAGGACGTTGAGCATCTACATCATCAAAACCTATCTGAAAATACGTGTTGCCTCTCTCCACATTTGAATCAAACACATCTGGGACTGTAATTACACTATTCCCTCGGCAGATTTCTCTCTCTTGACTATAAGGGTAGGAATCCTCCAGAGAGAACTTTCTGTCGTCAGATAATAAAGAAGATTTGAAACCAATCGCTGGTGACACTGTGCCTTGTTGCCAATGAGATACTGGATTTGCAGGGTGAACTTCACCGTAAGCAACTGGAGGCTGACCACCGAACTGCTTCTGTGACACATTCAGACCAAAGTTGTCTGATGTGAAAAAATGTTCTTCATGATGATGTGAATGTGATGAACCATAAAAAAAAAATTCATTGCTGACTTCATCAACTATTCGATCAAATCCTAGGTGGATGTCTCCATTAGAATCAGAATGGTACACTGGATAAGGTGCTTGGTCCCCAGTGTGTCCTTCATAAAATTCATTGTGTAAGAAAGGAACTTTTCCAAAATATGCCATAGCTGATTTTTATCTTCAGTCTTGTTAATCCTCAAGGAACTTTAACAATATTTCCAGAGTCAAAAGAGTATTGTTCATAACTGGAGCTACATACGCCCACTGAAATAGAGCACAGAATAAAAGTTAATCCAAAAAAAAAAAAAAAAAGAAATAAAAAGAAAAGAAAAGAAAATCTGTTATAAAAAAAAGCTACTTTATTTTTTTTTTTTTTTTTTTTTTTTAAAGAGAGGTTTCTCAAAAGAGTGTGAAGATTTTCTTCATCCAGAGCATGAGTACTCCTTTTCTTGATCCTCATTTCCAGGTGCCCTTAAAATTAATATATATATTTATTTTATTTCCTGGACTCATAAATAATATCAACAGGATGCCTGGAACAACTGATCTAAAATACCAATTCTGACAAATATTAAAGAAAATGTCCATTGTTTTATACTTGTATACCATAGCATAAGCAGGAATCTAAAACAAGAGGGTAGGAAATCTTCATATTAATGGCCACTTTATTGGCAGTTTCATTCATATGCTTCTCTCTTTTTGTGACTCTACAATTTCCTCATATTCTAACACTTTTTATCCTGGTGTAATCAGGTGACAGAGGTTTAGCAAGTGAAAGAACAAGGGTAAAATATTGAAGACTTGGATCTCCAACTAATATTCCAAATACTACACCCCAAAAGCTTGTATATGGTATATATAAATGAAAAATATATATTTATATATATAAATAAACCAATCTTTTTTTATTTTATTTTTTTTTCAAAACAAATACATCTGAAAATCCGGAGGTTGTATTTTTGTTACTAAATTAACAGGCCTTGAACTACTTCAGTAGTTCATCATTCACACTGTTATCAGCAAACTTCCTGATCTGATTTTGGGATGTGCCAACTAGTTCTATGGTTCAGATTAGTAGCATGTACTGGAAACTTTTTTTTTTTTTTGGAAGAGACTTTAATTCTAAAACCCAAATTATTCTGTGCTACTTGCCCTTAAGGATACAGCCTGTTTTATTTACTGATACAGAAGTAGCCTAAAACACAAATGGCATGGAATAGCAATGCCACATAAAGTACACAGTTGTCCTGGATATTTTATCACACAAAAGAAATGGAAACATATGATTTAATAATTCAATTGAAAATATATTCCCTAGCAGTAAAAAAACACTATCAAGATGAAAAGCACACTCAGATATTGTTAAAGCTTAGCACTACAAATTGCTTTTCCAATATGTCCCCAAGTTCTATACTATATTAGCTTAGATAATACTGCCTTGCAATGAAAACCTGTATTACAGCAGAAGGTATTCATCACAACTTTATTTATTTTTGTTTTATTTGAAGTCAAACTCTAGGTGGCATAGGTTCGTGTCACCTACAGTCAGGAACGAAAAGAGAAATGAAAAGTTAAATAGGCTGAAATGAGATCTCCAAGTTAGAGGTTGAATGACTCTTTCAAGCACTGAACTTAGTGATTCCATGTGTTGTGTAGCTTGTTTTGCTTTGCTCTAATTGTGCTGGGGGAAAATATATATATATTTATTTATGAAGTTTCACTAAGCCAGAAAACCAAAATGACCACACTGAATGGATATCTACACCATGGACTTCAATTACCAGCCTAGTCCCTGCCATTTCTGTAACAGTGAATTATGAATTACACTTTTAGATTCAGATGACACTTTTCTTTTTTTCCCCCAGAAATATTTTAATAAGCACAGAAGTAACAATTGTCCTCTTTTGCAACTTCTTCCCTTCTTCCCTTTTCTATAGCAGTTAAATAAAAGAAAGATATAACAAGAGAAGATGCATCCATGAAATCTCACAGATAACTTCTTTTATTCCTTTTTTTTTTTTTTTTTTTTTTTTTTTTCCAAAAAAATTTTTTTTTAAAAAAAAAAAAAAAAAAAAAAATAACCCCCCCATAATTGTTTTTGTGTTTGTTGTGGTGGGTGGGTGTTGG
>NC_048893.1:66664574-66681949 GCF_011077185.1 Oxyura jamaicensis | reverse complement strand
TTTTTTTTTTTTTTTTTTTTTTTTTTTTCCCCTAGAAAATTGTGTTTCAGGAAAAATAAAAATAAAACAATGACCTCTCCCTCTGGTCCTACATTCTTTAATAAAGGCTACCTGTAAGACTGTAATAGAGGCACAGTCAATACAATGTTTTTTACTCCCATTTCTAAAATATTTTCTTGACATTTCATACAAATTCCATTTATAATAATACATAAATAGCTAATAGCTAACTCTGCTTCTTACACCACTACAGCTTTTATGTATAGTATCCCACTATTTAGCTGTTTCTGAGACAGATAAATAAACACACATCACACCTCCATCTATCTGTGTATGACGGCTTATTTCCTGTACTCTCCATACTGTCCAGGAGAAGTACTGCTTTCTTAGCCATCTTTAAATGCAGGCAAGTTAGATATAGTGCTAGAAGGGCCATTTGCATTGTCTGTGACCCTGTGCTCAGTTTGCAGAGGGGCCATGAGAAATTAGGAGTCTGCGCTGCACATCAGGCTCCCTCTTCCAGCCCCGACCACTGCAAGGGGAGGACCTCAGGGAGCAGAAACATGCAGCACTGTTTGTAGAACCATGTCTACTTTATATGGACACACATTTAAAGCTAACCATTTCGACTGGAAAGTCAGCATGTCATGCTGTAAATCTCAGTGTTTTAAGTCTCACCTGCTCTTTGGTTTAGTAAGATTAGGCTCTGAACTTAGACCAATTCCTGATCTTTTTCAAAGCAACACCCAAGTTCAGGAAAGGGTTTGGCTTTTTGCCAGCCGCTATTACTGTATCCAAATCATGCAAAGCGTGTTGACAACACTGAATTTTCAGAAATCACTAATGAAGCAAAGTTTATCATGCAAGTTTTGTTGTTTTAAAATTTAATTTTTAGGGTTTCTGAATTCACATTTTGGAGATTTTCACTATTTTTTCATGCAATTACAAAGACTTCCTTTTCTTTTCAAATGACAGCCCATGCTTTCATATAATTGTATGGTTCTGGGATATGGGGCTTTAAGGGAAAATCCCCCAAAATACCGTAAAGTAGTCACTACAAACCAAGGGAGCAGACAGCATTACGCAATGCTCCCGACATTGTAGCTGCTGGCTAAGCATACAAAAATACTTCCCTTACTTCAGCATGCACATGCATACTAGCATAAAAGTTTTTTGCACTGTAGGCTCAATTTTTTCCTTTCTTCGGATCCCAGAATTGCAATACTAGGCTAGTGCTAAGCAGTAAGCATATATGTTGCAACCTCTTACCTGAAACACACAATTTGTTAGAAGGATATAGTCTCCTATTTCTTCCTGTTCACAGTCACATTCAGATGACCTATGTGCTTTCAACACAAAGAGGGTGTAACTTAGTCGTCAGAAGCTTCCCTTCCTGTTTAACCGGTTTACTAAGGTGATGATTCTTTCCCACCTCTTCCTTCAGGGAAATTTCAAACAGCAGTAACGATAAAAAGGAAACACCTTATCTGTTGTCTCTCATTACTTGAGAATCCTACTCCTCCTCTCCCACCGCCCCCACCAATATGGTGGTATAGCGGTAGATGATCTCACACTTAAAGTACAAGTATTAAACATGCTTAAAATAACAAGACAACTTCATGGGAAAGGCTTGTAAAGATTTGCCTCAGAATGACTTCTGCATTACAACAGGATTCAGAAATTTTACTCTACTCCATCTTCATGCAGCTTCTATTTGCCACTGGTGGTGAGTGCTTTGAAATGAGCGCTTTGCTCACAGGAGAAAGGGAAGGTACAAATACTGTCTGGCACAGAGGTCCTCTGCATTTGGCTCCTCAGTCTGAGAGCTGGGACAGTCTAAAGGGGGAAGACCCTTCCTTAAGGTGGGATATTGGCCACAGACTGATGAAGCCTTTGTCCCTCTAAATAGGGCCTGAAGTAAAAATACAGCACTGGTCATAAACATATTCGTAGACTTAAAGGAACTCAGGACCCTCCACCACTAAAAGAAGCAGCAGAGGCTGCTCCAGGCACAACATGGAGGGAGTTCCCTCAGGAATGATCTGCCTCCAAGCTTCATACCTTTCCTTAAAAAGGTATAAATTGCCACACTGAGGTGGCTATTCAAAACTCACACAAAATCATAATCCTGATCTACACCAAGGTTGTAACAAGCAGGAAAATATCCTCAAAAATGGTGAGGTAGTCAGTGTAAACATGACTATTTCAGTTATAAAAGGCTGTATGGCAAGATGGAACAGATTAGGATAAGGCACTGAAAGTTAATAATTAATTATAGATATCTTATATCTGATAAACTGAATGAAGTAGTAATTTGATAAAGCATTCTTGGGAAAACTCTGCCCTTCAAAGTAACACAAAAGCTGTCAGTGATGTCATTGTGATTTAAAAGCAGTTAGCCAAGGACAAAACTTATTTCATCTGGTTAAAGTTGATGTTTTTCTTCTCATGTTTTTCTTCTCTCTGGCTGCTGGAAGGACGGTCAGGCGACGAGGAAGAAATACAGGGATTCTGTTCATGTTTGCAGGGAGAAAATTCATGTGGCCAAAGCCCAACTAGAGTTGAAGCTGGCCATGTCTGTGGGAGACAATAAAAAAGGTTTTTTTAGATATGTGAACAGAAAAAGGAGAACCAAATAAAACAGGTCCGCTGCTTGATGGGGAAGGTCTCCTCACAGACAATGACACAGGCAAAGCAGAGATGTTTAATGCCTTCTTCACCTGTCTTCAACGCTGATAATGGGCTTCAGGACCCAGGGTGCCCTGAGCTGGAGGACTGTGATGGTGGGAATGACAAACTCCCAACCGACCCTGAATGTGTGCAGGATTTGCTGCTCCACCTGGATCCATACAAGTCCATGGGTCTGGATAGGATTCATCCCAGGGTGCTTAAAGAGCTGGCTGACGTCATTGCAGGACCTCTCTCAATTATTTTTCAACTATCTTGAGAATCTGGAGAGGTCCCAGCAGGCTGAAAGCTGGCAAATGTTGTGCCAGTTTTCAAGAAATGTAAGAAAGAAGACCCTAGCAATTACAGGTGTGTCAGTCTCACGTCATTGCCTGGTAAAATTATGGAAAATATGATCCTGGAAGTTACTGAAGCGCACCTGGGGGACAATGTAGTCATCAGTCCCAGCCAACATGGGTTCATGAAGGTCCTGCCTAACAAATCTGATTTCCTTTTATGATAAGATCACCCATCTAGTCAGTCAAGGGAAACCAGCTGATGTAATCTTTTTGGACTTCAGCAAAGCTTTTGACATGGTTTCCCATACAATCCTACAAAATGTCCAGCATACAACTTAACAAAAACATCATACAAACAACATACAATGCTCACAGGCAGGGCTCAAAGGGTTGTGGTAAATGGGGCCACATCAGGCTGGTGGATGGTCACTAGTGGGGTCCCTCAAGGCTCCATTTTAGGGCCAATCCTCTTCAATGTTTTTATATATGATCTGGATGTGGGACTAGAAGGTGTTTTGAGCAGATCTGCTGACGACACCCAACTTGGAGGAGTTGTGGACTCGGATGAGGGTGAAAAGGCCTTGCAGAGAGATCTGGACAGATTGGAGAGCTGCATGATCACCAACCACATGAAGTTTAACAAAAGCAAGTGCCAGGTCCTACACCTGGGACAGGGTAACCCTGGCTATATGTACAGACTGGGAGACGAGATTCTGGAGAGCAGCCCCGCAGACAGGGATCTGGGTGTTATGGTTGACAGCAAGTTGAGTATGAGCCAGCAGTGTGCCTAGGCAGCCAGGAGGGCCAACTGTATCCTGGGATGCATCAAGCAGGGCATTGCTAGTCGGTCGAGGGAAGTGATTGTCCCACTCTATTCTGTGCTGGTGCAGCCTCACCTCGAGTACTGTGTGCAATTCTGGGCACCACAGTACAAAAAGGACATTAAACTGCTGGAGAGTGTCCAGAGGAGGGCGACAAAGATGGTGAAGGGCCTAGAGGGGAAGACAGATGAGGAGCGGCTGAGGTCACCGGGCCTGTTCAGCCTAGAGAAGAGGAGGCTGAGGAGGGACCTCATTGCAGTCTACAACTGCCTCGCGAGGGGGAGTGGAGAGGCAGGTGACCTATTCTCCATAAACACCAGTGATAGGACCCGCGGGAACAGGGTTAAGCTGAGGTAGGGGAAGTTTAGGCTGGACATCAGGAAGAGGTTCTTCACCGAGAAGGTGGTCACACACTGGAACAGGCTCCCCATGTAAGTAGTCACTGCACCAAGCCTGTCTGAATTTAAGAAGTGAATGGACTGTGCACTTAGTCACATGGTCTAAACTTTTGGGTAGACCTGTGTGGTGCCAGGAGTTGGACTTGATGATCCTTATGGGTCCTTTCCAACTCGGGATATTCTATGATTCTATGATTCTATATATTCTCCAACCCTTAAAAAATGTCACAATAGTTTGCTCCACAAACTATTTGGTGGCATTTATACTGAACTGTAGTTATTACCAGTGATTACTTTGAAGCGATCCTGAGAGACAGGATCACACCAATTTTAGGAGCTACTATTTCAGAGTTGATGGCAGTGTGACTGTGTAATGTTGCTTTATCTCACAGTGACTGGATGTAGTAAAAGGAGGAGGGTAGAGAAAACAGAGGAAATATGCATGGGAAGAACTCATATTCCCAAGCAAAGACAGAAGGCTATATGTGTAATATGAACTGAGCTGGGACATGTCCTCCTCTCCCCATGGTGATTTCCACAAGAAAGTTATGAAGATTTTCCTTGTGAAACCCTGAATATTTTCACAATTATTTGTTTTCTGTTTCCTATCAAAGTGGTAGGCAGAAAACTGCTGAGTCACTTTCTACCCTTTCTGGGGGAAAAAAAGAAAAAACCCTGATTTCCTCCTAGAACTCTGAAGAATTATCTCCTCCCCCCTTTGCTGGCCTGTGGGACATCATCTCCAGAGACCAAAAAAAAAAAAAAAAAAAAAAAAAAAAAAAGTCTCTGGAGACTCTGGGATGCCTCCTTTTCTTCTGTTAGATACTCTTGCTGCTCCACCAACTGGCAGGAGCCTACACCTCACTAAAATTAAAGATGAATCATATGTTGATTTAGCCATGTATAAACTACTCGTGTATGACCTAGGTCTGACAAAAAGCTGCAGGTAAAGAGCTGGCAGAATAATTACTCTTACATACCCCCAGATGTACAGCATCTTCAGTAGGCTGTTGCTCTCAGTCTTGCTTCACATAGTTTGAAGCTTTCACAAACCACTCCCTGGCCTTTGAAGCCTTGAGGCTTCGACTATAGCAGGTTTCTAAGGGGAATGCAGCAAAGTGTTTCAGCAATCTGTGGGGACAGAAACTTGGCTAAACATCGAGCCAGTAACGAGACTGTTCCATTTCGTAACAGATCCAACCTCCCGTGTTACTGTTCTCCAGTGCCACCTACTGTCATTTTCCACAAACTGTGAAGCAAGGAACAGAGATCACCGTGTCAGGCACAGCAGCAATTAAGCTTTATGTCCGTCTGGCTGCAGGGGATGTCATCATGTCTGTCATTATCACTGACAAATATGGCCCCTGTCAGAAGCCTGCCCCTTATGAGGAAGATTCATGGTTGTTGATACCGTGCTTGCAGATGGTGTGATACTACTCTTAGATCAGTGCTCCAAAGCACTGCTGCACCGAGGCGATGACAAGGTATCAGCAAAGCTATACACACAAAATAGGGCTTTTCCATATGCTGGTGAAAACAAACAAACAAAAAGTTAACAATGTCAAGATGTATTTAAACAGCAGATGAACAAGAATTCTGGTAACAAAAAGATGTGGTTAATATCTGGTTTGCTGCATTACAGACCTGTATTTCCTTCCCACTTACAAGGTTCATAGAGCATGGACTGTACCTTACCTGTTTAGTAAAACCCAGCATGGTAGATTCTTCTGGGCAAGGAAAACTTGGAATAAACACCACAGAGTGGTTGATTCATTATGTCGTGATTCATCTGTGAAGAAAACTTTTGTTTTAAAGGGCAAAAAGGACTTTTCAATTCCGAAAACACTCCTCACTCTCATTTAGTCACATAGAATAAGTCAAGGAAAATGTCAGGGAGAGAATAAGAGGAGGAGGGGGGAGGGAAGCAAAGTTCCACTTTTCTATGAGAAATAGATAGAATTTATTATATTCTATATAGAAAACATTTACAAGCTCTGCTGACACCTACACACAACATAGAAAGTTACTGAGTTACCAACACCCTCCTGAACTTTGAAATACCCTGTAGTGAAAAACCTACCCCTACAGTCTGTTTGCACCAACTGGAAAGCTAGCCATGACTAAATGTAGACTACATATTTTAATCTCTCTTTTTATTTGAACATCTTTGTACTTTGATACTGTAAAAGGAACAACACGCTTTACCAGAGTTGTTTCTGAGAGCAACAATGACTCCAGCTTCAAAAATCAAGTAGCTGAGAAAACTGAGTGCTAAAATGGAGAACAGTCACATCATACCCATCTTAGAACGTAGTTAAAATAAGACATTTAGGCAGATTTTTATATATGTGCATATATAAAAATACATATGAGATATGTAATACATATCCATATATATGTATGCATATACATGTATATATATTTACATGCATGTATTTATGTATGCATGCATACATGCATATATACTGTATATATGCTTACATAGATATATATTAGGCTTTTATATACAGATATAAATATTATATATAAATATATATAAAGTCTAATAAACACTAAGTGACCCAAGAAAGGAGCTTAAATGCTTCAGAAAAGGAGAACTAAAGTCATGCATTTCAGGTGAAAGAGAGAAACTTTCCAAAGCTGAGTGCCTAAACCGAAAGCTCTTTTTCACACTGCTCTTTAAATTTCACTTTGTGTTGTTTTCTTCCATTTCTCTTACCTCCTGTGATTTTGCTTCTTCTATTCTTTTCGCCTTCCCAATCCAGTGTGCCTGCTCAATGGCTTTCTGTGAAATTCAGCTTTGTCATTGCAATGCACTCCACAGGGTTTGATGACCTTCCAGAAATTGTTCATATCATACGCTGTACAAATATAAAAACATAGTTCCTAGCACACTGTTAAGACAAGCTCCCTATGTACTTCAGCATGCTTTTTCCTAAGGAAAATTTAGCAAGCTGGTTCATCACCATTTTTAAGACCCCTTCCCATTGCAGCCATGGGGCTCTAGAGGATTTCTGGAACAGAAAGAGGGTAGAGAGCAGCCCCAAAGTAAAGAACTCAGCCACTCTGGTGAACCTGAGACAAGGTGACTTTGTCATTGTAGCTTGGCAGAATTGATCCCATGCTGCCTCAGGAAACTGTTAGTATTATCATCACCTTGAAGAGAACCAGAATTAAATGTGGCTTTAAATTCAGCTCCAAAGTGTCTGCACAATAGGGAAAGGGCAATGGTAGTAAAGACCCACTTGTATACCTTGCACTCATGACCATGACGCCAAAAGTACTTTCAGGTCAACCAGTAAAATTATAAAATCATTACAAACCCTTAGATTCTATACTACAGACTAATACATACTGTAAACTTAGTATAAGAGCTGACTGTTATATGCTCTATTGTCTTTATCAAAGAAAAGAAGTAATAGTTTAAACACAAAAGTACAGACATCTAAGGTCAAAACAATAGTTTACTTGCACAGTATTAACATTGTCTTGATTTGCATTTCTGAGAGGATGCTTTTCTTACATTTACTATAATGTATATGATGTATGATACTGTGTATATTACAGTACTACAATATCTTTAAAAATACTATACTTCTGAATTTTTCCTGACCTTCTTGAACAAAGGTAGCTTCTTGCATCTTTCTTTCTACTTTAATTTTATAGTCATACTTGCTGACAATATGACTGAAACACTTGATTTGAAAAACAAAACAAAGCAAAACAAAAAACAAACAAACAACAAAACACATGTCATTTACAAAAAATTAGTGGGTGTATATATAATTTTTAAACCAACTGAACAACATTCCTTATAGTCAATTCAGGATATAAAGCATCTGCTTAGATAGCTAATTTGGCTGCATACTTAGGTTGCATATGCATGCCAGCAAAGCATTCATTATTGTTTTCGTTAAAGCTTTACCTGCAGCATGAAAACCAACAATAATTTACTTGAGTTTCCTTTTAAATAATGCAAAGGGACTGCTTATCTGCAATAATATATATTTCTGCAAACTGCTATGAGAAATTAAGCTCACAGCACCCCTCCACCACAGTTGGACAGGCCCATAAATTAGTGGCTGGCAAAGAGATGCTCTCAGTGCTGAAAATTCAGCTTCGTGTATCTATCAGAGCAAAGTACTTTCTTCATCAGCGCTACCTGTACAGATTATTCTTAGAGTACCGACTGTTCTCTGCTGTGCCAGGTCCTGTGCTAGCCTGTTCATGGTTTTGCTAATGATGTTTCTGTATTTATGAACAAGAGGACGTGTATAATGGAACAGATCAGGTGTGTCCACTGGGGCTGAGTAGTAAATTCACACCACAGCAGTTCTGCAGCTCTAAACATGCACCTTACTCAATGACACCACAGGTACTCACCTCACTGCAGTAGCCATGGCTTAGGTTTGTGTCCTATCTGGCACCATTTTGGGCGGCTAATCCAACCGCTATTTTTCCAGTTGCTCTGTCTTCCTTTCCAGTACAGGAACAAATCTGCTGAGACAGGAGTCAGGAGTGAGTAGCATGGTGCTTCACATCACAGGTGAGCTGCTACATGTGTTCAGTTAGAGAGGAGCTGCAAGGCCCCACTGTGGAGGGCAGAAGAGGAAAGTTGTGCTGGGGTATGGGTACCTCAGGGGAAAACAGAAGAAGAAGAGCTAGTATCCCTAGTGCTACCTACCTTGCACAACAGCCTCTAGAGATGGCTGGAGTCTTTCAGATACAGGTTCCCAGCTCACAATGAGATTAGTTAGTCTGGGAAGCACTAGGTTAGGAAAGGAAGAGAGAGAAAAGCAAGAGAGAGGTCTTCTTAGTTCCACCCATCCAACAACCTATGAGAATCCCTTATTCAAAGAGTTTAATAGTCCTTACATTAACAACAGCTTCCTAGCACTTTTGGATGGGAAGGCAGTGCAGGGGAAACTACTATAAAAGAAACACGTAGTACCATCCATCATCGTCTTGGCCTACAAGACAGCTAAAACCACCATGCACTGATGACACAAAGGCACACAGGAAGGTAGATACTTTCCGCCACAGTTACTGGGGAAAGTAAAAACCCAGGAAGTGATGAGGTTTGGTATAGTCCCTGCACTAAGCACTGAGTCACCCCTGCCCCAACAGGTTATGCCCTGCTCACTTCACTCTCTTTTAGGGTTCATTTGCAAAATCAGAAACCTCTATTTAGAAGAAATTTTAGACTGAAGGCAGTGGCCCTGTTACAAAATGATGCATCACAAACAGCACAACCATCTCCCCTACTTCCCAAGGAAGAGTTGAATTTACCAGATGAATCTGATTCTAAGCATGGGAACACCAGACTGTTCCTACCTGTTCTGGTAGCATCAGCATGGGATCTGTGCTGATGCAAAACTCTGAGCTAGGATACCTGACTGGAAGCCTGCAGTGTTCAGGTCAAACACAAGTCTGGGGTATGCCTAAAAGCAGATGAATACAGAACTCGCCATCACTTAGGTTTTAATTATGGGTTGGGTGTTTTCTGGAGGACAGGTGAGGGAGAGTCTCAGAATGTCTAGCAGAGCAAGTCAGTCTTACAGCCTGAGAGCTTAATAAAGAATATCAAGTAAATTTGAATACACCTGATGCTCAGGTGTCATCTCAGACAGCTGCATCACAGGCCTCCAGGACACAGTCTAAAATAAGGTATCATTTTGTACTGTATAACACACCCTTCCTTTGAGGCCTAGCCTCACAGAATGTTACAGTCAACAGCCATTAAAAAAGCTTGATACTGGAATTTGAGAATATATGCATGATTTATCTTGGTATCAAAATAAACGTCATCCACAAAACTCCTTGAACATCTGCACTTAATTCTTACTGCGTCAGTTAACTGTACCATGTCTACTTCACAGCAGCAAGTCCAGGAAAAAGCCAGACAGCCTAAACAGGCTGGAGTCCACTCATAATACATTGTTCATGTCCTTTACTGCTGCAGACTAGAAATAGTTATTCACTTGGTTGATCTACTTTTATCTCCTTGATTCAAATGGAGTTATGGAAACTTCATGTTTGCTATCAGGCTATGAAGAAGCCTATTCAGGCTATGAAGAAGCCTATTGTAAGTAGGATATGGTTTTCTTAGATGGAAATGCACATGCATAATAGAAAGAGCTTTGATATTGAGATTTTATTTTCCTCCGAGGTTCAAGTATTTTATCATTTTAATAATATTCCATTTTCCTGTTGCATTCACTTTCAAAACATCTTTTGTATTAGCTCCGAATATTATAATTCCTTCAAAATTCCTCTGGAGGGCACTATAACCATAACTATAGAATTAACTACAGATGGCTGTAATAGCCTTGTTGGCAGGAGGCAGAGTGTCTTTTAACCAAGACAGCTTTTTTACTGCTGTCCGGGTCTTTACTCTACTTTAGAGAACATGGGAAATTTTAATCTTAGCTACAAAGATAAATAGAGTTTAGAAATCATTATAGAGGTTTGTCTAGGAAAAGGTGATGTGTGGGGTGTGCATGGGGGAAAATCAGTTAATATCTTTGTTAGAAAGTACTGAAATTTGTTATATCTTTTAAAGACTTTGAAAAAGTGATATTCCCAAGGCCCAGCATGAATTGTGAGTCTTTGGGTTGGGAAGGGGTAGAGGAACCTGTTACCCCTCAGACTCCATATTGTGTGTGACCGCTCCTGTAACCTTGAAGCTGGACCAGCAACTGTGACACTTCTCCACACAGGCACTACAGCTGCCCTATCCCACTGCATGGGGCAACGCGATCTACTCCTCCAGGTTTTAAGAAAAAGCCTATCTAACACAGAGAGGGAGAAAAATAATATTTCAAAGCTGGGAAATAGATTGTGACATACCAGAGTTTCTTAATAGCTGCCTGTTTTTCAGAACTGAGAAAGAAATCAGAAATGAACCTCACCGTTCATTGGAAAACATTTAAAAAACAGGATAAACTCATGAAAGCTTGGAAAGGTTAACTTGAAAGTGAACGTGTGTGTCTAACGCGGATGCCCTCTTGTGACCACACAATATATTACATGATGTTCATTTTAATCTCAACTCTCTGAAATTTTGTAGGGTAAACAAGTGCACTACAGTCCTCAGAGTTCATGTTTTGAAGTTTTTCTTTTGCATCTTCTGCGAAAGATCATATTTAAGTGAAAAAAAAATAGTTTTACTTTAATGTCACTGCTTCCTCTTGCTTTTTTCATTTTATCAATTTCACATTTAGTTATTTATTTTCCAGTTAAACTAGAAATTATTTGAGTAGGTAAAATATTTGTGTGATAGTTTTTCTAGCAAGTGGTGAGGCTCTTGGGATACTATGTCATAGTGAAGAAAATGGTATTGATGTAATGTGTTTTTAATTAGGCCATCAAGAAAAGTAAATAAACTTGAGGGAAGAGTATATTTCAATTATAGCAGGAATAGTATATAACTAACATTAACAAGGAAGAATTTAAAGTTATAAATAGAACAAACAACTACTAAACCAAAAATAAAGGTTCTAAATTAACTTCTTTTGAACTTCAGTTTAGATCTACCTTGATATTTTCATTAGTAAAAATTATCCTTGCTCTTTTGCAATGATCCTTTCCTTACCTAAATTTCTGAATTCAGCCTGAATTTTCTGTACCTAATTGTTACCTAATTCAACGACAGTACCCCCATGTGTTT
Organism: Oxyura jamaicensis; assembly: GCF_011077185.1. Taxonomy (NCBI): domain Eukaryota; kingdom Metazoa; phylum Chordata; class Aves; order Anseriformes; family Anatidae; genus Oxyura; species Oxyura jamaicensis. The sequence goes on along the minus strand of NC_048893.1, from coordinate 66,670,095 downwards.
TATTTCAGCATCTTTTTTTCTTCCTGATATATGCTTTGCCACACTAAATTCTCACAGCTTCTTCTCCTAAACACTAGCCTTCAATAATAATTGAAGAATTTTGTTTTAGAAGATTTAAAATAATAAAGAACCACCATCTATTTTCAAATAGACGTAAGAGGGAAAAAAAAGAAAAAAAAAAAAAAAAAGTCAGATTTTGGGTACACCAACCTTGACACTGTCGTTTTAAAATACTCCCCAGGCAGCTTTAACTTTTGCAACCAGGACTCAAGCAGCCGCTCACCCTAGGGCCCAGTCAGATTGGCAGTATGACAGAGGTCAGCATTTCACATGAATGAACAATTTATCCAATATATAAGGCAGGCATTCATCTCTCTCTCTCTTTTCACCTGTCCTTTAAAGTTTAAACGGAGACTATCTCAGGTACTGTGCACAATGCAATGAAAATTCCACTTTCTATTAACCCTTTGAACCCCTACAATGAGAAGTGATATTCTTACAATTTTAAGCTGAGACAGAAGCCACAGAAGGGCTCCCCTTCCCCCCACCCCTTTCATACCAGCTTCTTTTCCCTATGTACTTTCCCTCACAAAGGCACCCCTGTTACCTCTCTAATTCAGTCACTAAGTATGAGAAAACCCTGCTGTTTATTCACTGTTCAAAGTGCTTGTGTGAGAAGGGAGTAGCATTTTGACCAGATAGCCTTTTCGGATTAATACATTTATTTCTGCTTTGGATGTGAAAGATAGAAAATGGAAGCCTGGATAAGGAAATCTGCATTGGCTTTGCTGTGCTATTACATAGTCAGCAAACTTCTGTGATCCTAAAATTCAAAGCTCAGATGAGATTTCTTTGGGAGTATGTTGGGGTTTCATTTTAATCCGAAGTGTAATTTTTAAGATTTTAAAAAAAAAAAAAAAAAAAAAAAAAAAAAAAAGTAATTCAGAAGCAGTATCTGAGCAAGTATTAGACTTAAAATAAATATTTAGCAAGATTTAGGTTTGATATGAAGAAATTTTGTTTGTCCTGGAGGCACATGCTGATATGTGCCATCCCAAATTTCTGTACATACAAAGCTAACTCAGGGGACCATTAACACAATGGAAACAATTGGTAATGAGACAGAAACCCATGTCTCCTGAGTTCCAAATTGTTCTAAGGAACATTCTCACCACTCCTTTTGAACCTCCAAAAAAACCTTAAGCAGGGAGAATCATGGAAGAGCTATGATTTATGACAAGAAAGAGTTAAGAAATTCTGAGTTTCTGATTATCCAGATGTCCTAACCTCATTGATATGTAGAAGTTCAGGTAATTAAAATGTTAAGGTGTGTAGGGTTAGCAATCAAGTCTGCACTTTTGTTGCACTAAACACCACCTTGCCTATTCCAGCTAGAAAACTAATTGAGTGGACTACAATCAAGCACTGGGTATGCTTTTGTTGAGACATATATACCAAATGAAGAAATGTGGAATTGCAAATTGTACCTGTTTTAATTAACGAGATGCTCAAGCCAACCTGATGTTGATAAGTCTACAGAAGTAACAGACACTGAAGAAAACTTACATTACATTTTTTTATTCAAGTTTTTATTATTATTATGCTTTACCTCATCTGAAACTCAAAGCTTTAATGAACTGATGAACTTCAGTTACTATCTTTATCAGGTTCATATGGTTCGACATTTCTGTTGTACATCTAAAATATTTGGACAAATTGTGAGACAGCCTCCTGCAGCTAAATAAAGCTTGCTGAAAGAACTACAATACCCCAAACCCCAAAGCAAGGATCCCTTGCAGAAATAATTTGTTGTGTCTGCCTCCCAGCCCCCTTTTTTTGAGTGATATTTGCTAGAAGGTTTGCAGAAAAAATAGTGGGGTTTAAGGGCCCCCTTTATTCTCCATTTGCTGGAAGGCAAAACTTACGATCCATCCAGATCTCTGAAGGATGAATTTCAGCTAAAATTCTCTGGAGCCTGGCCTAAAGTAGACATTGCTTCAGTGAATTCAATTTTCCAAGGTATTAAGAACTGAGAAAGTAAAATAGATGACAGGCACTGAGGGTGCCCCATTGGAGGTTAATGGGGCTGTTTGCCACTGACTTCAGGTAGGCCAGGATTTCAACCCTGCTTTAGGGAGCAGAGCAGAAAAATGTTATACAAGATTTAAACCTGTATCAACCTTTATCGTGAAAGCCTGAGTTTGGCAGTAAAATGTGAATAATGATAATTACTAACTCTGGTTGTAAGACTCTTTGAAAGATGTAGAAGGAAAGCATGCCCTAAAAGTGTGGCATTAGGGATATTCCACTACTAGATTGAAATAAATCAAGACTATTGCTAAAAATTGCTATTCTGAGGATATCAAGTCTTTGAAGGGGTTAATCTTAAAACAATGTTAATTTTGTTAATTTATATGTTCAAACCTATTAAGGAGAGGAAAAAAACAGCCTTCTGAATTAAATATAGCTTTTCATATTCCTTTTAAGGTGTAAGATGTTTGAACAATGCAAGTTGAAAATTTCAGTTTTTCACTTTCTATACATGCTGTTTTCCTCAGCAGAGGCATAGCACCACAGAAGAAGAAAAATAGTTTTATAACACAATAGGGAAGTCTTGTCATTAAGACCTCCCATAGTCAAGTGATCAAAAAGCCAATGGTTCTGGAGACTAAAGCTCTCGTCATACTTTTCTTTTCCATGGATGGGTCTCCTGTGAGATTTGGAATAAGTCCATGTCTGTCTTGTCTTCATGTTGGCTCATCTTCCTCTCTTATAGCTGGGAAGGATTTTTAATAAATTGCTGGCTCTAAAAATCTCTTAAAACCTTTCTCTAGATCTTCAGGGATATCACTCACTCCGTTTCTTGTATCTGTTTTAGGGATGTGTTTTATGAAATTCACACACCATGGTGATCTCAATCTTCATCGTACATTTTAGAGTGTTAATGTAACACAAGCAAAGAAAGTATCTAGAATTTATGTAGCTTGAGGTCATATACAAATTAATTGGAAGCAAATTTGGCCACTTAGTAGGGAATAATCAACTGTTACAAGTCATTTTGATAAATAGAAAAATGCTTTTGATATACAAGAGGTTTATGATGCTCTGCCTTATCCTCATTAAGAGGAAAATTAGGAGAAATGTAGAAGAAATCTGTCTTTAATTCCAATTTGCACATAATTTCACTGGTCTGAATATTTTACCTTGATTTTAGTGGTCTGAAAACACATTAAGATATAGGCTTAGTACCATTAGATGTAAGGAAGAAAGGAAATTAAAAAAAAATTAAAATTACAATAAAGGTGACAGGCAAAGCACTGTGGCAATGGATCAAAAAATCAGGAGCACAGGAAAGAACAGCAAATACACAGGGGAGAAAAAAAAAAGTCATCAGAGAGGGCAGTAGAGGATGGAAAAAGAAATAAGCAAAAAAAGGAAGGAATTATCTAAATCGGAAGTGCAGTGGAGGCAAAAATATATTTAAACAGAGCAGACAGATATTACAAAGAAAACAAAGTTGTAGAGAGAAAACTGATAAATTATGAAAATGAGATACAAAAGAGCTGAAGAAATGGGAAAGCAAAGGAGCTGAAGCAGAGACACAGAATAGAAAAAGAGACCACTTCACCCCTAGGAATACATTTAATTTCAGTCAGGAGGTGGCTTGGGACCCACATTTAGTGGACCAGACTCCCAGGGAATTAAAAAACAAATACACACACAGAACCTGTAGACTACCACAGGTTCTGGATGGCATTGTTAGAAGATTCTTTTCAATGTCTTTAGGCTTTCTGGAGGCTAGCTGGATTTCTCATTTGTGTCTTACTATTTCAACATTAATGTCAACCTTAATTTACCTCTCCAGCTGCCTCCTGCATCTTCTTCCTTTTACACTTACTTCCTTGCTATTTTTTACCTTATTTTAAAAGGACAACTACAACTAGTGCTTGTTTCTAACCAACAGTAGTAGTCTGAAAGATAACACTGCATCCACAAAAGCTATAGAACAATTGTAAGGAAAATAAGATAAGTCAAGAAGAAACAAGCCAAGAAGGCAGCAAAATTCAGTATTTTGTCTTTCGTACTGCCAAATATGGGTATTTCAGAATCAACTGTAAACATCCTCATAAATATCACAGTTTTCTTAGAGGTAAAATGTTAAAAATCCTATACCTTGAAGTGTTCAAGTAAAGAGTCCAGGTAATTCCAATGAAAGATGACTTGGATAGATTCTCTCATTTTTTTAAAAACAAAACAAAACACAATTTCTTGCTAATGCTGCCCTGGCTATGCTCTTTAGCCCCTTATAAGTCAATTAGTAATTAGGAACAGCTTTCAACTCCACCACCAGATCTTCCAAACTGGGTCCCATTTAAGTATTAAACTATTTGGTCAGAATAAGTCTCACAGCCATGACAGCAATGTTTTTGAAAGTAGCTTTGATTCTTCTTTTCCAACACATCATTTAATTTGAACTGTGTCTTTTCATAATACTTCAATTCACTCTTTCACGAGTTCAGCAGTAAGCCCTTACAAAGGAGGCCTGCTAGCAAGCCTTACCCAGTACATTATTTACTGTGAAGAGAGGATAGCAAACCAAACTTGAAGCACTAAGGAAGCACTTCATGAATTAATGGTATGCATGCGGATGTGATACTGTTAAATGTTATTCATTACATCTCCTGATTAGCAGTCATATTGCTGAAAAGAACAAGACCACATCACTTGCATTTTGGGACTGTGAGATAAGCAATGCTATAGCAACTTGTGTACTGTACTAATGTACCTTTAATCATCACCTTGTATTTAGTACATAATAGGACAAATTTAAAGGGCAGGAGAGTAACTAATTAAGACTTTCTTTCCTCCTTGTATAAAACACATGAGTGACCCCCATCAGTGGGTCACTCATGCTGGGAGACCACACAATGTGGGTGAAGCTCCCTGTTTTGGTGGCATCTGTTACACATTAGTGCAACTAAAATCGATGTTTTCCTAAGTCAAAACAGCTTTATAAGTAGGAAAAAGCCTGTTTCACTCACCAGATCCACTTCTACAAGTGCAAAAAGAGTAGTCAAACTTTTGCATATAGGTGAACTTGCACAGTTATATTAAACACCCCTGGTTGGAAATAACTATGGATTTTTGAACTCAATATCTGTTAATTTTAAGTTATTTGTCTTTCAAAAATCTAAGCCCTTTGAGAGAATATAAATCTTTGAGTACTTTTTCCACCAGAAAAGTTTCTAAAGTTTATAGTAGGTTTTCCCATCTGAACCAGAGAAAGAACACCAGATAATGATCACTAAGCCATAGTGGGAACCAGCAACACAGTTTATTATTATTATTATTATTATTATTATTATTATTATTATTATTATTATTCTAGTGGAATTTAAAAAGCAAACATGAAGAAAACCATATTTCAACTTATCATATAAAAGTTCTTTTTTCATGTGAAAATGTTCAGGCCTAGGCGATCAGGCCTAGTCAGCATGGGTTTATGAAGGGCAGGTCCTGC
>NC_048893.1:66642895-66654574 GCF_011077185.1 Oxyura jamaicensis | reverse complement strand
TCTTTTATATTTTAGTGGTTTTATTTATTATTATTTTTTATTAATAAAAGGTCCATAATATGTTTTGTAATCTCTAGACCTCTCACAAGAGAATAAATCACAGGTCTGTAGCACCATGACTAACAAACTCTACTACCATAAAGGTTTTGATTTTGCAAGATGATGTATGCCTATAGATCTGTTATTTTTTCAGTCTCTTTAATTCTATCAGGGTTTTATGCAAGTCCAATAAAATTTACCATATATGTTATAAAAGTATAAGATGCTATATCGAAAGAAACACTCTGCCAATTATATATGAACCACTTCTACTTTACTCCTCCCATCACATTACTCCTCCCCTTTTCTCAACTGTTCTTAGAATAAAGTTCACATTATTTTTTGCATTTTTCCATGAATTTTACATCTCATCTTCCCAAACCAGAACTTTAAATTAATTCTGGTTCTAATACACCTGACTCAGTGGGTTTTTGAGACATAATGGTTTTCATCCCCATATTATAGAGCTGACATACTATGTACTGGGTACTGTAGCTGAGTACTGTGCCCAGTTCTGGGCTCCCCAGTACAAAAAAGACAGGGATCTCCTGGAAAGAGTCCAGCGGAGGGCCACAAAGATGATAAAGGGCCTGGAGCATCTTCCCCACATGGAAAGGCTGAGAGACCTGGGTCTGTTCAGCCTAGAGAAAGGAAGACTGAGAGGGGATCTTATCGATGTTTATAAATACCTGAAGTGAGAGACACAGGGATTTGGCCAACCTCTTCTCAGTGGTTTGTAGGGACAGGACAAGGGATAATGGCCACAAGATAGAGCACAGGAAGTTCTGCACCAATATGCAAAAGAACTTCTTCACAGTGAGGGTGACAGAGCACTGGGACAGGCTGCCCAGGGAGGTTGTGGAGTCTGCTTCTCTGGAGGTATTCAAGGCCCGTTTGGATGCCTACCTGGGCAGCCTTCTCTAAGGAACCTGCTTTGGCAGGGGGTTTGGACCTGATGATCTCTTGAGGTCCTTTCCAACCCTTACAATTCTGTGATTCTGTGACACCAATGATGGCCTTAGTTCTAAACAGCAAAGTAGGTTTCATGCTTCTGATGCCTAAAATATTACAAGGTCAAAATGATATAGGAGAGACAAGGGAGGGGAAGTCTCTCATCTCTACTTGAAGTATTTTTGCAGAATTCCTTAACTCTTAAGAAACCTTAAAAAATGTGAGCATGCAAATGTGTTTTGGCTGATTAGAAAAATGATATCCCAAGATAAACTATTTTAATATTAGATCAAATGATGGGAGTAGAAATGACCAGGTTTTTGTTGTCTATAGTTAACATTTTCAGGGAAGGTATAGGGATCTTTACATATTTCTGCATCTTTGTAGTATCATTCTTCATGTGTTAAATCAGTCAGTGTGGAATACATTAATTTGAAGGGATGAGGGGGTGGAAGAAGTTGTGGAGTGTATTACTGATGTACCCTAGAGAAGTTTATTAAAATGAGAAAAGAAAAAAATGATATATATATATTTATTTTCAGCACTGTTTAACTGTGGGAATCTCTAACAACAAATAGCTAGTCATAAGGAAAAGAAACAGATGGAAACTCATCAATTTACCTCCAAACTATTATCAACATCCTGACTCAAATATTCATGTATGGAGCAGGACTTCATACTACATAGTATGTAAGCTCATGCACAACTGTGTTCAAAATCAAAACATTTCAACTCATATTGCCCAATTTTTATTTTATTTGATGTTGATGGATTTAGAGCTCTGACACATCATTCCAAACTTCTCACCTTTGCTGTCTTCCTCTGGATTCTCGCTATTTTTCTTAAAGAAAATAATCAAAAAAATAACAGCATTAATCTTGCTGATGCCTCATGACCATTCAGAAGTGATGATCAATTGCCTCCCAGGTCTAATACAATATTCTTGTTTATAAATCCCAAATGAAATTTAGCATCCCCCCCCCCCCCAAATAGTCTAGTATTGACGAGTACAGTTAGAGAAACCTATAACAGCCAGTTTAGGATTATAAGTACTCTGGCATGGCTTTTTCATATGTTAACCTTTCCAGTTGCACTTATCTGAAAATGTGGTGTGCTCATTTTCTCTCCCATTCAGATATCATCTGGGTTCTAGACATGCCACTCTCAAATTCAGATTTCAATCAGATATTTAGTAAAATGATCTTAGTGATCTTAGGAGCTTTGCTTTTCTCTCTCTCTTTCTCTCTCTCTCTTTTTTTTTCTTTTTTTTTTTTTTGGGGGGGGGGGGTCTAACAGAAAACCCATTATAACATTCTGCATCTTGTTTTTCCAGCAGTTAAAAATCAACTGTTCCATCCAATGTAAATTATGTATGGACCATATTCTAGTTTTCTGGAGAGAACGACATGTAGGAAAAAGGTGTGTGTGTGTGCTTTTTCTTGATTTTTTTTTTTTTTGAGATAGTTTAGTTTTGTTAGTTGATAGAGGAAAAGGGTAGAAAGAAAACAATGCAGTAAGCATTCAAAGGGAAGTGGACTGAGAGCCAAAGCAAATATTTCTTCAAGGACCAAGATGGTAAGAAATAGCCACACAAAGCACTCCGATTTTGAAAAGCCCTGGATCATGAGGGTAACTCACTGGGGTCACTGTCCAACTGATTTGTGGATGAAGTAACCCAGATGAGTTAATGTAACAGTTTAGTAAGACACAAAAAGTATATAAAGGGTTACTATGAATTTCTGCCAACTGCTTGTTAACAGTAAGGTGGTAGATGGAACATATTGAACACAATGATCCTGCCAGGTTTAGATGATTATCTGGACTAAAATCATCAATGAGAAAGTAGAGCTGTAAAACTCCTGCATTTAAAATACGAACATACTTAAGCAGTAAAAGGCATAAGAAATCTTGAGGGGCAAGAAATCAAAAACATCACTGCTAGCAAGGGAATAGCTGAAAGCACAAAAACATGCGACTAGAGAATATAATTGGAAATAATCCAGGATATTTAACTTTCCTGAGAAGTACAGAAAATGAGAAATGAGTTGCATCCATCTATCATATCTTAGCAAATGTCTTGCAAGTAAATCACTATTCTGAAGAAGCTGGATTAAGCTCAAAAAATGTGTTTAAACAAGGAATAATAATAGTGCCATGGGCCAATGGAGAAAACTGTGATTATGACTTCCAAACGAGGGAGGTCACTGGGTTATGTATAGATTTCCAGAGAATAAGTGTGTTATCATTCCCCAAGAGTTATAGATTAAATGAATTATTAGAACTGTTGTAATCTGAGTTTATAATGGCATTTGAACCAGATGGTATTGGCAGATATCTCTAAAGATGATCTTTCTCACTGTGAAGGCTCTGAATTCAGAACAAATGGTATTCACTTACACAGGGAAAATAACAGCATTGATCTGCTGAAATGTTCATCAACCCAGAAAGAATATGCATCTGAAGACATGCATAATATCATGATCTGCAAATAAATGATGGAGAGATAACAAAAATTCTTTAAGTAACAGCAGCAATGCCCAATAAAACCAAATCAAATGGGAATGATTGAAAACTCTGATGAAAATGTAACTGGGATTTTAATAGACTAAAACTAGGCTATGTCTGGATAAAACTTTTGATGGATAATGTTTATACAAAATCAGTAACAGAGAGACAGACAAAACACAAATGGTGGATATGAATTTTCTTACATTTGACCAGTTACTACATGCTTCTGGTATCACTGTTTAGAAATGGCAGTGCTACTTATAAAATATATTGAAAGCAGACTAGGAACATAGAGGGAAAGAGATACTAGATTGCTAGAGATCTAACAGATTTTTCATGTGACCAGGGAAGCACCAAGTCCATAACCAGCAATAAGAGAACAGGACATAATTATTCAATTATTGTTAACAGCTTTCTGTGGGGAAAGACCATGTAGATAGAGAATGGATAGAGAAGAACCAAGAGTTTCTCATACTATACTCTGACAATATAACTGACTACGGTGAGAGAAGTTGTTAAGAAATGGCACTCCTGAAAACAGAAAGAATACAAGAGAAAAGTCCATGTACTTTGTACTGCTGTCCACTTCAAACCAGTAAAGCACTGTGTCTCACTGTTCCAGTTAAATCAAATGAAGACTAATAAATGACAGACTATTGAAGTGATGCCTCAGCCTCTGGCCACTTTCCTTTTTTGGAGATCAGCATAAAGTGACAGTAACTTGTTTAACTTTTCTAAATACAGCCTCTTTGCATGGAAGTTGAACCCCTCTCTTTTTTCCTCTTTTTGCCTCAAGGGAAAATCCATTTGCACAATGGATTTAAAACCCTACTGTAGGAGCCAGAGCACACTTCTGTTCTTTATAGTGCAGGACTTAACTCATAACAAGTATAAGTGACTTTAATCATCCTCTCCAAGAAAACAACTCTTCTATTCTGTGAGATTAACAGGCATCCTAATGGGGTAAATACAGATGAAATATAGCATGCATCAAAAGAGTAGCATTCAGTATAGAGCAAAGTCAAAAAAATATGACCTTTAAATACGCAACTATTTTTACTTTAGCAAGACATACTTATCACTTCAGGTTTTCACAGCATCCAAGAAAGGAACATTCTAAATTCATTTCTAAAGGTGTATTACATTTAGACTTCTAAATGTGAGACTGTGTTTTCGCTGTTTTGAATAGTGGGACACACAGCCCATGACTGACTGAGTGATTTGGGATTCTTCAGGATAGACAGGCAACTGCTGACCCACATGTGAGTGACTGTCCTGATATATGCAAGCCCCCTTAGAATATAATGGATTATAACAGGATACACACTTTCATAATTATTCAGATGCAACTCTGCTAAGGCAAAAGAGATACATGAGGGATTAATTTGGCATTTACTCTTCAGATGATTGTTCTGTGCTTGTAGCTATTACTGTTCTTTTGGCACAAATCCAGATTAGCCATTAGTGTGTGGATTGCCACTACTCTGCCAAGCTTTCAGAACAAACAAAAATAAAAGCCACTTTGCTAAGATGACAATAAACATTTGAAGCCCAGTATCTCCTTATAACTTTAGTAACAGTAAAAATATGGAGCCAGCTTTCATGTACAAACACAGAAAATTGGGTAAAGTCATTGAGACATTAGTGATTTTACATAATTAAAACTGGCATTTTCTATTTGCTACAATAAAAAATTGCTCTTTTATAGAGTAATTAACATCAGTGATTGGTGTTATTGTATATGATTATTAAAACATTTATTTCTGTGAAGAGAAAATTGAAAAAAATTGCACAAGAAATATAAAGAGTAGAAACTCTAGCAATATATTACATCATGTGGCACCAAAAAAGCCTTAATCTATTTTTAATATGATTTTCTGAGAAGTATCTTAAACTACATTGCAGTTGCCTTGCTATTGCTTTGATTAATTAGCAGGACGAGTTTTATGTTTTTCTATTTTATCTTCCCCTTTGCCATGGGACATTCCAAAGCAGATGCTTTCTTTATGTTGATCATATAAATCAGTTTGATGGAGTAAAGAAGATTATAACTTTATTATTATTATTATTATTATTATTATTATTATTAAGGTAGTTAATTTCATCCTTAATGTTTCAAAAGCCACCAGGAGAATTTCAAGTATCTGTGAGAAAGGGCGGGGTAATGGGCAAATGATTTTTAAATGAATTTGTTCTTTCCTTAAAAACACCTTTTATTGCACAGAACACTTGCTTGACCTGTGGTGCATTTGTGGTCCTAATAGATTGGACCTAGATCCACATTCATCTGTTCATAGACTGGATGAATACTCAGTATGGGAACAAAGCCCTGTGACTAAATGGGGAAATAAGACAGTTTAGTTGTTAATGAGGGTTTATGATTAGCTATATATATTATACATATATATATAACATTTTGTTTTGGGGTAAGGGGTCATAACCCTTATTCCAATAATACCAGAGTTTCAATATGCATAAGCAAAGTTGTTAAAGAAGTTATGTTAATACTGTGTTACAGCCACCTCTCTCTAATTTTGATTTGCTAGATTGAAAAACAGAGCTCTTCTAGTTTCCCCTGCTGGGGAAAAGCAATCTCCCTTTATCATCTTTGTAGCACTTCTACTCCAGCTTGGGTTTATGCTTCTGGAGTACAAGTGACCTGAACAACATGGTGAGTGTCTTCTGCAACATGACTTGTGTAACATCAGCAGCTGTTCTGTCCCTGGAAATAACTGTTTCCACATTTTCCTCTCTCACAGGCGTGCCATGATTGAAGCTCAGAAGCATTCTATGATGGCCCACTCCACCTAAGATTTTCATTTTTCTTTAACAGGAAAAATCCGTGCTTTATAACATAAAAGAATCTTTTAACCCTTAAAAACAAACAAACAAACAAACAAACAAAAACATGGCAGTTAAACATGGCAGTTAGTATTACTAACCCTAATATTATTATTTGAAGGACACTAAATTTGTACTATAAAGTTTTGTGCATCTCACCTTTTATTCCCTCTCTTCCTTTCTTCCTGTCTTTGAGCCTGCATTCAGTCTAATCACTCTTACATATTGAAAGGGACATTATTTATTTTTAAATTTTTATTCTTTATCTTATCCCATCCTACAACCTAGCAGCCTTTTCTTCTTTCTTTTATTTTATTTGTATATGAAAGAACATTCCCTATTTGCTTTCACTTCTTTCACAAGCTTTAAGTCAGCCTGACTTTTATCAGGGCTTATTTCATCTGTACATAGCTTGAGCTCTACTGCGTAGCCTTCTGTGCTGTTCAGTGCCTCTTTCCATTTGCAAAGGTCTTCTCTTGCTGTTCATTTTTGTCATACTGGATTTACAACACTCTATGTCTGTTTTCCACTGCTTAATATTTCAATTTCTTTTGCATCTCTGATGAGGAGAAATTTGAAACCACTACTTTTCTAGGTCTCTGAGATTTTCAGGTGACCTCACTAACCAGATCTTTTTATATTTGCCGGAGTTTACATTTTTTGATATAACAATTGAATCAATAATAAGAGAACTGGTGGAAAGTCCATAGATACCTTTCTTCTAACATTGCAGTCACTATAGCAAATGTATTTTCCAAAAAACTATGAGCTGGATTGACTCTTCTCACCAAACTGAAAGTCTCGTGTTACTTGTATTTATTTCTTGGCACTTGTGCAAATACAGTATTCATACTTTACAAAGATCCTGACATCCAAGAACAATAAAATACATGCCCCACCCCACAACCCCCTCAGTATCATTTGGGAAGTCTCTTTTAAAGTAAAAAGGGACACTATTGGTTTCTTGTGCCAGAACCACTGAATGAAAACCCTTATCCTCTGCATTTTGATATAAGCACCTTATAGATTGCATTAACAAGCAGTCACTCATTTCAAAACATTTTTCCAACTCACCTCCACTTAATTACACTAAGATGAATATAAGCTAAGGGATACAGGAAAAGGAAGTCAAGAGAACTGCAGAATATAGAGATTTTCACATGTAGGTCATCATTTGATAAAACTTAGTCTTACCCTGTTAAGAATATATCCACAAGTGAAATTGAAAACTCACGGAAAAAGAGTTTCCATAGCAAAAGTACTTAGTGTCCTGTACCCCAGTTAACTTGAAAATAGCTAGTTCTGGCATCGCTAGTTATGGGATTGCAGAAGTATCAAACACAGCATAGGTCAGATCCACCTCAAAAATGCCCTACAAAGTGTTGTACCTACATAAGATATTATGAAATAATGCCATTATAACATGTCTATACCTCAAGCATCCCACAGAAATAGACAAGACCTTTGAGGAAATAAATGTAGTGCACCACTACTTCTGAGATATGTCTGGATGGTTTGAATATCAGAAATATATCTCAGTGATAGCACCAATTTGATTTACAACTTAATAACTTTGTTTCCAGAAATAAAGTTGTTATTTAATGGCTGAAATACTGCAATTTTCTCCAAATGCCAGTAATAATTTAAATTCATGACTTCTGTATTATTCATGTGGCCCAATTTAATATGGACAGTATTTCTGGTGCTCAGTGTTTATGAAGAGTATCTCTTTAGGGTATACCTTAGTTTATGACAAACAGATGCTAGAAATAACTACCTGGTGCTCTGCTGCTGTGAACTGGGGATTAAAAATAGGGGTCAGTTTTCTAGCCTGAACAGAAGAAAACATAAGGATCTTTTTTTGACAAGATGCTAGACCAAGGTAGCCTAATATCTTCTTCCTCACCTTCCCCACCCCCACCCCTACTTCTCTTGCCTCTCTGGTGTTCTCTCGCTCTCTCTAACTCAACAGGAAAAAAAAAAAAAAAGACTACATTGTAAATCATTTACACTTTATTTCATTACTTGCTACCATCATTTAGGCCTCAGAAGCTTCAAAGATGAAAAGCAACCATTTTAATTACAGTAAAGTAGATCATAGACCAGTGATGAACCTGAAAAGATGTGGTTCCTTAATATCTCTAATGCTTTTTGCTTGCATAAATTACTTTGGGATCATTTTCATAGCCATGTTATCCTGTGGGATTCTAGGAAGGAATTGTATTAGTTATTTGTTTTTTGGCTAGCAGTGAACTGGAAGATTCAGTAATTTATTGGAATAAATACTTTTCTTTTTTTGAACAGCACAGAATAGGCAATAATGCTGCAATGAGCAGTTTTCCAAGGGTCTTTGTTTTGTCTTACAGAAAAATGTCAGTGTCGCTATGGAACGAACATGTTACAGGCACAGGATATCCCACTCCATCCTACCACCAGTACCTAGTGCCATGCAACATTCACTTTGTGACTTGAGTTTCTGTTTGATTTTACCATGATTAACTAATCAAAGATGTGTATAAGGGTACTGTAAACAATGCTTCAATTTTATGTGAAATAGTTCAGTTATAACTGAATATAATCATAAAATGTATTTTTCACTCTTTCTTCAATTAATATCTTTGTTTCATTAGATAAATGACCTCTTAAATTTTTCACTAATTTTAACTACAAAATTTACTACCCACACTAGAAATCTGGAATGGTTCTACTGTCAAATTAAGGGCAATATATGTGTTTTAGTTTTGCAGATGACAGTTACTGGTCTTTGACATGTGTTCTTATTGTGGTGTATTCAGATACTCTGCTGAAAACCTTACCTGAACTTCTGTTTTAGGGGGAAAGAAAGTAACAACAATTTTAGAAATGTTTCTTTACATTATTTATACTGTTAACCATCAATATGAAGCAATTTTTATCTAGTTTTTATCCTGTGCGGTGCTACAAAACCATAAGGACTTAAACATTCGTAATTTTAAAATTTATTTGTCATCTGAGTGACTGAAGAACTACATCAGTGTTAGGCAGTAATTCTGTAAATTGAAAGTGATTATGATGTAAAAGTTCAAAAGGGATGAAAACTAATCAAAGGCAAAAATTGCCTCTTAAAAATGTTAATTGTATTTCTAGAGAATATTGAACAAGTAACTACTGAAAAAAAAATATATAGAAAGAGGTTCTAAATTTGCTTCTTGAATCAAAACCAGGATACTATTCCAACAAGCACCCAAAGATCCACAGACAACCTACAAATTAACAGAGCTTCATAAAATCCATTGTGCAAGTTTGGACTGAGCATTATTAAAAATAACCTGTGCATGATCTTTATTACACATTAATTTTATAGTGAATTTTATACCTCATTGCAACTCAAATTCCCTGCCTGCACTCTTAAATCAGGGATCTAGGCTGGTAGTCAAGTAAATATATATATATATATATATATATATATATATATTAAATAATTAAAATAATACAAACCACTCACACCACATTTTGTTTGTTTGTTTGTTTGTTTTGTTTTTCTCCTGTTGTAAAAGGCAGATTAGCTGAATTAACTTTAAAGCTGTGGGGTTGATAAAAGCTTATTTCCTCTAGTTAGATTAGAGAGCAAAGACAAGGAAGTTGAAAATATATCAAAGATAATGTGATATATTTAATAAGAGCACTCGAAATCAAGGCAAGCCCTATACTTGTATAAAAACATGCTCACACAGCCAAGCATCCAGACAATTCTGTTTTATAATATGAAGAAAAATGTGCTACAAAAGGCAAAATGTTATAATAGCCTATCTGTGCATTAACAAGAAAGCCTTATGCCCAAAGATATGAAAATAAATTTAGAAGGTACATTTAGTTACAGGGACAATATTTGTCTTGATATTTTGACTTTATGGTATAAAACATTTTTGACCTTGTTAACATTTTGGATAAGTCACCAGTATTTTCTATTTCTGGATGTTATTACATTATACATTTTTTTTCTTAGCTATGTGTGTTTTCTCTGACAAGAGTTTTTTTGCCCCCCCCCCAAAATTCTCAGTTAAAAATTACTTATCACTAGACTTGTCTATTGTTACAGTAAGACACCACATAGCTTTGATCAAAATGTCCACATTTCCAATTACTCAGAAACATAAGTTAGCTGACTGAGGTTGAAGTGGGGCTACATAAAAAAATCTTATTAATAAAAATACAGAAAAAATATTATAGCCATTTTTCATAGATAGCAGTAGTAAGAGAAACATGGTACTGTATTCATAAAATTATTTCTTGCAGAGATTATATAGTCTTTATATACATTTAATTTACCAGAGACTCACTTTTTTAAATTCCAAGTTCCTATGGAAAAGCACAAAAACTAATCAAAATCTACTGCATAAAATTTTGCATCTATGCCAAAGCTTTGTTTATTGCCTTTAAATCTTCACAAAACCAGAACAAAACTGCCAGAAAACTGGACAGGCTAAGTAAATTTATAATTGCTAACCTCCTGTTCTTTACTTAAGATTTTATTTTGCAGAAGAAAATACATATATGTACATTCTAATACTTCGGGTATGTGTCGGATTTATTGCACTTGAAACAAAATTCTCATTTACTCATGACACAGTTGCAGCTATAGGAATAGAAGTATCCCCTACTAAATTATTAAGGTAATGTAAAACAACTTGCTTTTCTAAACCAAGACAAAACAAACATGTAAAGGGACAGCAGTAATCAGGCATCATAATGATTGAGTGCCCATTTCAGCAATGTACTCATACAGGTATGACGTGCTTAACACAGCACATATGTAAAGTTGCTGACATAATTATTAAGCGTCAGGAACATGGTACCTGATGTTGCATGAAGGTGAGGAAGAGGTGAGGAAGGCGCTCACTCCTGAACAGGCTGGCTCTCCCCCTACCAAAGAGTAGGACCTCTGCTGTCTCATTCAGCTGTTAAATGAACCAGCTGCATGTATTGGATGTCCAGGCTCTCAGAACAGGAGGAATGCTATGTTACTGCAGAATAATTGAGAAGCATATACCAATGTCCTGCTTTCTGAAGGCATATCTTGGAGAAAGACTGCACCTTCTTTGCAGCTTTGTCCAACCCAGCAGCAATGAGCTGAAGTCAACACGATGCACTGGGTAAGACGGAATATGAAAATTTGCCAACAAAGATTCCACATTATAACTTAATTGGAACCAAATATTTAGAACTTCATATCAGTTTTTAGATTGTTTTTAAATTAGCTGGATTGTTTATTCCAGCAGTGGTGCTTTATTTATCTATTGAGATATTTGTTTCCATTTTATTTTATTTTATTTTATTTTATTTTATTTTATTTTATTTTAT
>NC_048893.1:66635084-66642885 GCF_011077185.1 Oxyura jamaicensis | reverse complement strand
ATTTTATTTTATTTTATTTTATTTTATTTTATTTTATTTTATTTTATTTTATGACCGGGCCAGTCTTAGGTGATGAGAATATTCAGCTATTGACTAAGCAGCACTTAAGTCTCACTCAGGAGTCCCAAATTAAAGCAGCACCTTACAAAGTGGTAACTTAAGAAAAATCACAAAATAATAATAATAAAAAGCTTAAACAAGCCCTGTTGCATAGAGCAAATCACTGATATACCTACAACATTCATGGAGAGGCTAGACTCAGTCCTCTATATAAAAAAGATGCTAAACTCCAAATTATAAGGACTGTGTTCAATCCTTCATGATAAACCTCCCTAAAATTAGTACAGTGCTCAACGGGGAAGTACAAGGACTTGAAGGAACTACTGGTGGAAGCACTAACAACAAACAAAGAAAAAGAAGATCAGACTCCGACAGCACTATCCTTGTCAAGTCACTTTATCTGTTAAAAATGAAATAAAAATAAGAATTCAAAACAGAACAAGTCCTCTTGCCCAGGTACTGTTTCTGGTTACACAGAGGAATATAGAAGTGCCTTTACAACTCCGTTGTGAATTACAGAACCTATCCAATGAACAACAGTAGAAGTTATCCAAGAGAAGCACAGTAAGAAAAGACCTACTTATTTACAGAGGATCTCAGAAAGACTGATGAGAAAGAGCTGAAGTCAGCCACATCCACATGTGCCATAGACAAATATACTGTATTTGTGTATCTTATTATCTACATGCACCAGCTGAATACTCAGTTGAGGTTATAAACCTGTTTGATGAAACCAATAGAAATGGATTCCAGTATGGCTAACCTTCTCCCAGTTCACAAATAATAATACTTTTTACCTTCTCTTAAATTGACTATAAATAGAAAAAAATGTAACCAAAATAAACTATTCTTTAAACCAAAGTAGGTATTCCCCCAGGAGTCTGTGCTGTTTAACAGCATCAGTTTAGTTAAATGGTATCAGTGGCACGTAAGCCTCAGGCAAAAGCATTAAACATTCCCTTCCTGCGCTGAATCATTTCACCCTTTCACACACTCTTGTTATTCAGGATAAAGCACATTAGGAAACACCTTGTTCAATTTGGTTTATTGCAATGATGGCAAATATTGCTCACTTTTCTTGTTTTATAGTGAGTGGAAAATTAATGATCTACACATCACTAATCATTTACTGAGATGTCAGGCACTCCATAGAAGTTTTCTGTGAAGCTTGGAATGAAAAACATAATAGAAGCATTTTTTTCCAAACTATTTTACGTATCTGAGATATAACCAACATATAATTCAACTGCTTACTGTGGAAAAAAAAAAATATATATATATATATATATATATATCATTGCCTCTATGACCCTGTCTGCAGAGTGTCATCTTCAGTCAAAACATGTAAAATGATATATTAAAAATAAGAAGAAAAAAGTCATGTAGTTGTTCCAAATCAGCTAAAGTCAGAAAATGACTGTGTCATTATGAGTAGCCTCAATCAAATGCTGGCTAAGTGTTTTCAAAATAAAAGATACAATTTTCTAAAACTGATGCTTACATCTGAGATAACTCTACATCTAGATGCTCAGATGGCGAGGGACAACTAAACTTTGGTGAAGTCAAACCACAACTTTGTACCCAGACATGAAAAGTTCCATTTCTAAAGTCTCTCATTTCTGCCAAAATAAAACTAGCTGTAACTTCATATAAATGTAACTTATTATATTTATACTGCACTTAACCATATTTATGAAAAATTAATCCTATACTAAAAACTGAAAATCATTAATGGAGCTCAAGGGAGGAAGATTTTGCAGACTATGAAGCAAAACTAGGTGTTCTTATGTCCAGTCTATAAACAGATATGTGTTTAGCTGGAAAAAAAGATCTTTTGGGGGGTATTTTAAAGACTTTCAGCATAGAATAGGGGTCATCTATTTTTGATGGGGAAACTGGAGCAATTAGGCCTGTTAATGGGCAGGCTCCTCTGTGGAACCAGCAAAAATCTTCAAGACATAAATTGTCTGACAAGGATCCACCAACTACTCTCTCTGACAGAGCCACTACAAAGACCAGATTAGGTTGAATTGAAGCACTTTCATACTTAATGCTATCATGCTGCTAGGGTTTCAGTCTTAAAATTACAAATGAGTTTTGCAAATTTAAGGTTACTCTTAACATGATAGCCTCTGAACTTCTGTAACAACTTGATACAACCTGTTTTGTTTTGTTTTGTTTTTTCTAAATACAGAATGAAAGAAACAAACAAACAAACAAAAACTTCTATACCTTTATAGAATTAAATAGCTTGATGAAACTGTAATTAAAAGAAGAATCTGGATTAATATAAGCCATAACCCATAACCCATAATCCATAATCCATAATCCCACAGACATATTCTGAAAGTTAAATCAGAGCAGTGACTTCTACTGGTCCTCCTTTAATCACAATAGACTTCAGAAGGATCATAGTATATTTGAGAAACCTACAGCAGGCCAGGAAGGGAAAACAGTGCTAGTAGCTAAGTAATAAACATCTCAATAACATACTTACCTTCCCAAACAATTGTTATTCAGCTGATATTAAATATTAAAATTAAATATTTAATTTTCCAATATTCCTAACAATATATTATTCACTATTTTGAAATTTCAAAATAAATGTAGAAAAAAAAAATCTAAAATCATACAAGAATTTGAATTAAAATTAAACCATTTTTGGGTGTTGAAGTAGGGTGACATCAGCTGACAGATATTTTAAACATCCTGGTAGGGAAGAGGATCAGCTAGAACCTGATGGTAACAGCAAGACAGGCATTGCTGACTTATATTAGAACAATCATAATTGCACTCCCTCTACACATCAAGGGTCCTGGGCATAAACCTGGAACCAAAGAATAAGTATGCTGTTAGCTTTTTCACAAAACTAGTGCACAACATTTAGTAATTTATTTTTAATATTTACTCCTGCTTACATGGAGCGCTGAAGACATCAATTAACTATGCTTTCATTTGAAAATGAAAAGTTATCTATTGGTACTTACTGGAGCTATATCACAGTAATCAAAACATGGCAGCATGCACATCCTCACAGCAAGAGAGAGTATTTCTTATGGAGTAAAAATGTTGAAATCTTCCTTTAAACCTTATTTCTTATTTGCTTTATGCAATAATTTTTCCCCTACTCTGACAGGTGGCTGATAATACTATCAAATTTTGTCATAAAAAGATGTGCAAGAGGAAACCTATGCAAAGAATGGCACTATTGATAACACGGATCGAAAGAGTTTAAATCTTTCAACTAAGTTCTATCACGATATTCAGTATCTCATGAATTTTCAATTTTAACAAATGTACAATTAAAAAAGGGGGGGGGGGGGAGGAAGGTAACTTTAAACAACTGCAGCTTAAAATAATAAAATACAGTTTAGAGAAACTACTATTCATTCTATTTAGTCCACATAGAATTTAATACTTCCATCAGTATAACTCATCAACTCACAGCCTATTGCCATGAAAGTGTCATCTCAGTCTACAGATTGTATCCCACATATGATGGAAATTGCCCCAGATCAAATTAGGCCAGCATCCATTGCTAAAGCAGCATCTCTTTTACAAAGTTAAAGCATCCTTGTTTCCTGAGGTTTTAAAACTGCAAAAATTTATTATTTTCTTACTTGTAATCCCTGATCAGTGACAAAATAAAGGTTTTATGTGTGCATAAATGATGTCATTCAGCAGTGATGCTAACAGGAGATAGTACTGAGGCTTACATCATATATTCCCTCCCCCCCCTCCCCCCCCATTTTGAATCCTACAGCAAGCAGCTTTTCTATTTGCATAGAGAAGCATTTTCTGGATATGCAGCTCATACAACGATGTCATTTCAAGAGTATGGATTTATACAGCCTTACATGCTCTCAGTCTATTTCTTTTGATTGTCACAGACAAAATCAAAATGTGTAAATCTGATATAACTTTTTTTTTTATGAATACTTAAAACATAATCACATCTTCTTTATGGGTCTTCTGCTAGCTTAGTCTCATTAAAATTCATTCTTATGAATGTGCAGTGCAGAGAAAATGCTGCTAACATGTCACAATAAACTGTCTGAAACCCTGCAGAAAAAAAGAAAAAAAAAAGAAAAAAAAAAGAAAAAAAAGAGGTAGCATTGGTAACATTTGCCTTATACCTTGTAGTTTATGAGAGAAGACACCTATAAGCAGCTGTAAAATGGTCATAAAATAAAATTGGAATTTATATCAAAATCACTCTGAATACCTTAGGGCTTTTCTATCTCTGTATAGTTTACCCTGAGAGATCTAGTGGTGGAGTTTTATGTTAACAGGCTGAAAGTTATAGTGGAGTTGACAGTAATACTACCTTTTTTTGGTGTGTCTGCCTATATATATATCAGTCTATTTATTTTTAAATAGCAAGATAGTAACCCCCAGAAGGTTCAATATGAAAATGCTGTCGGCAACAGCCGAACAGTTACAGAGCTGTTAACCATCCTTAATGAAAAAGCTATTGACTGCTAGCATTTTTTTTTAACAGTACATATTTTTCAGATGGGGGGCAGAAGGTGGAATAGGCTTGCACACCCCCCTTCTTGACAACATGCCTTAAAATTTCTCCTGAGATATTTAAAAAAGCATTAAAAAATCACAATTCACAAATACAGACACCAAAAAAAAAAAAAAAAAGGCATATTTCCTGTAAGGTGGTGTCTAGAGCAGTGGTGGAATCCCATTACAGTAAAGGCATTTGTAAAGAGCATTGCCTAGGTCCTCTTCTAAGACAAGGAAGAGGTGTGTGTATGTACATAAATATATACATGATATAAATGGTAAGTGCAATGAGCAGGTTTATTAAAAGTAAAGGACTTGCATGAAAAGCAGAAAGCACTTTGTAAATGCTAGCACCTTACTGTTGGTCTTGCCTCATGATTAATAAATACCTCTAGTGGTTTACAGCTGGGGAATAAAAATGCTTCCACATACAAGGTTTGTTTGGAGTCAAAACCATGTACAAATTTTCACTTCCACACTTAGGGTGGTTCCCATTGCCTGGTGAGGTTCCACAAGGAAAGTTTCCAGACCTTTAAAATGGAACTTCTAGTTCCCAAATACTTTCAGCCCCATATCTGTATCGGTAACTTTCAAGTATGGAAATTCTCAGGTATAACATGAACAGACACTTGGACAGCCAGAGGACAGTCTGAAAAAGTTTGATTTCCAAATGCTGAATACATTTCAATTTCTTTGATTACTACTTTATATAGCACTGTATAGCAAATTATTTCAGGCTTCTTCACTAAAGATCAATTACCCAAAGTTATTTAGAGTATGATTCCAAAGGGAATTGTCAAGTGTTTTCTTTCAACCAGTGCACAATTTCAAACTCATGAAAGTTAGAAGTTAAGAATTCTGCAGGGCATAGAAACAGATGAGCTATGGAGTCTCAACACATCACCTGTGCCTGTTCAACACTATTGCTGCTTACCTCAGAGAGAACAGGCTGCTCCAGTGTGAACGATATGGTTAGCTTAGACCAGCGCTGGCCATGTATTTCTACACAACAAGAATACTCCATTGATAGGTCACACTGGGACCTCACATCAGAAACACTGCATATCTGAGGACTGCCTGCTTCTGACTAATGGAATACAAGGTCTGGAGTTTTCTGGACCTTTTTGCTTCTGAAAATGGTGTCAAAATTTGCACACAGTACTTCCTTCCCCTCTATTTAAATCTTTATCTGCATCCACTTTAAGATACAGCACGCCATGCAAGGTCATGAAAATTCACTGTGTAAGAAACATTTCTACTTGTGAAAAATCACAAGTCATTAAAGAACTACTGATATATTCACAAATTTTATTTATTTATTTATTTATTTATGTTTCTGGGAGAGAAAAAGGAAGAGGGAACCACTGCAGCAACTGGAAGCAGGGTGTAGAGTGTCTGGTGCTGGAGGACCCTTAATCACTCAGAATAATGAGTTCTTGAGGTTGCCAAATATATGCCTAGTGCTTGGAAAGGAAACTTGTGCTATGCATAGCAATACAAAATGTCACAATCTTTAGATTTGATATAGCTGCAGTGGTATCTAGAGAAAGAGACATTACTACTTCAGAAAAGCCTCAAAGATACAAAAAAAATAGGCTGACACAATGACTGCATCTTGAAGAACCATGATCAAATATTTTAATATACCAGGCTTATCTTGAGGTCCTGAAACACCCTGTAAAGTAATTACAGAGCTACAGGCAGTGTAAGAAATAAACCAAGAACAAAGCCTGTACAGCTTTCTTTTCAAGAGATTAATTTCCACTTAGAGTAGAAATGCTGGGTTTGAGTTATCCTAATCCTCTTGAGCTATTACATGCCTTTAATGACATGTGGGCAAAGCTAGACAGTACTTAAACAACAGAAGAGGCCCTGCAAAACAGTTTCAAGCCCACAGTTTCACCTGCAGGATGGCACTTTCCTTGTTATAGTAAATAGCTTTAAAAATAGTACTGAAAAAATAATTAATCTTAATTGGAATTACATTTCCCACCACCAAAAAGCCTGGTGAGTTTGGTTTGGCTATGAGGTGACCGAGACTAACCAGCATTTGATGAAGTTTAACAGGCTAGGTTGTACAACTATTTTATTATCCTGGGATCAGAGCCAGATAGGTAATATATTTCTAGGGAGGTGTGAATGAAGGTCTATTTTGTACCAGTTGACTGTTACCACCCTTGTATGATGTCATCTGGAAGCAGGTTGGCAGTCTTAAAAAAAATCAATAAAAATAAAAGCTAAAAAGTGGTCCTCAATATGTGCACTAAACAATATGAGAGGCTTGTTTTGAAACCTCCTGTTTGCTTAATTATAACTTGAGACTACATGAAAATGTGTTGGGGGATTGGGAAGGTAGTAACTTTTTAAAGCAATAATTTTGTTTTGGAAGCCAGTAGATGATGTACGCTAAAACCAGGATTGTCCTAGAGAAGAGTGGGATGCCACCAGTTTTTGGGCTAAATCAAGAAATAAAACCAGGCATTGTAATAGTGAGGTGTCCTGTTACCCAGCAAAATCCTAAGCTTGGACTGGAGCAGGCAGTCTCTCAAAGACAGCTTAAGAACAAGATTCACAGAAAGACGTGGGACAAGCTATCCAAAGGTATAAGCAAAGGTATAAGGCCTAAAAGTTGGTGTCTGGCTTCTAAGTAATTAGGCATTTAAATACACATGCATAGGTGTCAGAAAGAGAGACGGTCCCGAGTAACAATGCAACCTCGATGCGAGTATAATCATCCTCCTTTATTGCAAGTTCTAACAGAGTATATATAGGCAACTAACTACAATGTGCGCCAACAACTTATCATTGGTCTCGCTTCTCCGTGCACTTATCTCTAGCTTGTTTCCTCATTATCTCTAATTCAGGGACGTGGGAAACAGCACAAAGCCACCTGCAAATTCCTTTCCCACAATTCCCCCTTTTTATTTTCAATCAACAAAATGCTTTCTATATATTTTTCTATCATACTCTGCAAACATTACAATAAGCAACAGGGTGAAAATCACATGCAAAATTACGATCGTAAAGTAGCGTGCCTACTAGAATCTACATCAATCAACAAGCCACTAACCACTAGGGATGGTGCTTCGCCGCTATGCTACTTCTCACTCACACAGCACAATCACACAATCACACAAAGAGGCCTCTTGCACTTTTCATTCATACCACAAGAAAATATCACTTAAAATAATTTGTCTGCGGCTTCAGGAGGTCCTTGTCTACTCCC
>NC_048893.1:66605081-66625084 GCF_011077185.1 Oxyura jamaicensis | reverse complement strand
CACAGAAAGAGGGCATAGAATCTCCCATAGAATCTTCCATATAATGGGAATAGCATCTCCCATGAAATCTCCCAGAGAATCTCCCAGAGAAGGGGGCATAGAATCTCCCATATAATCTCCCACAGAATGGGACATAAAATCTGCCATAAAATGTACCAGAGAAGGAGGGCCTAGAATCTCTCCTAGAGTCTCCCATCGAATGGGGCATAGGACCTCCCCTAGAGTCTCCCATAGAATGGGGTATAGAACCTCCCTGAGAATCTCCCATAGAATGGGCTACAGAACCGCCCCTAGAACAGCCTATGAAATGGGGAATAGGACCTCCCCTAGAACTGACCCTAGAACTGCCCCAAGAATCTCCCATAAAATGGGAAATATAATTTCCCGTAGAATGGGGCCTAGAACCTCCCATGGAATCTTCCATGGGATGAGGCCTAGAATCTCCCATGGAATCCCCCATGGGATGGGGGGTAGAATCTCCCATGGAATCTCCCAAGGGATGGGGCATAGAATATCCCATAGAATGGGGCATGGCATCACCCCTAGAATCACTGCGAGAATCGCCCCTAGGACCTCCCACAGCTTGGGGCATAGGACCTTCCATGGAACCACCCATGGAACAGGACATAGAATGTCCCAGAGAAAGAGGGCATAGAATCTCCTATGGAATCTCCCATAGAATGGGACAGAGAAACTCCCAGAGAAACTCCCAGAGAAGGGGAATAGAATCTCCGGGTGAATCTCCTGCAAAAGGGGGCAGGGAATCTCCCGCAGAATCTCCCGGGTAATCTCCCGCAGAATGGGGTGGGGAATCTCCCGCAGAACGGGGCTTAGAATGGGGTGTAGAATTTCCCATAAAATGGGGCATAGAGCCTCCCCTAGAACCTCCCATAGAGTCTCCCATAAAGTGGGGCGTAGAATGGCGTGTAGAATCTCCTGTAAAATGGGGCATAGAACCTCCTGTAGAATCTCCCATAGAGTCTCCCATAAAATGGGGCGTAGAATCTCCTGTAGAGCGGGGTGTAGAATGGTGCATAGAATTTCCCATAAAGGTGGGTGTAGAACCTCCTGTAGAATCTCCTGTAGAGTCTCCCATAAAATGGGTCGTAGGATCTACTGTAAAATCTCCCACAGAACGGGGCATAGAACCTCCCCTAGAATCTCCCGTAGAATGGGGAATACATTCTCCCCTAGAATGGGGCATAGAACAGAGTGTAGAATATGGGTGTAGAATATTTGTTAGACTCTCCAGTAGAATCTCCCGTAGAATGGCACGTAGAATCTCCCGTAGAATATGACATAGGCATTGCATCTCCCGTAGAATGGGGCATAGAATCTGCCATGCAATGGTGTGTAGAGTCTCCCGTGGAGTGGTATGTAGAATGGGGCGTATAATGTTGACTAGAATCTCCTGTAGAATGTTCTGGAAAAACCTCCCGTGGAATGGGGCGTGGAATTTCCCATACAACGGGGTGTGGAATGGAGCGTGGAACAGGCCTGTCCTGCTTTTCAGTTAGGACAGAGTTTATTAAGATAAGAAATAATAATAATAATAATAGTGTGTACAAAACAAGTGATGCACAATGCAATTACTCACCACTCACTGACTGATGCCCAGCCCAACCGTGAGCAGCCGGCCCCCCACCCCAGCCAGCCACCACTATATATTGTTCAGCATGACATCAGATGGTATGGAATACCCCTTTGGTCAGTTTGGGTCAGCTGTCCTGGGTCTGTCCCCTCCCAGCTCTTGCTGCACCCCCAGCCTGCCCACTGGCAGGACAGAGCAAGAAGCTGAAAAGTCCTTGGCTTAGTTTAAGCATTGATCTGCAACAAATAAAACATTGGCATGTTATCAGCACTCTTCTCATCCTAATCCAAAACATAGCACCCTACCAGCTACTAGGAGGAAAATTAACTCTGTCCTAACTGAAACCAGGACACCTATCAGCACAATAAAAAACTTCAGGAGTCTGCTCAGCCTGATTTTTTTTTTTTTCTTTATACAGTTTGTACCCCACATGTAATTTAACAGCACAGAGGCTATCAGCTGCTGGTATCTTAATTTAGCAGAACATGAACAGAAGAATTCTTCCCTGAAATATATGTCCAAACTACTGTGTTGGGTCTGTCTGGGATGGAGTCACCTTTCCCTGCAGCAGCCCACACAGTGCTGTGCTCTGCACTCATAGCTGGAACAGCACTGGTATCACTCCAGTGTTGTGTCTATTGCTGCATAGTGCTGGCACAACATCAGAACTCCTTCCAGGCCCCCAAGAGCCAGCAGGCTGGGGGTGGGCAATTGATGGGGAGGGGACATCACCAGGGCAGCTGACCTAAACCAACCAAAGGGATATTCCATAACACCTGCTGTCACACTCAGCAATAAAAGGGGGGCTCTCGTGGGGGAGGGTCTCTCCTGAACAACCGGTACGCGTTTTGAGGCCCTGCTTCCCGGGACATGGCCGAACATCGCTCGTTGATGGGAAGTAGAGAATAACTTTTTTTCTTTCTCTCTGTGCTTCCGCGCGGCCTTGTTGTTTCTTTTGTTTCTCTTTCTCCCCATTCCCCTTTCCTTTAATTAAATCATTCTCATCTCAAACCTCGAGCTCTTTGTGTTGTCTTTTCTCCCCCTTCCTCTTTGAGGTGGGGAGGAGTGAGAGAGCGGTTGTGGTGGAGCTCGGCTGCCCACTCGAGTAAAACCATCACAACTACTGAAGATTTGCAAATACCTAAGGATAGAGATAAAAGCATCTCAGATTGATTTAGAGCTGCTGTCATTTAACAAAAGCAACACTATGCCAACTTTGAAAGGAAATTAGTGTAAGCTGTAGTCATGTCCAAATGATAGCTGTAAAGATCTTGCGAAGTTCTGATAAATACTCTCAAGCAGTAGGTAATACTTTGTCCAATTCATTCTAACAGTGTAAGAGAAACATTTTTTTGTTAAAAATGTTACAGATTCATCATAGATAGAACTGATGTATCTGAGGACATTAAAAGTACAAACTAATAACTATATTGCTACCTTACACATCCTGGGAAGTCACGCAAGTCCACACACTAGAAACTTTGAAGGAGACTTGAGCATCTTGCATCCTTGCAAAAGCCTCCTAATTCCTAGCAATGGTTCTGACATCCACCAAAAGATTAAATAAACCAATCAAATTAACATGGTACTGATATCTGACTGCTGTTCAGCTTGGCTGGGGAAAGAACTTTTATGCCACTCCATTAAGAAGTTTTTCAAGAGTAAACTACACCAATATGTTAGATGAGACTTCGACATAAAATAAAGCCTGCCACTTTCACCATCATTGTTGAACAGGAGATTTTCATAGATCTCTTCACTGTGCTTTTGTGTTGCAAGATACAAGGACTTGATCCAAAATATTTGACTTGATTCTCCGGAAGGTGATTTACTATGCCCAGTACCAAGAAACGTACCATTCTGATGACCAGCAAGAAAAAAAATAATAATTAGAAAAGTTAAAAAAAAATATTACACATTCAAGGTAACTCAACTGTAAGGAAATCTGATCTATCATTGGGATAATTAAAAACTGGTCATTTGCAGCTACTCATCACAGCATGTAGTTCTGCATCATGGATAGTTTATGCAGAAAGGAGCTTAATATATCCAATAGCATAAAATATTTCTAAGAAGGCATAAGAAGTTCACATCTTACAGAGAACTGCAAATAAGCAAAGCAGTTATTTCACATCCATAAGTCATGGGCTGTCTATGTTGTGATTTCAGTTTTTATGAGCAATCATCTTTATGGAATGCATTCTGCACACCTGGCTCTCTCTGGATAGTGAGTTACAGAAAATAAGTAGCTATTCTTAATACTGCAAATTAATTGCTAGTCAAATATACACTGCTAATAAATTAGTATGAACTCTTGCATTGAGAAGCGGGACTTGAGACAACTTTCAGGCTCCTTCTTTCATCAGTGTTTTTGACTGGCTCTGCTCTTTCACTTGCCTCTGCTCTGCTCTTTAGATCATGTCACCATACTTTTTGCTGGTCCTCAATGCAAGTTAACTTCCTAGAAGAAAATATCCTCTCAAATACTAGACACTATACAACACAATGAACCATGTTTTTCAAATCAATCTGGCTTCTTCCTGATCATTAAATATATTGTCTTTTTAAGACCTTATTCACTTAGGTTCTTTTTTATTTATTTGTTTTTAAATCACAAATAATTTGCAGGTAAATGACTGTTTGACAGACAACAATTCAGGCAGTGTTTTACTGGTTATTTGTCAGAAAAAAAAAAAAAAAAATTGCTAGGCCAATGATTTTACTCTGTTTACGTGCTGCCAGTGCAGAGAATTTGCATGCAAACTCCAGATTTGGTTTCCAGAAGAACTCTGCATGAAAATACAAAATTTCCTATGAACATTAATCCTATGAAAAGGCACTCACGGTTTCATGGAAGTCAAAGGCTATAAACATATGACTAACTAAAACTAAACTTCTTGTACCACCACATATGGGTTATTTGATTCGCACCCCCCCAAAAAAACAAAACAAAACAAAAAAAAAACACCAACACCAATTGATATGTCCCAAACTGTTATCTTCCTTTTAAAAAATAACCCCACAAGTTTATTTTAAATCACTTTTCCAGCAGTAAAATCAATTGTCTTTTGTTCTAGCATGGTACAGACAATCCTTTTTCCTTCTGAAGCAGCTAGTTACGTAAATGCACACTATTTTGTCTTCTTTCTGTAGCTTTCTCAAAGCTAACTAGCCTTCTGCTCATTTTCACTGCTTCATCTTTAATTTGTACTCCCTCAAGTAGAGAACATGCATATAGACAATGCTTCTGCTAGAGCTTGTACAAAACATCACTTGCTTTTCAGGTTATACTTGTATTTAGAAATACCAGGAAAATGGTTTTTCAGAGCAATATGGTATTCCTTATTCAGATTCAGTATGAAACCCATTAAACCACCTCTCCCCCAAGCTGTTGCTGACTCTGTATGTATAAAATGAATTTGATGAACGCGTATTTAAAGAAGTGTTCAAAGTTTCATTTAAAATTCTGGTACAAATAATGAAGCCCACCAAAAAAAAAAAAAAAAAAAAAAAAAGTTGAAGTGGTGAGATAAAGAACATAATAGCTTTAAAAAAATCTAAAGACGGGTTCTTTTAGAAGATACTACTATACTAGGCTCACTTCATAACTTCATAACTTTTCATTGGCAGCAACAGCTCCTTTTTCAAAAAAAGCTTAAGACAAGTAAGGCAAAGCTGCACAGAAAAACAAACTCAAAAAAACCCGTGCCTTAAGGGAAAAACTGAAAAACTCACCTCTTTGGATTCTGCACTGGGGTTGGGCATAAAGGTAAACACAAATTTTAGATAATTTTGTTAGAAGCAGAGACATACATAACCCTTTCCTCCCCCTCCCCAAGATTATAGATCTCTATAACTGTGATGAAACAGTATAACACTAGAGACTGAGAACTAAAAAATACTGCTATTAAACACATTTTCTGGAAGTCATACACTTTTCCAGTAGGTCTTTTAAATAAATCTAAAATCATGCAATTAGTATAGGTTGCACTTATCCTGCAGGGCAATGGAATCCAGAACTTAGTACTGAAGAGGACAAAATTTCATTGCTTTCTGTAAAATGCACTGTTTAGGTCAAAAGCAATATATTAATACTAAAGTTTCTTGGTTTCAGGACCACCATTGCCACAGCTAGTGCAAATAGTACAGACTGAAGGTTTTTTAATTTATTTTTTTCTTCACTGCTTTCCACAACTTGCTGTATTGAAAACAGTCTGATCATGAAAAGTAGATTAGTGAGGGCAAATCAGAAGATGCAGTTAGAGGTTTAAACTGATGAGGACAGCAAGGACTTGAAAGTTCATTTTACTTCTAAGCAGCAAAGGACAGCAAAATCACCTTGCAAAAGGCACCATCTGCCCTCCTATTTCTTTACTTTTCATGTTATATTCATCACTTAAACTGCTAGAATTGTTTGGGCTACAAGAGATGAAGCAAAAAGCTTGGGAAATTTCTTTACTGCACAGGAGTTTCTCTGCTAAGGGACAATTTCCCAGAGTAAAGATGACATAAGTTGTATTAACATCAATTATACTCAACAAAAATATAGCTTTACTCTAAATACTCCAGAAAGCAAATACAGAAAACACACCACATCAAATCAGTTGAACTAATCAAAGTTTCTCAAACTAAGAAAGTTATCTTGAGACAGAGACCAAGGACCTAGCTTTCAACACAAAGCAGAATATTTCATATAGAATTGTTAAAGTCATGAAGCTAGAAAAGAGAGCTCTCTCTCTCTCCAAGATTGCCCACCAATGCTCTAACCTAACTAGAGCCCTCTGCAAGGCCTCCTGTCCCTCCAGGGAGTCAACAGCACCTCACAGCTTGGTGTCATCAACAAACTTTCAGAGGATGTTCCCCAGTCCTGAATCCAGATTGTAGACAGAAAATATGAAGTAACTTCTTTCTTAGCCTCCTGATTGATACCCATTATAAACCTCTTAATTCTGCCCTCACTGATTCTATGGAGCACAGCTACTAATCCCAGACAGGAATTGCAGCCTGATGGACAACTCAGCCTCAAGTCGTCAGTGTCATCCACTCATACCCATCTATGGGCTACACTTCAGTCTTGTAGAAGGTAGACCACAACTTTCTTCTGAATATTAGCCACCACATTAATTTGTGGCATCACACTGAGTTGAATAATAGTTTAGATTGAAAGAAGCTTTACTCCTTGTACTTTGATGGACCTGAGCTAGAAATTAATAATTTGTCTATCAAGAAGAACAGATTTGCTAATCCTAAAGCCAAGTGCTTACCAATATACACTCCAAAACAGAGTAGTCTCCAAACCATAAGTAGTATTTAATGGTTTACTTCAGGAATTTGTTGGTGGCTGTGCATACTGAATCATGTCCAACTTAACGCACAGCAAGAAATATGAAGAAAATATTTACTGTAGCAAGGTCTTTCCCCTCTCTCTGTAACTTACAACAAAGGAAGGCTAGGTATTACCAAAAATGTAATGGCTGGTATTCATGGGTCTTGGAGATTTAAACTAATGAGTGAGTTTGAAGTCTTAGAATATGCAACTCATGATAAAGAACAGGAAGTCATCATCTAGAAACTGCTTACAGATACCACAACAGCAGTGAACTGCATAGGAAACACTGGTCTTTCCTGCCAAGTTCCAAGGAAAAAAAAAAAAAAAAAAAATGTTTCCAAAGCACAGCATGAAGACAACATACAGTAGCATGCATTTTTTCCATGTGGCTTCTGGAGGATGCTTAGCACGTTCAAATTCAGCGTACAGGGTAATTACATCCTTTATCTCAGCTTCATGGAGTGAAACTAAGCCCAGTTTGTTTTCCAATTGTACCAATGCACACATTGCTAGTGTCAGCACAGCTCTGTATTTTAAAGGAAGAACAAGTAAATTTAAATTTCCTTTGGGGAAAAAAAAAATAAAAATGTTAAACTATAGCTTATCTAGAGAAAAAAAATGAATTTCTTGCAACAAAGCAGCAAGACTGAAGCTAGTGAAGCTACACTGTTGTCAATCCATTCCACTGGAGAACAATATCTATAATCTGTAGTTTAAGACTGCTCTCATCAAAAAGATAATCATTGTTTCCAGCAGGAAGCTCTTCTCCTGTTGAAATTAAAATGATTTTTTTTTTTTTTGGATTTATGGAGTTTAATTCTTTATATGTGAAATGTTTCTCTTAGAAAGTAGAAAACTATGATGTTGCTGAATTTTAGTCCTGTGTTCTCATTTGGAACATGAATAAGAATGTATCCTTGGGACTGACAGAAACTCACATCTGTGCAGTTACAGAGTCAGAAAGGTCCACTGCATAGAAGGAAGAACTACTCCTTTGATATGCTTTTTCAGTGAAGCATTTGAATGGTCTTATCTGAAGTCTCTCCACCCTTTACTGGATGCAGGGGGGAACTTAGTGACAAGAGATGAGGAAGATGCTGAGGTGCTTAATGCCTTCTTTGCCTCAGTCTTTACGGGCAAGACTAGTTGTTATCTGGATAGCCAGTACCCTGAGCTGGTGGAAGGGGATGGGGAGCATGATGTGGCACCCACAATCCACAAGGAAATGGTTGGCGACCTGCTACAGCATTTGGATGTACGCAAGTCGATGGGACCGGATGGGATCCAACCAAGGGTATTGAGAGAACTGGCGAAAGAGCTGGCCAAGCCCCTTTCCATCATTTATCGGCAGTCCTGGCTATCAGGGTAGGTCCCACTCAACTGGCAGCTAGCAAACGTGATGCCCATCTACAAGAAGGGCTGGAGGGTAGACCCAGGGAACTATAGGCCTGTTAGTTTGACCTCAGTGCCAGGAAGGCTCATGGAGCAGATTATCTTGAGTGTCACCACGCGGCACTTGCACGGCCACCAAGTGATCAGGCCCAGTCAGCATGGGCTTATGAAAAGCAGGTCCTACTTGACTAACCTGATTCCCTTGTTTGACAAAGTGACATGCTTAGTGGATGAGGGAAAGGCTGTGGACGTGGTCTACCTTGATTTCAGTAAGGCTTTTGACACCATTTCCCACAGCATTCTCCTCCAGAAACTGGCTGTTCTTGGCTTGGACTTACGTACAATTCATTGGATCAGAAACTGTCTGAGTAGCCAGGCCCAGAGAGTCGTGGTGAACGAAGTTAAATCCAGTTGGGGGCCAGTCAGTACTGGAGGCCCCAAGGGCTCAGTACCGGGGCCAGTTCTCTTTAATATCTTTATCAATGATCTGGACGAGGGCATTGAGTGCATCCTCAGTAAGTTTGCATATGACACCAAGTTAGGTGCGTGTGTCAATCTGCTCGAGGGTAGGAAGGCTCTGCAGGAGGATCTGGATAGGCTGGACCAGTGGGCCGAGGCCAACGGTATGAAGTTCAACAAGGCCAAGTGCCGGGTCCTGCACCTGGGGCACAACAAACCCAAAGAGAGCTACAGGCTGGGAGATGAGTGGTTAGAAAGCTGCCTAGCAGAGAAGGACCTGGGAGTATTGGTTGACAGTCGGCTGAATATGAGCCAGCAGTGTGCTCAGGCGGCCAAGAAGGCCAGCAGCATCCTAGCTTGCATAAGAAACAGCGTGGCCAGCAGGTCCAGGGAAGTGATTGTCCCCCTGTACTCAGCTCTGGTGAGGCCGCACCTCGAGTACTGCGTTCAGTTGTGGGCCCCTCGCTACAAGAAGGACATGGAGGTGCTTGAGCGAGTCTAGAGAAGGGCAATGAAACTGGTAAGGGGTCTGGAGAACAAGTCTTACAAGGAGTGGCTGAGGGAGCTGGGATTGTTCAGCCTGGCGAAGAGGAGGCTCAGGGGTGACCTTAACCCACTCTACAGGTACCTGAAAGGAATCTGTAGTGAGGTGGGGGTTGGTCTGTCCTCCCACATGCCTGGTTGCAAGATGAGGGGGAATGGACTGAAGTTAGGCCAGGGGAGGTTTAGTTTGGATATTAGGAAGAACTTCTTTACTGAACGGGTTGTTAGTCACTGGAATAGGCTGCCCAGGGAAGTGGTTGAGTCACCACCCCTGGAGGTCTTTAAAAGACATCTAGATGTAGAGCTTAGGGATATGGTTTAGTGGAAGATTTGTTAACGTTATGTCAGAGGTTGGACTTGGTGATCTTGGAGGTCTCTTCCAACCTAGACTATTCTGTGAACTATGTTATGACAAATCAAAATAATTCTTTTACACTGCTTTAAGTCTTTCATCTATGGTTTTCAAAGCAGCATTAACAAGGACACATAGCACAAAGATTAAGAGCTACATTGTCTTTCCAATACCTCTGCCATGTGCTTTCAGACCTACAGTCATACACTATTTCTTTAGTTAACAAAATCAGACATCAATTATTTACATATTGAAAAATCCTTACGTCCAATCCTACAGTGAAAAACAATCACCACCTCAGAACAGATGTATTAAAGAAAATCAAACACTTTGCTTAAAATTTATATAAAACTTTGATGTGCTGGTTTCACCCTGTAACCTGAACCTTTATAATCCTTGTGTGTTGTAAGTCATTTTAAGAAAACATTAAAAACCCCACAACCACCTTATTTTGGAGGCCCTACTTTTAGTTTGACATTAAAAAAAAAAAAAAAAAAAAAAAAGGACGACTCAGTTGAGCCAGCTTCAGACAGCTACAGCCTAGTCTGGACTTCTTTCCTTCTTTCTGTCAAGTGAAAGAAAGAGACACTTTAGGATGAGAATCCTGGTATATGAATGAAAGCATCCTCTTGTCTCTGTTGACCTCACAGAGAATCTACCTCCACTACAGGAAACAGAAAGCAGAATCTTAAGTTTAGGCAAGATGAATCTCCCAGATATCCCTTGTACATGATTCCACCCCACCCACCCACCCCACTTCATGCCTTTAATTGAAGTGCTCATGTGTGCAGTACGTCTAAGAAGGCCATATGGTATTTCAACTCTGGAATTACCCCATAAGTGAAGCATTTAAATAAAGTACATCACTTGTTATTTTATGAAAAAAGTTGTCTGTGTTTTATAGTTTATATAAACAGAACCCTTCCTAAATTAGGAATTTATGTCCATCTTCAACCCCTGAAGTTTAGACTATTCAGGTATATAGGTTATTTCATCCAATTTCATCCAATTTTGACTGTGTTGTAGCTGTCTTCAACCTCACTTGTAGTTAGCATGATCCAGCACTTCTTTACAGCCACAAGCAGAAAGACAGAATTCACAGCTAAATTGCTGGAAGTCTAATTAATATCATGAAAGATACACACAAAACCCAATTTAGAGAATCATGTTACTTTCCTCACTTTTTTTTTTTTTTAAAGTGATTGTTTATATCCAACCCCTCCAATATCTCCTTACAGACCACATTTCCAATAAAAGTTTTTCTTACAACTTATTCAAAAGTCTGAATTTGTTCAGCAACAGTGAATGCAGAAGGCTAATTTACCTGAATTATTTTTTTAGATGATCAGTGTTTTGTGCTGTTTTTTTTTTTTTTTTTTTTTTTTTTTTTTTTCATACAGAACTTGCAACCAGTTGCATGAAATTTGCATGGACAAATGGAGAATATACACTTTTGATACTTCCATGATCCTTAAATCATTCAAAGAAGTTAAACTCCAGGTAAGAATCTCTCCTTTGCATAACTGACAATTGAATTGTTTCATCTGCCCTTGGGATTTGAGAATTACATTTGTTCCTGGCTCAAGTTTTTTAAACCTATGATGCTCTCCATATTTTAAAATATTTACAGAAACAGGAAAGAATATCCACTAACATGCTACCTTAAAACAGTATCTGGAGAATATAAAAAAAGATCAAGTACTATATTCTGCAACAAATTCACTTAGCAGCATGGTGTATGTATTAAACAGATATGTCCATTTTTGCTGTTCATGAAATAGATTAAGAAATGGTAAGCCATTCTGCTACTAGCTGCAAAGATGACCTACATTACTATGAATTGACAGAAGACATTTTCCCTTATTTCATCATATTATTCCATCTGTCTTTACAGTATAGGAGTGTAGTGAAATATATTTAAATAATTTCAAAGAAGTCTCAGAAGCACTAGTATCATCCATCTTCCCCACACAATGCAAAAAAGAACAAGTATTCCACAAAATTGTCTAAGGAGCAGAACATTTTCTTTCCATGACATTCAGCTCCAAAATAGCCTGTTTCCTGAAGGTATTCGTTTTGCATTAAAAAAAAAAAAAGAAAGAAAGAAAGAAAGAAAAAAAAAAAAACAATAACAGATGAGTGTTGACTTCCCCCTTCCTTGAGAGGATGGAAAAAACAAAACAAACAAATGAACAAAAAAAAACATTGAGAAAGTCTTGTGAACACTCTGCCCAGGACCTAAGCCTGAGAAAGGTCAAGTCTGTTCTCAATGCAGAGCCAGTGATATTCCAACAGAGTTCAAAAGTCCACATCCTCTGCTCTCCCACTCCCACTATAAATCATGAATTATTTAGATAAGCTTTTTTGAACAAACGTTAATAAGACTTTAGGTCAAAAACCAATATAAGTCAACATTATCCAATTAAACGGTTATTCTTTTTGTTGTGTTCTCCTGTCTTGCCTTAGTTAAAAAACGTAGCCCAAACAAAAAACTTGAAGAAGTTCCCTGCCCCCTCCTCAGCACAAATATTACACTCAAATCCAACAGACCCCTATATAATCACATACCTATTTATCCAGTACTGTATTTCTATTTGATTTTTCCAAACTGTAATTCAAGATACTAGTTTGTTCCATACTTTGGAAAGGTACAATCATTTCTACCAAAAAAAAGGGCTTACTGACTTAAACAAAAAGGTAACGCTAGCTAATGGAAGTGAGGTGTGCAATAAAAATGCACTGAACGTTTATTTCTCTTTATATGCCTGAGATTAGGAAAAAAATGGTTATACAAATTCAGGATTGTGAGGACATTAATGATAGTCATAATTAGCAGACATCCTTCTGCAGTTACTCATATCTGCTGATATCATTTGCAGAATGCCTGCATCACTAACATGACTATTTGCAGTTATGTTTCACCATCCCAGAGCATTAAATTATATATTGGGGGAATGTAGGAAAAAAGATTTATGGAAGAGGCCAAGAAGTCCTGGGTACCTGTACTTCTTACTTGGATCACAGTGACAAAATATATTTCTCCAGGAAAAGCTTTCTATAAAAGAAGAGCAATAAACTTACTTCACAGGATGTAGTTTGTTACTGTGTTCACTAGAATATTATGAATTTATAAGACTGTATTATAAACTGTACAGATCATGCCAAGTACCCAATCTCCCCTAACTGCATGCAAAGGAAGCCCTCAGCCTCTGCTAAGAGTTAGGCCTAATGGCAATAGTGATGAAACACATGAAGTGGTGCAAAGAATATAACAGGCTGAAAAATATTACCTCCTAAAGGTGTGGTCTGCTCTCAGGACCTCAACTGGGTATCAGCTGTAAGACAACCTGATGGACAACTTCCCAAACCTCACACTGTCCCGAAACTCTCATCCCCAAGCACTAGGGCAAGGTACATTAAGAGGAAGAGATCTTGGATGCCTTGCATGTTCCCCCATCTCTTCATGAGGAAATAGCCTTCAATTTCATTCAGTCTTTGTTGCATAAAGTAGGGCACCCTAGCACTCCAGAGAGGGAGAGGAAGACTGCAGCCTGAAGTGGAACAAGCAAACTATCTGCTGGTAGGAGTCACTGGGCAACACTGATACAGAGTTGAATTAATTGTACTTCTAGATATTTCTTGATATAATGGTTTGAAACCTTTTGCCTGGGCTTCGCTAAAAAGTCAGAAGTGGAAGCATAGGCTTTTACAGCATAGGCCTCAAATTTCCACTAAAAGGTCTTGACTTAAGTACTCATAGGACTCACCAAGACTATCCACTTTGGTTCATATTTTCTAAGTATTTGCCTGCCTTCCTGATGAAGGAGGGGAATGACGACGCAGCAGGGGAAAAACAAGAAACAAGAACATAGTAAATACATTTTACTGGGGGGCTGTAAACCTGCCATGTTATCAAACAGATTTGATGGTTGGTAGGAAAGAGCAAAAGCCTTGACACGAGAAATGAGGTTTCTGTAGTTCTCATGAAATATCCTACAGATGTGGCAAAATTTAAGGATTCCCCCTTACCCCCCCCCCCCCACCCCCGAAGGCTTATATGTGTTTAATGTACGGCCTGTTTAGATCAACAGCTCACATTAGTGTGCTTGATGGGCCTCTCAACTCCTCCTAGCACAGGCTAAACACAGAAGATGATAGACATACTTCAACCAAAAACTTAGCTGAATTTTTGCTGCAGTTGGCTTTTTCCTGTTTAGTAGGGGAAAGAAGTGACAAGCATCCAGACTGCCTCCACTATATTCTCAGTACTCCTACTACTGATGCTGTGGAGTAATGGGATATCATGAAGGAAGGGGAATTTTATTTCATTGCAGGGATGTTACAGCAATAAAGGAATAGGAGCAAAAAAGAGGCAGTGCAAAGATTAAGTGAAAAGACCAAACAGTACAGCCTCTAATTCAGGAGTCACAAGGCTGGAAGCCAAGAAATCATATGAAAGTACCATCACGCTTGTACTGATCCTCCACAAGTCTTTTGGGAATCCTATTTTCTGACCTCCAAGCTAGATTTACAGTCATGAGAACAGCCATGCAGATCAGACTGAATATTTAAGATGGCTTTTTTTTTTTTTTTAAAAAAAAAAAGATTCACCAAGGAGAGAGGCAGAAGTTGGTTCTAATGAACCTAGGAAAGAAACATATCCTAGAAATTTAATTACACTGATGAAATAGATCAGTTCCATGATACTTAACACTAGTTGAATTGAAACTTTGTACACTGAAGTGTTTTAACAAATAGTTCACTCAGGTCATAGTGAAATCAGAGCAAACCCATCTCATTATGTACTCGTATGCCTTAGGGGAGGATGTACATTCTTAGTAAAGAAATCATAGATACTGTTAGGCTTGAACTCATTTATCATATTTACTTTGTAACTCAAAAAGAAAATATCTTTATAACCAGCACAATTTAACAGACATGCATTTTTTTGTTGTTTGTTTGTTTTATTTATTAATTTAGAAAGCAATAGTATCTATTAACAAATATGCATCAATATCTTCATAACATTTCATAGGCAATACTATGGATTGTGACACACTACATTCACTGCTTCAATCAAAGAAAGAACTTTTACTCTTGCTTTCGTATGTCAGGAAAAGGTACGTGAATCCTGGTCATGACATATATCCAGATGTTTAATAACTAGCATACCTTGTAAAAA
The DNA here is from genome assembly GCF_011077185.1 of Oxyura jamaicensis. Classification (NCBI taxonomy): domain Eukaryota; kingdom Metazoa; phylum Chordata; class Aves; order Anseriformes; family Anatidae; genus Oxyura; species Oxyura jamaicensis. The sequence continues at coordinate 66,610,236 of NC_048893.1, read as the reverse complement.
CCTGAAGACACTAACTCTGATCTCACATTAACCACTATAAGTTAGAAGCCACTGCAGCCACGTTACTTCAGTAAAAGTAGCGTGGAGCCAGCATCTGGCCCTAGACATATCTAACTTTTCTAGATGCAGAAGATCAGGAAATATGAAATTACTAGAAATGCACAAGTATTGTTAGGTATTTTACTATCTACAGGATTAGAACCATTGAATTATCCAATATTAAAATACTTGCTTTGCTTCTTTGCATCTTCTGATCAACTCTCAGCCATGAATTGTAGTCTCATGTAGGCATTGTAATTAGCATGCTTCCTTCCTTTCTGGAACCATGCTGATTTTTTAAATGGAAGTGCAAGACACTCTTCCAATTGAATGTAAATTGTATAATTTATTCATTATTTCAGTAGCACTTGATATTTATTTTAATTAATCTTTAAGTCAGACATCAACGTTGTAAGATCAAATAAGTTTTTTTTTTTTTTTTGTTTTTTTTTTTTTAACATGATAAACTTTGAGTGAAATTATGTCACATAAAATAGATGTTTCCAAACAAAAGAAAAAAGTTTCTCAATGATCACATGACCTGCATGAGCAGGTCAAGAAATAAAAGTAATATTCCCATTTCATCACAGCCTTTCCCGCAGAGCTGTACCAGGATCTGCAGTCTCTGCAGGGACAGGATTAGGAAGTTTAATTAAACTCCTGCTTCCTTAGGCTGTGGCTGGAGGCAAAACTCTCCACAGAACCCACTGGAATTCATGGGAAATGCATCCTAAGCCGAGAAGGTTATCTTCCTCTTGTTATGTTCCCTATAACTGAGGGAATCAGTCATGTGTCAGAGAGAGTTTAAGAGCTTACTCTGAATTGGCAGAGACCAAACCTGTGAGCACATTTGACTAAGACAACTCTTTGTCCCAAGGGTGTTAATGTTGAGTAGTCACCAACCTTTCTATTCACTGGAGCTAATGGCTGAGGAATGGACAATGGCCATCTGGGCAAGTAGACCTACAACCTCCTCTCCTCATTCCACGCTACTGTAGCAAACCACAGCACCAATAGCACTTCTTTTGTCTATCCCAGAATCTTGTGGCTGAACTACAGACAGCACGCCTCTCTTCTTTAATGACACTAATAACTTTAGAAGTGTGCACTTCTACTAGGAATTGTCTTTCCTAGTCCTTCTTAACTTCAGCAACCTGACATTCTACTGAACCTTTTAATAAAACTGCAAAATGGGAATTACTTTGGCCCACGGACACATGAAATTGAGTACAGAATTCCCAGATTTTAACTATATTTTTCACCATACCATATGAATTACTCCATATTAAGATGGCCACAGGTTTTTACAAGAACAGTGCTTTGTCTGCATTTTGCCTCTACAAGTACCAGCACTACATCAACATAAATATCATGTTTCTGGAAAAAACACAGGCCCTCTTTTCTTTAAGAAAATGGAATGATACAATAATAGCAAACAGACATCTAAAAAGAGAGTGTTTTTCAGTGAAGTTTTAAGATAACAATGTTTGCTTAAATATTTTGGCTGCCCATGACCCCAAATAAATCACTTAATAATGAGTTTAATTTTCCCCCACCAATCAAGTTATAGTTAGAATACAAAAGAGAAAAGGGGACAAAGTAGTGTCAGCAAGACTTTTTTTCCAGTATCATTCAGGAGTATGCTCAGCCCATAACATAAATAGGATCAGCTCTGCATTTGCCTGGGACACAGCGTCTTTGCATTGTGCTGCGACTTGCAGGAAGGGTATGCTGTGGTCAGTGCATCACACTCCTACCCTCCACCCCTTATTTCCTTCCCCATGTCCAGATCTGGAAACAAGACAGACTCTAAGTCTTTATGCTACTTTTCTTTGAGTTGTACTTCAACTGTGAACAGCTAAAATAGCTTTTTTTTTTTTTTTTTAATAATTAAAAAAAAAAAACAACACAACATCCCCTGATTCTCACTCCATGCTTGCACTTAAAAGTCCTTACTTCATTACTTCATTCCAGTTATTTTATTGGACTCATAGCTAACATAATTTGAAGTCTGTGCACGTGAAATAAAAAACCATGTCCCTCCTTAATGTTCACAACCTACCCAAAAATAAGATATCTCATGCTATTTTCCCTACCAGCTAGAAGGAAGAAACCCACTTTCTCTCTGAAGAGAGACAAGCTTAATAGGCTGATCCTCTAAACATCTCAGAAGTGACGGACACCTTGATGCAAAAGATCCAAAAGTCATCTCCCAGCTGAGCCCTGCATCTCCTTACATATTTCATAGCTGACCTTTTTGTTATTCCTTGTTCAGGGAGTAGCAATTCTTACAAGCCTTTCAGATTTGGGTCCCAGTGGAGAGAGGATCAATGATATAGTCTGAATATATCTAGACTCCATATTACAACTCATGTGAGAACTTCATGGCATGCACCAATTAGGCAGATAGTATACAGTCCCATTTCCTCACCCTCATCCCAATAACAGCATTTGTTTTTTTAAGCAAGAACACTCAACATTTTACAGTTTAAGATACTAAGTATTCCCAACATTCACACCTATACAACCCTCCTGAAGCTCTTAATTCCCTCCAAAGCAATACATAACTTAAAGTTAACATAAAGGTCTTCCTGTCCCTGTGCCAAGACAACGTGAAATTATGTAAAGCAGTGGGAAACAAAGTTTTCAGTTTCATACATTGCTCTGCAAGTCCCACCCCTTTTTCTCTCATCAGCACATGGAGAGAGAAGCCAATTTTCACAGGCAGTAATTATGCTTTCAAGGTCACAGTCCAGACACAAATTTAAGAAGACAAACAGTAATAACATAACTTTCCTTCTCATAATTGTTTCCTGAATCTTTCCAGTGGCCCTGGGTTCATGCCATCATTTCCTTTTTTTTATATGCCTTGCTGCTTCACACATTTCAGTGAATCTTCAAATACAATACTGAATACAGGCAATATAATGGGAATTAAAGCTCTTTGAGAGCCTATGTGCCACATTCAATTAACAGTATCAAGAATCTTGTAGCTAGCAGCAAATCCAAGACACATAATAGGACTACTTTAGAGTTTACCGATGGATAAAATACTACATGAATACCTCCTCTTTTGCTTTCTCCTCTTCTTGAAGATTACAGTAGACTTCAAAATAAGAACAGATTATCTTATTCCATGATGCAAATTAGCATTTAAGTTGCTGCAAAAGGACCAACCAGTGGGATGTCCACTACCCCCACCTCATCCAATCTGCCTTATGCAGCATGGAAACTATATCTAATGTCTCTGCTGTGAAAGCAGACATTGGCATTGCAGACCTTACCAGAAGCAGCCACCCTCGTGAACAAACTCAGCATCAACACCTCTTATCAAGGCTGGTCCCATCAATACCACACAGCATTTGGTCTGGGTCTCTCATGGGCCTTGTCTTGAAGGAACAAGAGCACAGTAACAGCCTTCCACTGCATGAGGCCAAGAGCAAGTGCTTCTCATTTTGATGAGGTGGAGGTATCGTAGAACCCAGGGCCCTCACAAATACTGTTGGAGGATTCTATAGAACAGAGCAAAGCAAACCTAAAACAGCCTTATCCATACTTAACTCTGAGGTCTCTTCTAGTTGTATCTCCAGAACTGCACCTTTGGCTAACAAAGATATTGGGAAGTTCAGCTTCAGTACACTGAAAGCTCAAGAGCTTGGTGACAAATACCATGAACAGTCAAGGAAATTTGTTCCAGTGCCTACAGTTTAAAATACACAAAGTTAATCTTTTTTTAAACAGAACTTATCTGTGTTTGCCACTTCCACCTAAGGACACTGTCTTGACACAGAAACATTTAGCAGGGAGTGTTTGTCTGCATGTATGTAGAATCAATACTCCACCACTGTTGTACAAAAGTGTTTGTTCCAAGGAAGAATTTAGACCCCCAGATTTGCAACCAATCAATTCAGACACAGAACTCTAGTGGTGGAGTCACTCAGTCTTCACAGAAGAAATGAGGAGCTGCAGCATGGCTTAAGAGAAGAAGTTCTAAATAACTGCTTTGGGAATCAGCTGGAACAAACTGCACTACATCTAGCACAACCCTGATCTAAGCTACAGGAAAGTTAGTCTCAAAAAGCCAATAGCCAGTCATATGTTTACAACATGTATAAACTTCTATTTCTTAGTCTAGGGAAGCCAACTTCTCTATCTCCTTTGTGACTCCCCATCTTCAGAGAAAACGTCTTTTGGGGCTTTTTACTGACTACACAACATTAAAAGATGAGTTACGCAGGTGATATTGTCAGAGAACACCTTTACAAGGATCTTCCCAGTAGTCAGGTGCAATATGTACATACCAATTTGGTATAAAGGGAAGTCAGTCCTTTTCTGGTAGCAATCTCCTCTTGACTTGAATGCATTGAAGGGAAACTGAGCTTTTGCCCAGAAAGAATCCATAATGCTTGGCAGTATTAACACACTAGTAGGAGCAAAAAGCTTTGATGTAATTATTACCAGTAGGTGGTATGCATTAACTACTATTTCCAAACCAGCAGGTTATTCAGCAGCTTTAGAAACAATAAAACCCTCGAGACAAAAAAAAAAAAAAAAAAAAAAAAGTTTAAGAAATGATTTTCAGATCTTATGCATTCATGATAAATTGCAATTATAAGCAGGCATACATGCTGGGAATAATTAACAATATACCTCAACATTATTGAATGATAATGGAGTCAAGAATACTCTTCATGGAAGAACAATACAGAGGAAGCAGCCAAGTTGTATTTAGGAGGAGGTATGGGCAATTCTGTTAATTGCAGCAAAAAGGCCAGATATAAATAGGATGGGCTCACAGTTTGTAACATTTCTTCAAAACCAGGACCTGCACAGATTGAAAGATGGAAATACATGGCTGGGCACGTGGCCTTTACAGTCCCAAACACTCGGAAGTTGTGCATGGTGCTTTATGATTGCATCATTAGGAAGAAACTGATCCTCTCTAAAAGCAAATGATTTCAAATGCTGCTCCAACACAGTAATAAAGTGAGTTTCAGCAGGAATAATCAGCAAAAATCAGCAAACTAAAGATCCAGAACTGCCTCCAGGCATTGCAAGATACAAGAAAATTACTTCTTTTTTTTTTTTTTTTTTTTTTTTTTTTTTTTTTTTTTTT
>NC_048893.1:66586866-66604981 GCF_011077185.1 Oxyura jamaicensis | reverse complement strand
TTTTTTTTTTTTTTTTTTTTTTTTTTTTTTTTTTTTTTTTTAGCTCTGAAAAGATAGCACTGATTTATCCCTGTATTAGAAAGATGAAGTTCTGCTGTGGCCTGTCTTAAGCACTGTGAAACCTTAAACAAATCTGTTTGCCCTTGGTGCACTTGTGATGGAAGGGAAGAGATTTGGTCTGAACATTAGCGGAGAGCATACTTTTTAGCAGTGTATTAATCAAGTGATCATTTTAAGATCAGATGATGTATGTGTTGCCTGAGGATCCACTTCAAGATTCTGAGGTCAGAGTCAGATAAGGTAAAAATGTGATAAACCATCATCTCCAGAATTCCCTTCTGAGATTTAAATATTGCTAACAACTTTCAATAGCAATATTGAAGTGAATTAGTTCATCATTTGAAATTCCTGTGTGACTCAGTAAACCGCTGAGAGTAAACAAGGAACTGCATGACATGGGAGGAGCCACCTCTTTCAGGTGTGGGTTCTGAAGTCTTAACGTGATATTGGCATCATGACTTTATCAGAAAATTTAAACATTTTTAGAAATATATTTCAGAGTGAAGGCATTTTAGACCCTGTAGTGCCAAAGTAAAGCAAATTGAAGTCACTAAATTGATATGATTGCAGAAGTTAAGGATTAAACTGTAGGTACAACTAGAAGACATAAAAATGGGCATTGCTTCCCTAGCATATCTCTTTATCTCTGCAAGTCACATCTGTTTACTATCCTAACAAATGCACTTTAACTGTGGCAGCTTTCTCCCTCCAGAGCTAGGACAGACAGAAAAAGGCTGGATTCAGCTATGTATCTGTGACATGTTATCTGAGTTCTAAATGCAGAATCTTCTGCAGATTAAAGCAGAAATAACAGTGTTTTTTTGTTTTGTTTTGTTTTTGTTTGTTTGTTTGTTTTCAGACTGAGGCTGATTTTGCAGTTCAGGAAGTCAATAAAAAATGTTTGACTTGTAAACTGAACAGATTTAGTCTGGAAGTCACTGAGAAAAAAATAAACGTAATGCTCCAAGCATGTCAGCTTGACAGGGTCCCTTTGCTTTTCTGACCACAATTCTAATTTAAAACTAACCTTTCAGCAACTGCTCAGTTTTAGTCATCAGTCCTATTGCTGTCGAAAAGCAACAGCAAAAACACGTGTTGACTTCAATAGGGAGAGGGTGAGGTTCTGGATAGTGTTTGCCTTATAAGTGATAGTCTTGTGACACATAAAATAATAATTAAAAATCTCGGTATAATTTAGGCAGGCAGAAAATACCCTGTTGACTCAACTCAGATCACTAGACACCTACATTCATTGTTCTCCATTCAACAAACAGAAGCATAGCTTCTACCTGCCACACACCCCCTCCCCAAATCAAGGCAAGAATTTGATAGAAAATAAAAGCTACTCTATTTTAGGTAGAACACTGAACTTCAGTTTTGTAAAAAAGTAGAAAATCTCTAACTTTTACACCACATTTGGCAGGCAAACACAGATAATACATAAACACATCTCATAATAGGCAATGGGTTTATACCGACCTGCAGTTTCTAGGTGGTGGAGGAATAAGGCAGAAGACAGTCCCATCTGCCCTCCAAAAGGTGATCTAGGAATCTTGTGACTCCTGACATCTTAAAGTCATTATATATGGGTTATAGGAAGTTTGTCTGTTTAGATATGAAACAAAATTTATTGTTCTTTCCTGTAAGAAAGAATTTGGACATGTAAAGCGGGAATGTTGATTATTTGGGTTACTTTGTGAGAATAAAGGATCTTAAAAAAGTAAGTGTATGGAAAACTCATTGGCTGTGCTTTTTCTGTCTAACGGGTCACATTGCATCAGCCATTTCTTAACCTAATGAATCTCCTAGATGTTCCAGGGCCCTTTCAGATTTTTTTTTTCTAATTGTAATGCATAATAAAAAAACAAATTGCAAGGGTTGGGCAGGGGCGAGTCTTTTATTTTTTTATTTTACTTTTTAATCCTGAATTGATCATTTTTGGCAACATTATTGTTGGATTATCAAGAAGCATAAAGAAAAATGAATGTTCAACTGCAGATGTGTTAGGTATGTGCCATCTGTGCTCTGGAGCTTCTTGTCAGTAGCCTCAAAGTTAGCTGTCAGAGTCCCAACATTATTTGCTTATCAAACTCAGACTATTTCACTGTACTCTGCAATTATATTGAAAACACTTCTTTAATCCCTTTAAATGGAGCATGAATACTGTAGCGTAATCCATGAAGTTGCAGAGCCACTACAACTCCTTGTTGAATTCCCCGCAACAATAGATTCTGAGGTACCAGCAGGCCTCAAAAGGGAAACAGAACAAAAAGACAATGAAAAAGACACAATTCTTATGCAAGTTCCAAAATCAAAATACATTACCTTCACTAGAACATTGTACCACAAAAATACATAAATAAATAAATAAATTTTTTAATTGGCCTCATCATAGCATGCTAAAATGAATACATTTTCACCAGTTTAGATAATCTATCCTTGAAAATCTAGTCAGTAACAGTCCCTGGTCTGTTCAGTTCCTGCCTTGTAGTACACCTTTTTCTAATTGTTTAGCTCTATCAGAAACAGAGACACTTCCCACCCCACATACTGAACTATGATCACTACATCAATGGCTCTGAGCAGTTACAGTTTTATATAGCCTAATTAAACCTTCATACAGAATCTGAGCTAATTAAAAAGCCAACAAATTAAGTATGAAACAGACTGACTGTAAATGAGTATTTATATGATGCAGATACCTGCTGCTGAATGTGTTTCTGTTATTCTTTTCCCTCCTGCTTCTTTCAGCAGCAGAGTCAACAGCTGTGGGCTAATGAAGCATCTACAGCAATTCAAGATTCAGGTGTTAAATCCTGATGAATTTTTTCCTCACAGTCACAAGTTCCATTACTGTTTCTACAGTATGCTCTGTGGTGGTATATACCTGGGGCTTGATTCTGTTCCGGAATTCAACTATCCTACTGCTACTTTTTATTTTTTTTATCTTTTTTTACTACTATTATCCTTACTATATGCACAAGAATCATTTATAAGTGTCTCATCTGTGTATCATCATTTATAAGTGTATCAAAAAAAAAAGGCAAAAACTTTCAGAAACATGTTGTTTTCCACTTTTCACTTCTAAGATGCAAGTCCTCCTTTCCTGTACTTAAAAAAAAAAAAAAAAAAGGCGGTTTTGACCACTTTGCAGCTTAGCAAGTTTCAATGAAAATGGTTCCTTTTTGGATTTTAGCAAAAAGATGCTTTGAATGTGGCACTAACAAATCAATTTTGAGTCAGAATAGCTTCTACTAAATTTCAGACCAAGAAAAACATTGCATGGCTTTTGTTTTAAATCTAATCACAGTAATTGCTTCTAAAAACCTAGCCCTGAAATGCTTATATTCTCTACTGTACCAAACAAAACAAAACTCTGAGTGAGAACTTGAATGTAATGCTGGCCATACTAAACTGTAACAGTTTCCATTGCCTAAACTAACAAAAAAATCAGAAGGTACAGAAATAAAACTATTAATAGTAATATGGATTATTAAAAAAAAAAAATCACTTCAGAATAATTTCACCTATATATAGAATGTAAAAACAAACAAACAAACAAACAAAAACCAACCATACTTACTACAGTTTTTAACTCTAGTAGAACTCTATATCTGAACCCTTATCTTAGACTATAAGCATCTTACTCTGAAGAAATTACATGTAGTAAAACATTAGGTAGCCCTAAATGAAAATATGATGCAGTATGTAAAATTAGAAAAAGTGACCCTAAAAAAATTAAACCATTTCAAAATTTAAATTTCTATTGTAGGTTTTAGTATAAGAAGTGTTATTTAAAAACAAACAATAACAACAACAACAACAACAACAAAAACTCAGGGTAGTAAATGAATTAGTTTTCCAAGGACAATTCTACCAAGAGGCAGTGGAGTGTTCTAGCTAGAATGACACACTACTATACACTAATAAATAATTCTAATTATATACTGCAAAGTCTCTGGGAATATTTTAAAGGTGCAGAAGCTTATTAGAGAGTGCAAGCAAAATCACATGGCTATATTATGATTTACCTATTCTGGCTGATAAATTTTAGAGTGCTCAGCACCTTTTCATATAAATTACATCTTGCAATATCAGTGCCTTAAAGAACTTCCAAGATCTTTTAAAGATGGCTTTTGTGGTTCAAACATAATTGAAATGGGAATAAACATAAAATATTAAAACTGAATAACATTCAAGTAGGTTTAAATCAAGTAAAAATATTTCTACAAAACTGGGTATTTGTACTAATGGAAATATTACTGTTTCTCTTTGGACAGTCTTGTGCTTTTAGAATCTTAGGTACGATCTGATTAGATGAAAAAAGAGAGTGAAATTAGCCACCCTGTGGCTTAATTCATTTTAATGTTTTCTACTGTTTAGATGTAAAGGGCAGGGAGCTCTCTTAGTACACATTCTACACACAGACATGGTATTACATTACAAAAATAAATTTCTAAAAGAGTCTCAAATTTAAATACAATCAGTTCAAGTGAACTACTGTACTGTACGTAACAGAGAACTCAATTTGCATTTGTCATCTTTTGTCAGTCAACATACATCTTTATAGAATAAATCTTTTGGAATAATAAAACAATTGAAGTCGGAATGAGCCTCTGAAGAGTGACCAATCCAAACCCCTCTCAAAGTAGTACCAGCTAGAGCAGGTTGCTTGGGACTATGCCCAGCTGCATTTTTAGTCTCCCCAAGAATGGAGCATCTACAGCCTCTCCAGGCAACTTGTTAAAGTGTTCAATCAGCTACACAGTTATAAAAGGGTTTTCTGATGTTTAAACTGAGTTTCATCTATTTCATATTGTGCTGTCACCATATAATGCCAAGAAGAGTGCAGTGTTGAATCAGGTCGCTAAACTGATCCAAGATAAAAACAAATGCAATACACTTTCTTGACATTTATTTTTATATTAATTCAGTAAGCTGATCTGTTCAGTCAAGGGTTCACAAAATTTAATGCTAGGGAGATTGCAAGAATAGGAGGAGAGTAAGGCTACCCCTTTTGGCTGCAAACCACCTTCTACCAGCTGTGGAAACTTCCCTCTCAGAGCTGGAAACAGACGTGTAGTTTCCTGCAAAGGTTAGATTCTGATACTTTTAGAACATTTTATCTGGGGACTGAACATCTCCCTTAGCACAAAAACTTATGAATAAATTTTGACTATTTTAATTTTCTAATTTATTTCACTAATAGAGGTTGGATGTAACACAACTTCAACTTGAAAGCACTCTAAACTTCACAGTACTAACCTAGCAGAAGCTAGAAGCTTAGGAACTGCTTATTTATGTTTTGATCTAATAACCCCTCACCTAAAAGATACTAGTTTGAGGTGTCGTATATCTAGTAGCAAAACATTATAACACATAAAACACAAGCAAACATTAATATAGTAAAAAATATAATATCAAAATACGAAACTTTAAAAAAGAAACTGTGCTCCTCTTTCTCATCTCCCATAATGATTGAAATTGTGGATTTATAGAGACATAAGACTCACTGGGGGAAAAAAAAATAAATAAATAAAAATAATAATAAAAAAATCTATTGTCTGCCTCATATCTACTGTTCAAGCATACAGATTTTGCAGACCATGTCCACAATCAATAAATGCAGGAGATGTGATTTTGAGAAACAAGAGAATTGCAGATGACAAGGAACATGCTGAGCTGGAGTCTTCCTTCATCTTTAAAATGATGGAAGCAACCTCAAGCCTCTGTTTATTGACATGCATGACATTAAACTGTCAAACTGGCCCCAAAGAGAGGGTAAGACTTTATAGCTCAACACTATCATTTTAATACCATCCAGAAAGACCTTGCTATCATTAAGCATCAACAAATCTCACGTTTATTTGAGATAAAAATATATGTGTTGGTGCTTTATTGCAGAGAGACTAAAATTATGTAAATTCAAACGCTAGCTTATCTCTGTGTAACTCATTTGAGAGCTCTCAGTAGGACATTCATCACCAAGTAGGCTGAATGAACATCAGTGACCACCAGAAGACATTTACCTTCATGGTAGAAATAGGTCAGGTATAATTTTTTCTTAGAAGCTTTAAAAGTGACTGGCACTCCAATCAATTTCAAAGTTCATTCAAAGTCTGTTTTTTCTACTTTATTGTCAGTGGAATCTTGGCATCTAATGTTGTGCTGGTATAATCTATTTCTGGGGTTCTGTTTCTTTCATGTATTTTGGGGAAAAAAGATCAGTCACATTTCTGCAGTTTTTGAATATGGGTTATTTATTTCTAGATTGCGGGAAAAGTAATATAAAACAGCGGTTGGATTGATTTTTCTAATTTGCTGCTTTCTCTTTGGCACATCCCAAAACAACATTTTTTCCCTGAGGAGTTAAAAATCAAAATTAAATTAAAATAAATATAAATATATTTTTAAAATGACGGCAACTCTACCTTGTGGCTTTTTGTTTGTTTGTTTGTTTTTTGTTTTGTTTTGTTTTGTTTTTTTTCCTTACTTTCCTGGTTGTGATCAAGTCTTAATTGCTCCTAGTAGGTGAGCTTGTGATTTTTTTTTTCTTTTCTTGAATTGATAGAATAAGATCAGTATTTTTTCACTATGTATCCTAGATCCTAACTAGTATTAAAACAAAAACAACAACAAAATGTGAACATCTGAACTGGCAGAACAACAGAAACCATGAATGTACACACTGTTCATCTTGTATGGTGTTCTAGGCAGGGCACTGGCTAGACTGTTTTATGCTAGTAAAATTGCCCTTTAAAAATTAACAATGATCACCCTAAGTATTTTTAATAAGCCTTCTGAACCTTATGTCCAAACACTTTAGGAAAATCAAGATAGACTTTGTGTAAATTAGAACGTGAATGAGAATTTTGAATGAAGTATTTCCACTGTTGAACATTGTTTCATTGTTTTTGCATACAAAAACAAAACTTGAATGCTTCCTTTTTGCTTTAGTCTGTAAGCACAACCAATGGCAACTACTTTAGGATCTCATTCTGAGCATTAAGAACTAGAAACGGTTTTAAAAGTGTCAACAATTTTATTTGGTCAAAACTCTTCTCAAATCAGAGAAGAAAAATTAGGTGAGAAAAAAAATTGCACCCAATAACCTTGTGGTAAAGGTACTTGCCTGGAGTATGAGAGTTCCTTACAATATTTTTATTATAGCTTTTAAAAACAAAACAAAACAAAACAAACAAAAGCCCTACATAGCAAAACAAAAAACAGCTTGTACAAATAGATGAATGACAGAGAATAAGATTTGTTTATGTCCCCTAAGAGCATTGCAATCACCTGAGATGTAGGAGACAGAATTTCAAATCTTTCTTCTGTCTGATTCGGGACAGGGACCTGAGCACATTTTAAAAAATCTTAAACAAATATGCCTCAATGATAAGAGTATTTAGTTACTCTAGGATGATACTCTGTCTTACTTTAAATCCCTTGCAAAGGATATCTGGAAGTACAGATTCTCCTTCTAGTTCCAAAAGAGGAAAAAAATCTTAATGCCCTTGTATTATTTCAAAAAGTAACACTGTTTTCTGGACAATTTCATTACATTCTTTAGAAATATGTATATATTCTTTTAAGTTCTGAAAATATTAATGACTTCCTCCATATATGATTATTAATGTAAATCATAGAAATTAAATTCTAGTGCAGACCACAGTTTAAAAAGTATTTTGTTATTGTTATTTTTGTTACAAATACATCTACAAAACTTGAGATAACATTCCCCCAGGCCCTAAAAATAAAAGATATAAACCTTATAATGGAATCTGGGGTATAAATACCCTCTTACAAGCACATAGTCTTGTAACTCAGATTGTGCTGATCTTTGCAAAATATTAAGTTAAATGTTTAACTACAAAAAAAAAAAAAAAAGTCATCTCTTTTCTGGAAAAAAGTCTTACTGAGCAGAGCAGAATTTGGTCTAAAATTGGAAATTACAATAATTATGTTTAAAGAAGATATATGCCATTTAAAATCTCTTGCCACTTGTCATTAACATCCTAATTACTCAAGAATTGAAGAAAGATTTGTTTTAAAGCTCCCATATGGCAGCCCAAGCCATATGAAGAGACTATTTTTATACTTTAATGTTTACATTAGAGTGAAGCTTAGAGGTCTTTATTGTGTGTTAGTCCCTTAATAGTTGTATGTACCAAACATAAGCTGTGTCCCAAAATTTGCATAAATCAGGTGTTAACAGAATAGATGTTCTATGTGGCTAGTTACTAAAAACTAAAACTAAAACTAAACTAGAAACTAAAAATCAACCTGACAGTTCACTGTGCTGTAATGTAATGTTGTTCTGGGACTTCCACAAGCCAAAGTACACTATTTACTCACGAATCACACAGCTCAGTTTTTAAAGTTTCTGAACATACTTTTCATGCAATTGAGAAAAGACTTCTAATTACATGGAGATCCATACTACCAGCTTGTAAGTCTAGATGCCTCTGATTTCATTCCCACACTGACGACAAGCTATTCTCACTAGGCTACCTGGTATCCCAACTTTCTTTGGGACCATCTGTCTTTGGGACCGTGTTTGACCACAGGTGTGCACCACTGTGGGGGCATGTAAGGTAATGGCCTCTGCAACAGAACTAACCCTGTGGTACTGTCCTTACTTTGTTTTTGACATCCAATGTGACTCGAGTACTGATAGTACTTTATCACAGATCAGTTTTGTAATTTCTGCTGAAAAACACTTTTTTTTTTCACAGTCAGCATGGGAAAATTCTAATCATTGAACATAAGAATGTGCCTCCAAGAACAATTCATCATTTTCAAGGGGAAAATGGATGCTTGCATCTTTTCCATTATATTATGTAAAGAAAACATAACATCAGTGGGATTATGCTGTATTCTGTCTTCTTTCTGTCGTGAATAAATCATAGAGAATCATAGAATCTTAGAATCATAGAATCATAGAATGGCTCAGGTTGGAAAATACCTTAAAGAGCATCTCGTTCCAACCCCCTACCATAGACAGGGACACCACCCACTAGATAAGGTTGCCCAGAGCCCCATCCAAACTGGCCTTGAACACCTCCAGAGATGGGGCATCCACATCTTCTCTGGGCAACTGTTCCTGTGCCTAAATACCTTTGAGTATCTCACTGAGGAATGTATCCAAGTTCACAGATGACAAAAACATCACATTTAGCTGAAAAGACTGTACTTCTAGTTTTGTTAATTTTGTTGTGGTTTTAGACCTCTAGTTAGCCAGGTCATGTACTGTGGAAGCTTTTAGAGTACCAGTTGTAAAATTGGCAGTGCTCTTCCTAAAGATTTGATGAAAAGTAGGCTTTAAGAGACAGATCTTCTCTGGAAGATGTTATTCGTTAAGCCAAAAGGAGACTGCAGGGATGGAAACACCAGCAAGCTTTAGAAATCCTGTGTCATTTGGTGCAAAGAGCTGGCAGCTGCTTCACCAGGTGTTTTCTAACTATACTTTTTGGATCAAGGCAGTATGGTTGTACATAGAGTACAGATAGTCATGTACTCCCAATTCCACCTTATTTCCTTCCAGCAATTACACTGCTGGGAAGAAAAAAAAAAAAGAAAAGAAAAAAAAAAAAGGTAAATGATTTTTAGATGATAATTTTCTCCACAAGCAGTTTTGACTTGAGGAGGGCCTGGCACCAAACTGTACAAATCCTCATCTACAGAACTGGAGGGTGAAATGCAAAGTGACCTCAGCTGATCGGTGATCTGCAGACTTGAGAAAACTTCCAGCTTAATTCATAATCAATCCTCTACCAGGTTCATGGCAGATGTTGCTGACCTGGATAATAATTTATTTCCAATAAATACATTGGAAACCTACTATTTTCCATAACAAAGTTTTAGACATGTAATCAAAGTTCACTCGATTCTAACTTGAACAGCTCAGAGTTGACTCTGTTTTGACCACCAGACCTGAAACTCATGTGTGAGCTTCTGTTCACTAGAAGAATGAACTATGTTCTGTTCACCTCTCCACCTGTACATGTACTTACACCCCTGGGTAATGAAAGCAAAACCATTCCAGTACAGAGGAGTGGCCAGCACGGATTTGGTGGTGGAAGGACCAAATCACACAATTATACATGTTGCAGAGATGGGCAATCAACCACAAACCCCATAACACTTCAAGGAGAGGAGGTGGCTTATTTCTAAATTGCACTAATTCCATTCAAACAGCTCTACTGACAAAAAGGAGAGGGAAGCATGCACAGATAGAGAAAGCAGGCAGCTGATGCATTTTAGAGGCATCACTACTTCATTTGCCATATTGTTCAACTACAACCACAGGCTTTTATACTAAATGTTAAAGCTAGGCAAATAATTCATAAAGAATGTGTTTACTTTGCAAGATTTCTTCTAGCAGATGATCCTTTCCTTTAAGCATACTACTATTCAAATAAGCTGATAAACAAATGTGATAATTGCATATTGAAAAAATGATGTTGTTTAGATGAAGATTGGTTTGGTCCCTCATTGATGAGCAACTGTTGCATTTGAGTTTTGTGTTGGTGCTCACATTAAATAAATTTGAGATCTGCCCTCCATGTGTGGAGAAATTCAAAAATATCTCTGTACATATATTTACAAAATGCAAATGCAACAGTAATAACAGGAAATCAATAGCAAAGTTCATGATTAAGACTAACTGATTTAGAGTGGATATTCAGGAATTCCTTCCACTGAAAATTTTCTCAATTCCATTTAGTTCTGAGAAGTGATGGAGAAAGTCTCTGTTAGACACTAAATGTACTTGTTTAATCTTCAGTTAAAACTTAATTTATGTAATGCTTTAAGGAATATGCACATAGAACACATAGAATATACACAACTATCTCATTCTTCCCCAGATTCTTTTTTTTTTCTTTTTTTTTTTTTTCTTTTTTGCATTACTAAAAGAAAAGAAAGTTGTTCCAGACAGTATATTCTTTAAAGTGGGCAGCACCCTACTTTGTTTATCATGGCTGCTATCTAGATGTGAGAAAGTGCTAATGTAGTTAAGAACATGTAATGGAAACAGGAGAGCTGGATTCTTTCTCCTTTCATCACCTGTGAAAGTCACAACTTTGATGATGGGTGCACATGGACAAGCAGCTTTAGGCTTTCCTGTTGCAGAGGTTTCGGTGTTTACGAAACAGTAAAATAACAGTAAAATAAACTGGCTGTGACACTTATACCATTGGTGAGTGCAGTCCAGTCTTAGCACCCATCTTTTTTTCAAAATCTAATGTTACAATTAGCCATAGAGGGTCAAACTATGGTTCTTTTTGGTTGGTCAGTAACTTTTGTCTTGTCAGTGAACAGTAGCAGGAAACTACCAAAAAACAAACAAACAAATAAATAAAAAACAAAGCAACAACAACAAAAAACACCCCACACAGTGGGGTAGTGGCATCCTCCAAATACATTTCCAGCCGTTAACAACTTAATTTTAAGCACTTTGGAGCCAAGGTATGTCTGTGTGTTTATTCTTAAATATATTTTCTTCTGCTAAGCATTCCCTTATATGTTTCCTTCAACTGTAACAAACATATGTTCAAATTCCTTCTCTGCCTCATTTTTTGAGCTTATGTAAATCTGTTGTATTCATATCCACTAGCAATTACACTGACACAGCACTTACTGAAGTGTTTATACAAAACGTAAGTTTTATTCTTTTCAACAGAAGCGAATAAATATATCAGACTAAATAAATATATTCAGCTTGTATAAACAGAATAAAATAGACATGAAAAGAACATGTAAGTGCAACTTGGATGTTTGAGAAGTCTCCTATTTACCAATGGACTATCTAAACCATACATAAGCATTTTATGCACTTTCAAACAGCCTGTAGTGAGCACTTGTGGAGCCTAACAAAATGCAGTAGCAGGCTCAGCCCTTTGTGCCTCACCTTGCACATCTGTCGTATATTCCTGCAACAGATGAGTGCTTTAAGTGTTATCCGGGCACAATCCAGAACATATAAGCTCTACACCAGGCTGATTTAATTCAGTAAAAACATTCATAGGCACAAAAAGCATGCCCATCTAAGTATCTGCAGGTCTAGAGGTTTAGTGAGCGATGAGAGCTTTGAAACCTTTGAATGGCAAATATTACAGAGGTGCGGAACATTTATCTCCAACAAATTGCCTCAGTAGCATTTAAAGGGAGGATCTCTAGTTTCTTCACATTCCTGGTACAAGAAGATGACTACATGAAAAGAAACTTAAAGTCAAAATAAACAAGCACCCTCCCCTGCTGTGGAGCATGTCTTTATTATTGTTATTATTTTTGCTATTATTATTATTATTCTCCATGTTTTTTTCCCGCGTCTTCTGCACGTGCAGCGGGGAGGGGGGAGGAGATGGAGGAGGGGGGGGTTGGGGGAGGAAGGAGGAGGAGGAGGAGCCGCGGTCCGCTGCCGTGCCGTGCTGGGGCGGTGTCAGGGAGTGGCGGGGCCGCCTATAAAGCGGTGGCGGCGGGGAGTGGGCAACGAGGGCGCCATGGGTGGGGTGAAGCTGGTCGTGCTGGGCAGCAGCGGAGCGGGCAAGTCGGGTAAGGGGGCGTCCTGGGGGGCGGCCTCAGTTCTCTAGGCGCCGCTCCGCTCACCCGGCGTTTGCTTCCCTCCCGCAGCGCTGGCGGGGCGGTTTCTGACGCGGCGCTTCATCGGGGAGTACGCCTCCAAGGCCCTAGAGCGCCGGGGGCTTCTCGGGGGGCGGGGGGAAGGAGGCAGGAGCGCAACTTTCCGGGAAGGTTTGAGGTTTTAGCAGACTTAGCAGCGGGAGCTCCTGGCCACCCGTAGGCTCCGTAGGCGGGGCGGGTGTCTGCGGGGATGGGTCGCGCCTGCAGCCGGCCCCGTGTGAGCCGAGCTCAGGGAGGGCAGATAACCTGCTGCTTGCGAGAAGCTCGGGAAGATTATAGGGAGCTCAACCGCAGAGATAAAACGGGGAGTAAAAGACTAGATTGTTAACAAAGTTCTGTTGAGTGTCTCCTTTACCAGCCTTAGAAGAGCAGTGAAACGTTGTTTATCAGACAGTGCTGATTAATCAGGGCATAATGGTATGTCCCCTGCTTTTGCAGGATGACTGTGGGAAGTCTGGCCCTGCTGAAGGTAGAAGATCTTACTTGTATCAGAATAAGCACAGTGCCATAGGGCACCTCTTAAGATCTTGGAATATGGCAAGATAGGACTTGGAACTTCAACATTTTAGGTAGAAGCTGTGTAAGCAATGTTGAACTGCTACGCAAACACCTGTGGAAGTGTGCTATTCCGGCTGGTGTGGCATGAGAAGGCCCAGAGCTTAAAATGCCAAGAAGACTGCATCTACCTCATTTGTTCTGCTGAAGTCAAGAACTTTTTCCAGAAACTTTTTTTTTTTTTTTACAAAAATCAGAGTAGTCAAAGATCCACAAATAAAAAAGAAAGCATTAATAAGCTGAATTTCAGTCAGACATCTAAATTAACTTAAGTAGGTTACAGTTGTACAAAAGTGCTCTCACAAAATAGCCACTATGCAAACAGACTCTAAGGACAGTTTAAGTCCCAGATGGCTTATCTGAAGTATAAATATTCACATGCAAATTATGTGGTGCTCTCAATGCTCCATAGGTGCTCTAAATAACAACTAAAACCAGGTTTCCTTGTCCTGAGTCTCTGATGCTGCAAGTCTCAAAAAAGACATAAATGCCCCCAAACATTTTTACTTCTAAATAAATGTTTGTTAGAAAAGTTTAGTTTACTTTCTAGAGAGGCAGAAGCGGGTAGAAAATTGGGAAAACAGGTGTTAAAAGCATTCATCTCAGAATGCTTAGTGGAATCAAGCTATTAAAAAGAAAAAACAATTATGGAAAAAATCAAGGAGCTGAGGGTTTGATTCCCTGGGATGCTTGCAACTCATAGTTCACATCAGATAAACTCTTAAGCAAGAAGAACGCTTGAGATGAATGTGGTGCTGAACCAAAGATAATCAGTTCCAGAGATCATATAGTCTTATCCGTGCTCTCCTTACGTGCAGTTTGAAGTGTATTTTCAGTAGTGCCAGCAGCAGTTCTCATCTTCATTAGTAGCGCTGAGGAATTATACTGTAGAAAGACAGCTGATTAATGTCACTGAACGTGAGTTGGTTACATTTTCTTAGAACAAACTACAACTTAAAATAATTGTGACCACCTGGCTACAATAGAGTTCCCAGGGTTGCTAGTGCTGGAGTTGAATCTTAAATCTTAGAGCTGACTCTACAGAAAAGTTTTAGGATTTAGACTAAGGACATCCTGTAAATATTATCTAGTACGAGAACTCTTAAAGCATCAGATTTCAAGGTAAAGAAACATTACTAAAAGTGACTTGTGCAGAATCAGCATTTACGTGTAGGTTGGCTTACTACTTTAATAATCCTGAACCTTCATAACAAGGTCATCAGCATTTAGCCGTTTCAACGCATTGTGTGTCCTTTATGCCTCCATTTGAGAAGAAAACTAGTGTATAAAAGTAGTGCTTCCATGGGAACACCAGTGAAATGGTGTTGGTTGGCCTAAAGGACTAGGCAACTCAGGTGGTGCAAGATGAAATGGGATTGTCTCCATCTTAAAAAATAAATTAGTAAAGGAAACCTACAATACCAAGGAAACTAAAAGGCCTTTCAGAACTGAATAGCAAATCTTCATCACATCACATTTCATCTTCAGTCTTCATCACGTTTTTTACCACCATTTCTAGTCACTTTAATGCTGTTTTTATTGAATGCAATATATTTCATTTTTTTAGAATGTATCTACACTAAACACTTAAGCCTGGATGGGAGGCAGATACACTTGGAAACTTATGACCCTTGTTCACAGGTAAGAATTTTAGGAGGCTGACAAAATCTATTCCTCATTCTACCTGTGTGATAGTGGGGAGTTGCAAGCATTCTGTCTGTACTTGGAATTTGTGCTTGCTCTTTTTATGTGGAAAGACTGAATCTTTATAGTTGCTGTGGCTCAGAAAGTATGTACTTTCTCAATTCATGGAAGAAGCCCTTCAATGCTTAAATTTTTCTGTAAATCTTTTGCATTTTGGAATATTAACAGGAATAATCTTTTCCACTTCCATATTATGCAAGTAAATACAGAGAACACAGTTTTCTGAAATTGCCTGAACAGACAGAATTTAATCTATAAAGAAAGCTGCGTGGCTTAAGTGGCTGCAGAAACAGTTAAAGTAGATAGGCCTGGAAATTGGTCTTCTATTCACACAACCAAGGAAAGCTATAATGCAGTCTTCTACATGTTGACAACTTAACTTTGATCACAATAAACCACTCTGAAATGAAGTGTTTCTGTACTAATTGCTTTCCTGCTGTTACAGGAATACAGAAACCTGTGTACTGCATAACACAGGCAGACCTAGATTGGTCTGTCTGGCTACTAGTTCACAAGGATTCATTTTTTGGCCTTGATCTTTGCCTCTTACTTATCAGGGTAATGAATACTAAAGCCAAAGCACTGAGAGTCTGGCTCAGACTTCAGTTCAAGGACATAAAAACTTAACCCAGTGAGTATATAAAACTCCTAAAGAGATCTGTCTTTTTAGAGATGAGCAAGTTTTACTTGTCCCAGGACAAAGCAGACTAACATGGCACAGGGGCCATTTTAATATATTCCATGGAGTCCTCCCTTGCTATACAATCTGTTAGAAGCTACTTTTCTGTAGACTTGTTTCTACCTGTCTGAGACCTCTTTCCTAAGCCCACCTGTAGCTTCTGCTTACTGTATATTTAATCCTGTGGCACGTGAACAACTTCTTAAAAGCATGCTTGAGAAAGTGACAGTGGCAGCTAGCTAGGTCAAAGCAAACTATGCTGCTCTGTGTATGGGTAGGGAGTT
Organism: Oxyura jamaicensis; assembly: GCF_011077185.1. NCBI lineage: Eukaryota > Metazoa > Chordata > Aves > Anseriformes > Anatidae > Oxyura > Oxyura jamaicensis. The sequence continues at coordinate 66,589,057 of NC_048893.1, read as the reverse complement.
TGGTTGCTTGAGCATGGGCACTCTTTGCTTCTAAGGAGATCAGAAGTCAGTTGGGTTGAGGGCAACTCCTCTTGAAGGCCCTGTTCTAGCACTCAGTTGTGTTCATCCTTAGGAACAAGGTCTAACACTTGCTGAACTGCCTTCTGCTTCTCTCACCTGCAGAGGAATAGGTAGTGATCAGGAGGGAAGGTGATGGTAATGCTTTTTTCCAAAAGGACTGGTGATTTTTAGAAAGAGATGGATGGGGTATGGACATCCTGTATGCCCTGGGAGCTGAGGAGGAAAAAAAAGATCCTGAGAGAAGGCCAAACTGGGGAAGGAAAAGTCACCATCTTTGTTTCTGCTTCCTGAAATCTTGCTGCTCTCCAGTGCTTCCCTCTGGTAGCTAAAGCCTTTCTCTGCAAAGCTCACTGTCTCTTCAACTCTCTGGGAAACAGCTGTCACACAAGTCACCTTTCCTGCCCCTAAACGTGCTGCACAGTCACTACAGCATTCAAAAACTGTTCTAGTGAAGACATTGAAGCCTTCAGACAGTTCTGGAAACTTGTTTATTTTTTTGTTTCTCATGCACCCCCTATCACTGCCAACATTAAGTCACTATCCCTCATCCAAAATTATGGCCTTGGTACAGCTGTATTTATGGTGCTACAGTGCTGCTGTGATGCTGAGCTAATCAAGGCAGCCAGGGTGGGATACTGGTGGGTGTTATATGCTGCAAAAAGTACAATATTAAACTTAAATAGCCCTCAAGTTGCTGTCCAACATGTTTGCCACAGAGCACATGTTCTAGTCAATGCTGGTGAACTGCCAGTATGCTACCTATATTGGGTCACGTGACTCTTGCAAACTGCAGCCAACTGTAGGGATAAGCTAATTTAAAGTATTTTTGAAGTACCTTCCTGAACTTAATGGGACAGTTTGCAGCTGTTGATTTCTAGAAATCAGGACAGTGATACTTTCTTGGAGTGAAAGGACCCAAATGCTAACTCCCATTATCCATTGAGTGGCTTTTGTCACCTGTGGTATTAAAGTCAACTGCATCTTGAAAGGAGATTTGTCTAGCCCTATGGAAATTAATCTTTTGGGTAAACACTGCTTCAGACTTGAACAAAGTAAAGAAAAAACAAAAATGGAAAGAAATTTTCACACAATAATTATGTTTATTGTGGTCAGGCTATTAGGAGCATACAAAACAGCCATAACCAGAAACCACACAAATACAGATGGCCCACATTTAATTCTCCTGTAACTCTGCAGAATGTTCAGCATATATACGCCAAAAGCAGTGGCTGTAGAGATAATAATGCAGTTTTATTGCTTAAACAAAGCACAGGTGTTTCACAATGAATTTGTTAGTGCTCCAAAATGCAATCTGTAGTGGTAGTTATTTATTAGGTTTGTGGACTAGGACTCACCTGAATTCAATGTCAGCACCAAGACCTAATAATATCTTTTGCAATGAAAGATGCAATCTTCTCACATTCACACTGTCAAAGAAAATACTCAAGAGTGGTAACAATGTTTTTTTTTGCATGTGAATTTGAACTTCTTTCAGCCACAGCAGGGGAAGCTGTCCCTCACAGATGAGCTCCACTGGGCTGATGGATTCATCATTGTTTATGACATCAGTGACAGAGCATCGTTTGCATTTGCAAAAGCATTACTATACAGAATCCAAGAGTCTCATATAGGAGCTTGTAAAAAGTGGGATTATTTTTGTTTCTCTCAGCAAAACATACGAAAAAGCTAAAAACATTTCTGTGAGCTGTAGGAATCCTAGTAACAATGAAAATCCAGCAGCATCCCAGCAGCACAGCATAATACTGACAATATGATACTTGAAGGTAAATTGCATTGCAGATTAAAACTTGTTTCACTGTGTCCAAAACCAAGTGCACTAAGATAGTCATTCTCATTTCTTACAGCAGTATGTTTCAAATAATTGCCATAAATGTGCCTGCTATGATTTACATGGGTAAAAAGCTGTCACAATCATCCTGTGCTTTTGCTTCCCCTACTAATGCTCATATTACCCATGGAGATGCACCAGTGAGGAATTCAGAGAAAGTGTTTCCCACAATAAATTAACCTAATACCATGAATTTCTCCTAAGCCGCCTTCAGCAACGATCCCCATGTCATTTCACAGAATTTCTAGGTTGGAAGAGACCTCAAGATCATCGAGTCCAACC
>NC_048893.1:66563982-66586856 GCF_011077185.1 Oxyura jamaicensis | reverse complement strand
GATGTCCTTCTTGTAGCGAGGGGCCCAAAACTGAACACAGTACTCGAGGTGCGGCCTCACCAGAGCCGAGTACAGGGGGACGATCACCTCCCTAGCCCTGCTGGTCACACTATTTCTGATACAAGCCAGGATGCCGTTGGCCTTCTTGGCCACCTGAGCACACTGCTGGCTCATATTCAGCCGACTGTCCACTATCACTCCCAGGTCCTTCTCCGCCTGGCAGCTCTCCAACCACTCATCTCCCAGCCTGTAGCTCTGCTTGGGGTTATTACGCCCCAGGTGCAGGACCCAGCACTTGGCCTTGTTAAACTTCATGCAGTTGACCTCAGCCCATCGGTGCAGCCTATCCAGATCCTCCTGCAGAGCCTTCCTACCCTCGAGCAGATCGACACATGCACCTAACTTGGTGTCATCTGCAAACTTACTGAGGGTGCACTCAATGCCCTCGTCCAGATCATTGATGAAGATGTTAAAGAGGACCGGCCCCAGCACCGAGCCCTGGGGGACCCCACTAATGACTGGCCTCCAACTGGACTTGACTCCATTTACCACAACTCTTTGGGCCCGGCTATCCAGCCAGTTTCTAACCCAACGAAGCGTGCGCCAGTCCAAGCCAAGAGCAGCCAGTTTCTTGAGGAGAATGCTGTGGGAGACGGTGTCAAAAGCCTTGCTGAAGTCAAGGTAGACCACATCCACAGCCTTTCCCTCGTCCACCCAGCGCGACACTTTGTCATAGAAGGAGATCAGGTTCGTCAAGCAGGACCTGCCTTCCATAAACCCATGCTGACTGGGCCTGATCGCCTGCTTGCCCTTCAAGTGCCGCATGATGACTCCCAAGAGGATCTGCTCCATGAGCTTCCCTGGTACTGAGGTCAAACTGACAGGCCTGTAGTTCCCCGGGTCAGCCCTCCGGCCCTTCTTGTAGATGGGCGTCACATTCGCTAGCCGCCAGTCAGCTGGGACCTCCCCCGATAGCCAGGACTGCTGATAAATGATGGATAGTGACTTGGCCAGCTCCTCTGCCAGTTCTCTCAGTACCCTTGGGTGGATCCCATCCGGCCCCATCGACTTGTGCACATCCAAGTGCCGTAGCAGGTCACCAACCAGTTCTTCGTGGATGGTGAGGGCCACATCCTGCTCCCCATCCCCTTCCACCAGCTCAGGGTACTGGGAATCCAGAGAACAACTGGTTTTGCTGTTAAAGACTGAGGCAAAGAAGGCATTGAGCACCTCCGCCTTTTCCTCATCTCTTGTAACTAAGTTTCCCCCTGCATCCAGTAAAGGATGGAGATTCTCCTTTGTCCTCTTTTTTGTGTTGATGTATTTATAAAAGCGTTTTTTGTTATCTTTAACGGCAGTAGCCAGATTGAGCTCCAGATGAGCTTTGGCCTTCCTAATTTTGTCCCTGCACAGCCTCGCTACATCCTTATAGTCCTCCCTAGTGGCCTGCCCACTTTTCCAAAGATTATAAACCCTCTTTTTTCTCCTAAGCTCAAGCCACAGTTCTCTGTTCAGCCAGGCTGGTCTTCTTCCCCGCTGGCTCATCTTTGGGCACATGGGAACAGACCGCTCCTGCGCCATTAGGATTTGCCTCTTGAAGAGCGCCCAGCCTTCCTGGACCCCTCTGCCCTTCAGAACCGCCTCCCAAGGGACTCTACCAACCAGTGTCTTGAACAGCCCAAAGTCAGCTCTCCGAAAGTCCAGTACAGTGGTTTTACTGGTTCCCTTCCTGGCCTCGACAAGAATAGTGAACTCCACCATTTAGTGGTCACTCTGCCCAAGACAGCTCCCGACAATCACATCCTCCACCAGTCCTTCTCTGTTTGTGAAGAGAAGGTCCCTTTGGATGGCATCCCTTCCCTCCAGCATGTTGACCACACCACACAGTGTGATATCTCTCATTCGAGAGGCAGGAGACCTTTTCTCCATTAACACCAGTGACAGGACCTGCGGGAACGGGGTTAAGCTGAGGCAGGGGAAATTTAGACTTGACATCAGGAGGTGGTTCTTCACAGAGAGGGTGGTTGCACACTGGAACAGGCTCCCCAGGGAAGTTGTCACTGCACCGAGCCTGTCTGAATTTAAGAAGAGATTGGACTGTGCACTTAGTCACATGGTCTGAACTTTTGGGTAGACCTGTGCGGTGTCAAGAGTTGGACTTGATGATCCTTAAGGGTCCCTTCCAACTCAGGATATTCTATGATTCTATGATATCACTGGGATCCTTGCTGAGGGTGCACATTATACTAATGTTGCTCCAATATAACTGTATAACTTGAGGAGGTTAATATATCTATGAAAGGACTCTAGTTGTATTTATATATTTGTATATGAATATAAAGATATTAGTAAAGATCCAGAAAACAGAAATAATGGGAAATCATATTTCAGTCACCCTATTTTAGACTGATGACAAATAAAATGTTTTAGTGCAGAAAGCATGCAAATTTGTCACAGAGTCTAAAATGTAAATGAAATACTCACTTGTACACTTCCACTTTTCAAAGTATAAGCTGTTTTTAAATTTATACGATCAGTTGACTGTCTCTGAGAGATGACCCTCATGAGGTATCTGTTAAGAGGCCGACCTCAAATCCTAACAGAAAACTTAGATCCAAAGTGGGCAGTCCTTGTACATGGTACACAAATCTTAGTAAGCAATTATGATGGATATGCTAGGTGCAGGCAGATTAAAACCAATTCAGGAACTTCTGCAGAACCACCCAGCCATTCTGAAGTGCCTTTTTCGCACCCATGGTTTTAAGTGGACTGCTGGAGTACATGCCAAAAGGTGGCAACACAACACCCCACCAAACACTGCAGCTTCACTCTGCAGCAGTGCAGAATGACCACTTCACCAAAATTAGGGTGCTGCAACCAGTGTCTTGGCAGCTCATCCGACCTGCCTCTACATTACCAAATTTAGCTCTCTGATGCAGGAGAACAGTGGGGCAAGCAAATTGTATGTCATAGTGGGGGCTTTACGTATAGCAATAAGCACTCCTTTTGTTTCAAAGAACTCTGTATTAAAGAGGTTAATCATCTGATCTCCACTGTCTATTCTGCAGTCCAGTTCCTTTCTCTTTCTAGCCTTCCCTTACTTCTTTGTTGGGCCCCTCAAATCCTGAGGTCCTGAGCTGTTGTTTCACCTCATCAAAAGAAGAAATCTTTTCCCTTACTTTCAGTGTTGTCACTATCAGAATAGTGGTACTCACTATCTTTTAGATCAGTTTGTTAGTGGCCTGCTCAGCCAGGGCCCCCAGGGATACACACTGTTATCTCTGTTGTCTGTAGTACTTCTTCTGAACTTATGCAACTTGAATTACTGGAGTTCCTCTGTGAAACTTTTCATCCAAAGGACTAGAGACCTTTTCAGACATTATGACCAGAGGGATACTATAAGGACAAAGGTAAGTATATGAAGGCTTCTTTTAGTCCATTTGCTTAGCCACCTAACAGGAATTCTTCTACTCTCTACCTTACCCCAAGAATTAAAATAAAAGTGTCAGATACAAGTGGAAGTCAATTCCAATTTTGTTTCTTCCCCCCACACCCACCCCCAACCTCTAGAGAAGGATTCAAGGCTGGAAAGTCACAATCTGGATCACTGATGACCAAGACTTGATCTAAGCTCAACTGATTTCATCCCCTGAGCTATGGGATGCTATTGTCAAAGCTATGATTTACACAGGTACACATTTTTTCTCCTCTGTACCTTATCGTGCTTCTAAGACTACATTACAATACCTGAGTGCCTCACAGTCTATGATACATTTAATGCTAACAACATCCCTGTGAGGGATGGAGGTGGCATAGTTCTCATTTCATAGATGGGTAACTGGGGAGCATTGCAAATTAGGGCCTTGTCTAAGAGTTACATCAGCCGGTAAGTCTCCAAATGGAGACAACTATCACAGAATAAGGATATCCACAGAGATGATTATGTCAGCATAAGTACATTATAAAAATATCATAATAATTGTTAAATAATAATAAAAATAATTAAAGCATAATATTTTAGAAAATTCATCAGTACAGCCACCACCCTCCATAACATCCACAGTGTTACAAGGGAAGAAATAAATAAGTGCCCTATCCTAACACTTTTTCAGTGCCTGAGCCAACTTTCCTCTTGTATATCATAACATCAATTAAACCAGTCTCACAGGACCTCTTCTGAGAATACCTGCCACAGCACAGCAGAAAGCTGTCATGAAGAGGCTTCAGCCTCCATGACTCAGTACTGTTGAGGCAGCAGGGATCTCTTTGCTGCTACTTCCTTTCCAACCTCTGAGCACATATCTCAGGTATCAGCACTCATGGCTCTCTTGTGAAGACAAAGGCTTGGGCTACATCAGTCCAATGATTATTGTTTTTATACTGCCTGATTGAAAGAGTCTGTACACCTGTGGTCCTTCTTTTGGGGAAAGTTTTAATAACTATATGCAGTGGCAAAGGATTCCTCAAAAAACTAAGTAGGTCAGGACTATTTTTTTTTTCCTCTTGCAAGAGCAAATGTAATAGGGATAATTTTACTTGGGAAAAAAAAAAAAAAAAAAAAAAAGGCAATTTTCAAAAATACCTAGTTTACAAAGCCTTATCACATCTTGATGAGTAATGGTCCTAGCTTTTTCAGTTTCCTACTCCCCATGGTGGTTCTGGGTTTCACACAACTCCTTCTCTTTTGAAGGATGGTCCCTTTAGTCCCATTAGGGTATACTGTTCTCTGCTGGCAGGCTTTCACCTACTCTGGTCCAAAACAGATGTATAGGTTGGCCAGAGAGAGGGAAAATCTTCAAAGCTAATAATGCTGGCATTATCCCTTCATAATCCTTCCCAGTATGAATATTACATTTGCTGTTTTCCAGTCAGATGGCACCACTGTTGGCTCAGATGGTTTATTAAAACTTCTTTCTACTGGACATGTTCTGACATCGAACATTTCTTGAACAATTTTGGGGTGGAAATTATCTAGTCCTGCTAACCTGATATTATTTTATTTGCTTCCAACCTAGATGAATACATTTCTGTTTTAGGCCCTCATTCCCAGCAGTTATTTTTCTTTTGCCTCCATATTTTGTAGCAGTATCCTCCCTTGAAACTAGTAGAAATTATTCATCAAGATTTTGAGATCTACCCAGAGAAGCCTCTGAGTTTTTTGAAAGATGCATGATTCAAAACATTTTTTTTTCTGCTCCTGAAGAATTAAAGCAGTATATTTTGATAGTAGGCATTGCTATAAGCACAGTATCATACAGTTCATGTAAACCATCACAGCTCCAAATTCATCAGAAATACTAGACTATCCAAATGCTTTCTTTAGAGCATCCAAGGAAAAAAAGACACAAAGCTTTTTTTTTTTTTTTTTTGTTTTGTTTTGTTTTGTTTTTTGTTTTTTGTTTTCCACTCAGAAGACAGTAAGGTAGGAATACTACCACTATCATCACCAGTATGATCATTTAGGATTTTTTTCTTTGTTGTTTTTGGTTTTAGATATGAAAAATCATGAATTAAAGTACAAAACTATCAAAAGGAAAACTATAGCCATGTGTAATAGAAATCTGACAAGGAACCAAAATTCAAGTTGTTGTTTCTATAAGTAGGCTTACAAAAGCTGTTGGTTCTATACTTTCAAAAATTTTGCAGAAATTTAGGATATGGAAGATTCTCATTTTCCAAAGACTAGTCATCTTTTCACTGAAATATATATATATATATATATAAAAACATATTTTATTGTTGTTACTGGGAAGATTTAATTCAGCTACTTAATTTATATACTTGACTAATGCAGGAACAAATATTTGTACGCAGAAATATGCTGAAGCTTGAGAAGAATAATAGAAATAGCAATATATTAATAAATATTTCTAGTATGGCATAATTCAAAGAAAATACCTGTAATAACATTGCCAATCCTTAATTACTTTAAAAAAGAAAAAAAATTACTAAGATCCCAAAGCAATAGATATGTATTAGATATATATTTGTCTTTCTTTTTATGCATGATATAATATTTATTGCACTATATAAATGGTTTGTTAATTGAATTTTTGTTTCTTTAAAAAAAAGTGTCAGTAATTAAAAAACCTCACACAAAATTTCCTTTAAAGGTTCATTAACATTTTGTCACACCTGATGTGAATTTCAAGTTCCAGATGAAAACAAAAACCTGAACATGTTCCATGCAGCTTCTTGCTTCATCACAAACATTTCTCATAGCTTCAGTAGATAAGCAAGAACCCCTCTAGCATTAGCTTTCTTAATCAGACTGCTACATACATATTGCAATTTCTTTTTCTGTGGTAATCTCATAGATTCTCTCATCCATTTCTTTGTCAGAAGAGTCAGTTTTGACACACCAATTCCTTACATGAATCCATCAGGTAAATAAAAGTGACTAGCTGCTCCAGGAGGAAAAAAAAATAAGAAAAAAAAAGTCATAAAACACCTGGAAATCCTAGATAAAGTACATGGATTTTGTGAATAGTGCTTTGTTCCATGTTGCAGGTTGTCTTTATTTTTAGGTTCTGTAATATAACTATTATACTATTATACTAAGGCATCCCTGGAGGGAAATAACAAGGCAAATAACAGAAGTCCAGTATTTTCTGGCTTTATGTAAGCATACCTGGGGTATTTCCTGGGGTTAGACACAGATGCAGGCTAGAAATTCAGTATATTTTCAAGCAGAACCAACCAACCCAAAGGTGTCTGGTCAAATCATACCTTTTATTTTAAGTTATAGAAATAACAGGGTTGCATGAATAACTTCAGGTAGAATGCAAAAGAAGTTGCACCCTGCCACAGTTCTGCAGGAACAAAGCAGAACCATCCTTTATCACAATTCTGAAATGCAGAAAGAAGTTCAAGAGAAGCCTACAAACCCTAAAACTTTGCAGCTATAATAGTGACTGGATGTTCTGTGGACCTGCTATCTATCAAATATAGTATCCAATTCAGCAGTTAACACTGTGATACATTCAGACTCTGCTCAAGAGCATTATTGTTTGTAAGAAAGGTTTCCAAGCCTTGAATGTCAGTGCCTGATGGGCATTTCAAGTGTAGCTCCAATTTCCAGTAATTACTCACATATTAATCTGGAACAAACTAAAATTTTAGGCAAGCTTGGATCTGTCTCCTAATTCAACCAAGATGCAGGGTTGGGGGACAAAGAACAGTAATTATTCAAAATGATGAAAGCAATGCCACAGCAGGTAGTTACAGTTTTCTTGCCATCTAGTTTAAGCCCAGCAAGGCTACTTCTAGTCCAGTTTTGTTAATTCAGTGATTATAATAGAACTGAAGAGCCAAAAGAAAGCAGCAATTCTGTTTCATCTTATGTTATGTAAATGTGATGTCAAAACTGAAAATTTTCAGGGTAAACAATATAAATGAACTCCAAGAAGTTTGGAAAATGAACACAGAAATCATTAAAACAATATGTGTTGTTACAGAAATCAAGTAAATCTGCAATATTTTGTGGTTGCAGTAGTATCTGTCATATCTTTAAGAGAAAGCTTGAATACAAATAACAGCTTTTACTAAACTAAATACTGTAGCTGAAAAAAGCTAGATCAATTTCTGAGCATTCAGCTCTTCTTCAGGACATAAGAATAACAACAGCCTATTTTTTTCCTTTGAAAAAAGGAGAGGGAAAATAAAATTGGAGGTTCATTTAAACACCTTTACCCAAACTGGCCGTGAAGCAGCCTCTATTTCCTTTATTAGAATTACTTAGAATTAGAATTAGAATTGGGAGACTGAAGAACTTGGCCACCATGTGTGTTCTGTTTGTTGGCCCTTTAGAAGCAGTAGACCCTACCTCATTGGGAAGAAAAAGCATTCCTGTTATACATGATCCATATGTATGCACCCTTGCAAGACAGAGAAGGCACAACCCACGTGTCTTGGCGAATGGCTGCACTTGAAAGTAAAGATGCTTTGTTCTATTAAGACAAGAATATGACAGTTTAATCTTCACCTGGTTTGGTATCTCAACCATCAGATGAGAGAAGGGTTTTAGAGTAAAAACAGCAATGGTTCAGCCACTACATTAAAAACCACAAGACCTCTTAAATGGAGTTTCTAAAAAAAAAAAAAAAAATCCTAACTGGTTAATTGCAGTTACTAAATGATTTCTTTTTATGTAAAAGCTTTATAATTAACAAGCCAGACATTGATTTCTAGTCATTACCAATTTCTTCATGATTATTATTGCTTCTCTAATAATCTTCACTATATTAACATAGATTAAGAAGCTCTTTAAAATAGAGCAGCTTCATTAGCTCATTCTATCACAGGAGGACCTGCAGAACTCAGCACTTCAGTTAACCACCACGCAGAAGCTGAAAATAAATGCTGCAAGACTATTCCTAGGGGCTGATGTGCATGAAGAAGTGTGAGAAACCTCAGCGCTTAACTCCTAGCACTTAACTACCAGTCAGTAAAGCTTCTAAAATCATTAGCATGGACAGCCATGTTAACAATATTTCTGTGTTAATCTTTATTTCTACATTAATGAAACATCTTTTGTCCTATCCTATCCTACTGAGAAACTTCATAAATCCAGTTGCAAAACTGGAATAATTTCAACTAGGTAAATGAAAGCATGGCAGCTTCATGAAAGCTTTTGAAAACACAGCAATGTAACGAAGCACAGTAGCACAAAGGAGGGGAAAAATAGCTCATCCTGTGTAAACGTGGCTTTCAGGCCTTAGAATACACATGACTGAAGTAGGGATCGGGATGGCATCTGACACACACACTTTTGCTCTTGTGAAACATGCCAGGGAATCTTTACAGACTAAGCAACTATTTCTCATCCAACAGCATTGGATTAGTTTTGCCCAGTCTTTTCCATGGAGATATGCTAAGTTTGATAATAGCTATGACTGTCCTTTGGAGACCACATAGACCATTAATTTCTGCCTGGAAATAGCAGAATTCAATAAAAATTTTAGTGTGCTTTGGGTTTGTTCATTTGTAAAGTTATACTGACTTTTTTGCTCTGAGATTTTGATGTACAATTTATATAATGCAAAGAAGTCACATAGGATATTGGCAATGGGACAATAGTTTTATGAGTTATGCAGGAGTTTTGTTTCAGGCATAGTCCACAGACTCTTTATTTCATGAAATAAAATAGCATCTAATTACTTGTATTTTGGGTGACTATTCTCAAACATTCCAAGTGATCTCGCTCAATTCTTCTTCATGAATTCACAAAAGAAACAAAAGCCATGGCTCAATGCAAAAGGGGTTTGAAAATGTTGTATGATGTTTTATACAATGAATATAACAAATAGAAGATAAAGCCTTATGCAAGTCTTTGATATCTCAACACAAGCTTACATCCCATGAATCTGCACTTCCCCACAGCTGCAAATCTGTCAAGATATGAAGATTTGTCTTGTCTTATCACTAAGACTGAGAATATCTGGGCAATCTAGAGTTTTTAAATGCTGAAACAGAGTTGAATTCAGACTTGTCCTTCAATCTTTGCCCATTTTACCAAAATTTTCTGATTGCATGTGACAGAATGCAGGAATAAACTACAAATCAGAAGAGAATTATACTAATGGATTAAAAAGTGAAATATTTAAAATCTCATACTTGAAATATATCCTTCAAAAATACGTGCATTAGAGCCTCTAGTTATCTACAATAAATTTTTCTGCTCACGAGAAAGTCAGTCATTGTGGGATTTTCAATCAAACTTGATAGATTTATTTTGTCTGCCTTCTGTGTTTTTCACAGAAACTGGTAGATAGAGTTCTACCTGTCTTACCTTAGAATTGGTCAAGTGCTATAGGAAACTTTCTGCATTTTCCCACTGATTTCTTCAAGTTGATTAAGGTCTATTAGACTGATGCTATGCTTTTTAAATTATCAGAAATCTCAATTAATGACTCAGAAAATAAACAGAAAAACCTTATTCCTTTCACAGCCCTGCACCATTCAGAGTAGCACAAATATCAAAAATTATGTAGGAGGTACAAAGTGATGGAAGATCATATCTTTGGGATTCCCCTTCAGGGAATTACCACACACATGCCTAAATTTAAAGTAAACCTAAGCTAATTATGAATTTGCCATGATCTTCACATGAACTTGATAGACTTAAAAAAAAATATATAAAAAAAATTGAAGCCTTCTTGAATAAAGCCTTCAAGAAGGAAGAGGGTGGAAGTGGTCATTATTTTTTCCAGAAATGTTGAGTTAGTGGTCAACAGGTAGAAATAAATAAATAAATTGAAAAAAAAAAAAAAAAAGTTATGGTATTTCACAAAGAGTTGTTTGTTTGAATACATTTTACAAATGCAGCAAAGTGCCTTAAGAGCCCAAATCCACAGGACACAACGTTAAGTGTACCTATGGCATATGATGGAAGACTGCAGAAACAGCTCAGCAACATGCTACTTTATTTTGGTGGGACCCAAGCTTAATTTGTCTGAGTACAGTTTCATGTTAACCTGGATACAGAGAGGACTAGACAACATGCCAGCTGCATGGAATTTGTGGCTGTGCAGACGCACACCTGTTAGTGCACTATGTGAACAGCAATGAACATAGCACCAGACAGTACTAAGGATCAAGGCAGTCACAGTCCTTGCAGTTCCTACCCTTGTAAGTCCACCTTTGATACTACTTCCAGGCCCTGATCTTTGTGCAGTAATGGATTTTCTGACACAGACAGACCAACCTGTCCATAGCTAGGCTGGGACTTCTAATACATATATCGTGTGGTGTAAGCATGCCCTAAGCATGCCTTCACCACCCTGCCTGCTTTTAAAAATTTGAAAACAAGACATACATCCATATCATGAGACATGGAAATTCATAGTTTGTGGTCTTTATTCACGATGCTCAACTGAAACTTGATTTGTGAAAAGTGAAACTTTGCTATGCAACAGTACGAAAAATTAAAATTAATTGATCTGACCATAATCATCAGTGAACAACTGAAGAGGTTGTAACCAAGGAATCATCTTGCCTTTTGAAAACTCTCTGGATAAACTTAATGGATACATACAGCAATATGATCTAAGGGAATACATGCATTCATTTCCCTTTTCCATTCACCTAAGAGGGTACTGAAACTTTTATCTGATGCCACATTAAGGTGTAATGTGCTCTGATATGCAACAGATAAGGAATTCCCAAAACTTTCTTTGATGTCTTTCAGTCATGTTTCCATCAAATAATTCACCATGGAAAGAAGACACACAGAAATTACTAAATTCTTTGTAACTAAGCAATTGTTTTAGACCGAAAATATATTTCTTTTGCATCTTCAATCCAAATCTTATCCAAATCTTTTTTTAAAAAAAAAAAAAATCATTTTTTTATGTATCTGATCTAGAGGGGAAAATTGTGCATATTCATCTGAAAAGTCTTTCATCCTGTAACACAGACAACATCAAAGGGCCACACCTATGAAAATATTAATTCTCCTCTAAACTTTTTGTCCCAAGGCCACCACAAATCTCTCTCCTCTAGTCTGATTTATGTTTCAACAATGTTTTCAATAACCCTCTACAGCTCTACATCTATTGAACAAATAATCTGGAAGTGTTGCAGAGAATTGCTATGTCCTAATACAGCATATATAGAATAATAAATATATTAAAAGCAATCTATTTTCTCAGATATGAAGAGTACATGAATGTAATTGGTATTCTAATTTATGACAAATACCCTGTGGCTACAGTAACTAGGGCCCTGCACTGTAACATAAAGAACCGCTTTGCATCTTCAACATCTCTTTGAATAGGGCCATGCACTGCCTTCTCTAAATTCAGCACAAAGCTAGTTTAGATTCATACTGTAGTACTCACCATGCAAGCAATTCTTATAAATGTTTCAGAGCAAATTCATCTTGGTCCAACTTTATTTACTTCTTGATAGACATCTGTTTTTCAACAGAGAGTGGATTAAAGCAATTAAAAACTCCAAGCATGATATGGGTGTCCTGGTATGCTATTATCCCACTCCTTCCCCACTAGAAAGCAAATGGCTATGTGATCCTCCTGTTACCACAGGTAAAAGCAGCAGCAGCAGGAACTGTGCTTGCATTTCTTGGTCATAAAGTTAGTACTCCATTGTAATGATTTTCCCTTTTGTGTAGGAAGAAACAGTTTGATAAGAATATATTGGTCATTCACAGGACATGTTTAGAAGACTTCCTTTACAGCTTCCAAGAACAGTAAAACTAATTAAGATGAATTACTAGTTGTCTTGAGACCAGTGATACCTGACGACTTCAGGTTTGTAATGATTTAAACAACAGCAAACCACAACAATAGAAAGGCAAGATAATCTTAGGTTCTGATCTGAAAACTGCATAACTCCCACTTTGAAAGAGGTAGAAACATGTGATAGATACTCATATGCCTTAATCTACCTGTGCTTTAATTCTATATATCCACTGGTGCTACTTTTCCTTTCTTCATTCCAATTTATTTATTCTATACATAATTCTTAATGCAAACCCACATCCAACAGAATGACAGAAACTGTTTTCAAATTCACTCCTGACCTTCACAACTGGACTTGCTTTGCTAATGCAGATTTCAAATCTAAAGCCCACAAGCTTTGGAGAAGCCAACATTAGGCTGAGCTGTTACTAACAAATTTCCCGTGGCTCATGAAAGTCTCTCATGCATACTCCATTCCTCACCCCCTAAGTTCCAATTAGATCTAAACTTTACAAAATGAAAGTGTAAAATAATTTGCAGAAGCAGAAAATTACACTTTAGGGCCTGTGCATACCTAGGTCTCTAGGTATTTACTTAAGCATAGTATGCTCTGACAGTTCTTAACATATGTAATAGCAAATAATAATTTTTGTATAGTTTTATGAGTCATGAAAGTTGTAATAAATGAAATGAATAAAAATATCCTGTCAATATATAAAAGATTATTTTGAAGAAGAATCTTGAGGTAGGATCAGAAGATGGGCTTCATCAGCAAAACTGTAAAGGAATCAGAAATATGAGGGACTAATACAAAGGACATGGGTTCAAAAAAAAATTTCCACAGATAGATAGTGGGTCAAATTTCACAACAGGAGATCTATGAAAATATTATTCTGTCTTGAAAAACTTCTGTTGTGTGCTCATAACATGAGTGGCCTTGAGAACTGTAGTCCTATCAATTTGCTGACTCTCAAAGTGATATAGTAGCTTTTGGTGTGTACCAATAGCAAGGAATAAAAAAGCAGGCAGGCTTTTGTGCTTTAGACCAGAGGAGCTCTACAGGCTTTTACAGTTCTGCAGTGGCAAAACCTTTTGGGCCTTTATTCATTGGCAGATTTATCCTAGCATTTCTTTTTTCTCTCTCTCTTCGTCAGCCCACCCACACTCAAATATTTACTACTTCTGATTCAGCTGAGAGAAATCCTGGAAGTGCTTTGAAAGACAATTTGGGATAAGCACATAAAGAAAGCTCTTTTTATCCAGGTGCTCTGAGAACTACAATATCCCCAAGCTGCAAAGACACACATTTATGGTACATTATCTCCCTGACATTATTCATACAGGTGGGAGGAAATTTATACTGCATTAAGCTAAAGTAAATGAATTTTGCATGAGCTGAAGGATGACCTGGAAAAGTGGAATCCATAGTCCAGTCTGAGACAAGGACTTGCCCTTTTCCTGAAAGAATATCCAAAGCACTGGATTGGAGGAGCAAGCACCTGGATGTTTTCAAAGTGTGATGATGAAGAGAAACAAATGAATGAGGTCTTATGGTCTCTCCACAAACACACTACATCAACATGTAGGCCCACTCACCCAATCCCTTGCTCTCAGGCTCAGTCCACTGTCACACACCAATGGTCCTGCGTGTACTTGATTTTGACCCTGGTTCGATAATCAGAGAGGCTCCCTCTCTGGATTTTAACACTGGCCTACCTTCTCCCCATCTGTACCTAATTCACAAAAAGACATCTTTTATCTGATCTTTTGTTATTTGATATAAAGATGTATTTAATTGTTTAAATTAAATTAAATGCAATTGTTATATGAAACTAACCCAGAATACATTTATTTGGTAGTTATATGCCAACACCTCTTCAAATCTCAAAAATTCAGTTGGCTACATTTTGATGTGTGTTTAATTGGAGACATAAGCACAAACATGAATTATCAATGCTACAGCCATTCTAAAAAAAGAAGTGCAATATCTCAGAAAGAAGACAGCTATAATTTTGTAAGTTTTGAGAAGCTATACTCCTAACAGCATTGATGACACATGAGCAAGCTTAGAAAATTAATCAATTAATTAATTAATTAATAATTTAGTTGGTTCAGACTTGTTTCATTTGCCTTAGTACCATGACTACTGTCTCAGTCTCTTTTATTTTTGACATAATTCACAAGAACATAGTTAAGTATTTCCATTAATCTTAGGTTTGGGAATTCAGGATTTTCATTTCCAGTACAAAAAGTTGTTCTTGGAGAGAGTTTAGGAACAAAAAAAGGTCACCAATTAATTTTAGCATCAGCCAAATTAGATGAGAGAGAGAATTGTAAATGAAAATCCTTGGAAAAGATGAATTACTGGTATTCTGTACAAGAAAATCATGTCCTGAATCATCAGGATGGCAGTGAATGTATGCACTGAAAAAATCAGTCTAGCTTTCACAGATCCTTAGACAAGTCCCTCAGAAGAAGGAATCTAGTTATGGGTTAATACATAAAATATACCAATTTTAAGTTGACTTTCAAAAAAAGCCACAATTAGAAAGGTCTAGCTTTTAATCTGGAGCTCCTCTAGCTGTTGAAGACTAGAAGAAAACAATCCTTACATCCTTGGTACCAAGGAAGTCCCTTATGTCCGCTAGCTGCTAGGGTGAGCCTGAACTTACTGCAAGCTGCTTGCATGTGTAGTGGAGAGCTGATACAAGGGGAGGGTGACTGCAGGATCAGAAAAGGGGACAAAAACTGCCCGAGAGTCTTACTAGATCCTTGTTTTAACAAAAGGAGTGTTAAATGTTTCTTGGCTGCTCTTGAAGCCCAACACTTTGTAACTGGAATTCATTCTGATAAATATCAGAAAGAACTTACATATTTAAAGCAAAAGATATTGAAGATGAGAGGACACTTAAATGCAAAGGTAAGAATACATATTTATTACCAAGTATCTAAAAATATTTTGCTTGAGAGGTGCAGATTGTTTGAAATTTTTCTGCTCTTGTCCTGTGATATTAAATCTGAAGTAAATTTTACTAGCAAAATGGAAATAGTGTCATTATTTCACTAATTAGTCCACTTTCTGCTGTTAGCACTGAAAACACCGGCTTTTTTTTTCCCCAGTTTGCCTCCTTAAAAGACATGCCAGATGAGTTCAGGCTCTGTTTTGAGACTGGAAATTAATAGCAGTATTTTGATCAAGCTGCATTTAAAATGACTATGATCACTTAAAAAGCATGTTAATTCCAGGCTGCTAAAATGAACTTTCTTTTTCCATTTTTCCTATGTGGATCTGTGACTATGAACAAAAGACAGAGACACATGGTAATGCCAATCAACAAATAACTTGATTTCTGTAATATTTATTTTTTCCAGAATAAACATGGAAACTGTCTGTTTTGCTTTACATTTCTTTTCTCTGTCAGCTCTAAAAACCACCCATTGTGCTTGGATATCATACAGTGCATATGGTATGCAGGATCACACACTGTTCTGAAAACCCTTCCCATATCTCACTGTAACAAGGTAAGTTATGGGTAAAATAATAATTTTACAGGACATGAATTTTCTTAGTGTTTGTGGGCTTCAGATAGATTCTTAAGAGTATTGTTTTAACACAGTTTGCAAGATGTACACATACCTTAGTCACAGAAAAGCTACACAATAGCTAAACTTCAGCCAAATAATTTTAACTATTTACTAGGGAAAGAAAAGAACACATATCTATCATAGCAGAGCATGTCTATGGTACCAAAGCTCTATTCTGTCATTAACACAGGCTGCTTGCTCATCATGGAGTGAAATGTCAATATTAAAAGAAACATATGAGATTTGTGGGGAAAATATATATATATATATATATATTTAAGCAAGAAACTTTTTTTCCCTGCTGAGATGCTTTTTTTCTTGTTTCTACTTTTTCTATATATAATTAAATATATTTTAATGTATATATATTAGCAGAAATGATGAAAGTACTGCCTCCTAGCTTTTGCTAGACAATGCAGAATTTCTTCTGACATCTCTGGAATATTTGATGTTGGCAACAGCTACATAATGAATATTGTACTTGAGAATATATGCTATAAAATGAAGGTATATCAAGACTTTCTGAAAGTAAATACATAACTATACAAAAGAGATTGTTTCTTTAATGTAGACTACAAAACCTAAAAAATGCCTGAATTCCACTTAAACACCACTTTAGAGTCCTGGAAAGATTGTTCTTGAAACAATACCTATGTCATCTTTTTTCCTCTTTTCCTGTCTCAGCTTAGCCTTCTTCATAAACTTAGCTGAAACCCGGGGTCATAAAGCAAATGAAATGCTTGCCTTGAAGAAGCAAACTAATAGTGAGGACCTGGGAGAATAAATGTACTTGTCGACTTGCTAGGAAGGTTTTAACCTGCTTCTTGTAGTGCCCTCATATGGGTTTTTCTTAATATCTGAAAATAATATTTCTGCACTAGTGCTGAAGCAGAGATGTGCATGTTCAAAGATGGTGTATGCCCAGTGTTGCCTCTGAGTACCTGTACACACTTTTGTGGCTGAGTTCCTCTGCAGGAGGAATTGCCAACACACAGCCTAGATGACCACATCATATTTTGAATGTAATGTTATGAAACACCATACAATGAAATTCCTTCGACCAGAGGAACAACTTTGACTCAGGAATTTACTCCAGTCAGAAACCAAGGTTAAAAAAAAAATAATAAAAAAAAAATCACTTTCTTCAAGTTCCCACTTTTCAAAGTTGACACGGCACACAACCACACAGAACTAAACCAAAGGAAATCTGGTGCAACAAAAATGAGATAACTTAAGTCTCTCTAAAGATAAAAGTCAAGATCCCATAAACTACAGCAGGTCCAAGATTTCATCCACATTTTTCTGGTATGCAGTATTTGGCTAACATAAGAAGAAAATACAACTTGGAGAAATAGGTTCAATGGTATAATCTACCATAGCTCAGCCATCAATTCCACTGTAAACATATCCAGCTGATACCAAAGATGGCATAAATAATGCTGGCTCAAATGTGCTTTAGCGGGAGTTTTTATCTGGACAGGACTTGGCTTGCTTCCAGCTCATATTTGAGGCTGCAGATATTGCTAACCCTAGTGCTGCACAAACCAGAACAACATACCCAAAAGCATTCCTCTCACCTATAGCCTTAGGAGAAAAACCAGGCAAAAATTTTTCATTTTATGCCCTTGAATCGGTGAAAAAACAAAAACAAACAAACAAACAAAAACACTTATAGTGGGCTCTAAATATCTGGATGTTTTCAAGTTACTTCACTAGTATTTGAAACACACTCAAATCTATTAGTCTGAGAAATTGCCAGTGCTGTTTCTGGAACAGTCAAATATAAAACACATTGCTGTAACTGGGACAGGGTTTGTTTCAATATTGACTTATTTCAAGCCAATACTTTGGAAGACAAGCCTGTGAGTGATGCCCTAGGTCACTGAGTCTAATTTTATTAAAAAAAAAAAAAAAAAAAAAAAAAGACAAAAGAAATCTTATATGCTAACTGATCACACTCATAAAAGTACTTCAGTCAGAGTTTATTTCCTCCCACCCTGTTGAAGTCTGTTCTAGAGCTTCATTTCCTTTATTTTCAAGTGAGATTTTTTCAGGATTAGTTTATTTACATTTCTTAGCACAGTCAGTCCTGCCCATCAGCCTAAATCATGCTTTTTCTCCTGTACATTTATCTCTTGGTCTTAATGTTCTAAGCTAAAATCCATTTGAATGTGTTCTTTTCGGATGTAAATCCACAGCAGATTTTGAGTCACCTAATTATGTCACTTTGCCCTTCTGGAGCTGCTGTTCAGCATGAGAACACAGATGCAAGACACTTCTCTTCCTGGCCTGACAAGTATTTTTCCCTCATAGGAGACTTCTTTCCAAGCTGAAGAAAGCCCACATGCATTTGCAAAATTCACATAGACTGTAAAACATATGCTCACAAATAAAATACAAAAGAATTATGTACTTGTTAAGAAGCTTAATAAACAGTACTGAGCACTCAATACAGATAAAAGGAAGGAAAATGCTTAAAATCTGTGAAACCCTAGCATAAATCAACAAGACTAAAAGCCACACAGCTGCAAGAATTCCACCAGGAAAACTAAGTGAGCATAAACCAAGTTCTTGCAGAAATAATTGCAGCACTGGGGCCACAGTCAATTTAATGAAGTGAGGCGATGTGGCAAAGGCAGTGAGGAGAGCAGCAAGCACAACGAGATGATTGGAGGTGAGCGACCAGCAGGATGAGAGCTGATCAAAATGAAGGGGCAATAGAGAGATGCTCGTTTCTACCTTCTTTGGGGATCTCTGGTCCCAAGATCTGATATTCAAAGCAGTTTAACAGAATCAAAGAATATCCTGAGTTGGAAGGGACCCACAAGGACTGTCGAGTCCAACTCCTGGCTCCACATCGACCACCCAAAAACCAGAACTATGTCTGAGAGTGTTGTCCAAATGCTTCTTGAATTCTGGCAGGCTCAGTGTCATGACCTCGTCTCTGGGGAGCCTGCCTGACCACCCTCTCTGTGCAGAACTTTTCCCTAACACCAGCCTGACCCTCCCCTGTCCCAGCTCCACACTGTTCCCTCGGGTCCTGTCACTGTCCCTAGAGAGCAGAGCTCAACGCCTGCCCCTCTGCTCCCCTCGTGAGGGAGCTGCAGGCTGCCATGGGGCCTCTCCTCAGTCTGCTCTGCACTAAACAAACCAAATTGTTGCAGCCACTCCTCACACATCTCCTCTAGACCCTTCATCATCTCTGTTACCCTCCTTTGAACACTAATAGTTTTACGTCCTTTATATATTGGCTGGTCCCCACTCATCCACCCTTTGTAACACCTGCTAAAACCCAGGTACCATCAGAGGCCTTTATAAGAGGCCAATGAGAGATAAATTTCAGCTGCTGAAAATGCATGTACTCCTGAAACAAACTGAAATACACCAATTTGCAGTCACGTCACATTACAATGTAAAAGTCATTGAGCTAATATTACAGTTTTTCATAAACTATGCGTAGCTTGCATACAGTTTCCTAAAGAAATTTTCACCTTTCTCCTATTGGAAATGCTAGGCCTCTTTAAGAATCCTGAAATGTATTGTTTTTCTTTTTCCTCCTCAAAGTTCTTCAGCTTAACAGCAGTACCACATTTCTAATTAAATGGACAGATAGGGTGCTGATAAAATCTGCTTTCTGTAATAAAAACTATTGATATTGTTGACCTGACAGATTATCTGCAATAGACAGAACACAATGGCCAAATCTAAAAAGCAAGGGAGGAAGAGCAGCTTAGCACAAGAATGTATTATATTATTATCTGTCCTTCTGCCTCTTGGAATTATTAAGAATTACTACAGAAATTATCAGTCATCTCTGCTTCTTTTTCTCCCATATGGAACAGAAACAGTGATTGAATGTCATGAAGAACTTTGATCATTCTTTTTTCCCTGATACAATGTAAGGTGAGCTTCTTATTTTTTTATGGAAGTATCTCTTAGAGGAATCCCCAGGATTTATGACAGCAGATGCTATTTTTCAAAATTTTTGTCCCACATTGTATTAAGCAAAACTTAAAATATCAAAATCATATCCCTAATAAAAATTGGCATTTCTTACAAAGCTTTTTATTCAAAAATCTTAACACTCCTATCATAGTCCAGTAGTGACTACTAAAAGATATTGGTTTTGTGGAGTCTGTAATAAAACAACCATCTCTGTGAATTAAGGTCATATAATTGCTTTGTGAATACCTACTCAACACTCTTATTACTATTCTTAAAATAAATAAATAAATAAATAGTATCATATACTTGGTGTCTCAGAAAACAAGCTGATGTTTCAACTTGACCCTTTATGCAAGTCCTCAAGAGAGATTAGGAACCAAATTTTTCCACATGGAACTGCATTTATAGCCAGAATAAACTAACAAGACTGTTGATTTTAGGGAAAATTGGTTCATTTACACCATGGAGATGGCCTCTGGTTTACCTCAGGTTTCCTCTTCAGGCTGCAGTATCTGCCATCTACCCATTCCAAATGGAATCTACCTCTGCCACTCAATTTTGTGCATTTCTGGATATTTTGAGGTCACGGCAAAGACAACAGTCATCTATCCCTAGCTACTGAATATACAGAGGTAAACAAGCAAGCAAACAAAATGCTACCGTAGAAGATTTAATTTCTTCCTTTTGTTCCCTATGCCAAACAATAGCACCTTATTTTCAGGCGCTGGTCCATATCATTTGCCAAGCATTCAATACTCAGGAGTTAACTAAATGCTTTAGCCTGAAAGATATCAAGTCTTTTTTAAAAAAAGGCTTATTTGCATTTTCCTGTAATCATATGAGTGGAAGAATATGGGCTTTAAGAGAGGAAAAAATAACCAAATATCTTGATGGATATTGCTATGTGGAACCTTATATCAGGATTAGAGTTTAATTTTCTTTGTGCAGTGGTTCTAGGCATAAAATAAAATAAAATATAAAAAATTGCAGATGGAGGAGTCAAAAAACAAAGTTAAGAAAGCCCACAATTGCACCATTGCACCACAAGCCCACAATTGCACCATTTTGCACCATTGCCCACAATTGCACCATTGCACCATTTCACCTTCAAGTTCCCATGCCTTTAAGAAAACCAGTGCAGAAATGTGATTGGAATATATTTAACTTTTTCCCAGTTTTCATTAGCTATTCCTTAAAGATGTTCTCTTTTCACAATATGAACAAAGTTCATTTTAAATCAGTTTTTTTTTTTTTTTTTTTTTTTAAAGTATTCAGTTTATTTTAGTACATGGGATTTCACAAAAGGTATTTCATCTTAGTTGTCTGTAATATCACTCATACTTCATGGTAGGATTTCCTGCCACCTATTGTTTCTTTAAAGTAAGCAGAACAGTGATAATATACTTTGCTTGTTCATGATACACAGAACATGGTTTATTTTCTTTGCAGATATTTTTATTTTAGATGATGTCATTTTCCCTACAGTTTTTATTTCTGAAATCTAAAGTTATCTTCCAGGTCATTTATAAGCTAAAATAGAGTCTACCATGCTCCTCTCAAATTTTAGTGAGCTGAAATTATAACACATGCTCGATGTTTTTCACAACTCCCGGAGTTTTGAACAGCTGCCCTTCTGCCTGAATTCTGACTGGCTGTTTTAGAGTAAAAGTTTGCTGCCCATTTTTTTGTCTCCAGTGATGCAAAAATGCTAGTGTGCTTATAAAATGTATTACAACATTTTCTGCTGTTACTCAAATTACTTTGTTATTTAGATGAAAGTATCTACCAATTATGTAACTGCTTGATACTAAACACTGTTCTTGGGTTACACTTATTTCCCCAAGCAGGAGGCCTCATATCCAGCATCATCTGCCTCACAAATATAATTAATATAATACTCCCAAATTCATAGGTTGATGACCTTTCTGTGACTTGCGGCTGAAACATCAGATTTTATTTTCCTTCTTGTTATCATCCATGTAAAATGAATGGTATACTGAATGTCAGGGCAATAGCTGAAAGCAATAACTTGTTTGAAGATAGCAGCTCAACAGACACTTGAAGGGTCAAACTGTGAAAAGAAGGGCCTCTGGGTGAGTTCTGATGGAAATCGGGTCACTGTTTTGATACTCTGCAGCTCCTAATAAATATATCATATTTTACAATTTTAGTACTATGTGAACATGGCCCCTAACTGCCATTTGCAAAGATACTGTTTCCCTCATTAATACCAATTTTACCGTATTAAAGTAATTTTGAATAGTTACATAAATGTGTTTTTCTTGACAGACCTGTGTAAAAACAGGTTTGCAAAATCAACAAATATGTGAAGTTGCTTTAACTCAAAGGGTTGAGACTTTTCACTAAGTCCCCACCAATGAATTCAATAATACTCCTCCGTATGTAGGGGATGATTATCTACCAGGTCATCACATAAAAATATAATAACTGTGGTGTTTTTTTGTTTTGTTTTGTTTTTTTTTTTTTTTTTTTTTTTCACAACTGTGAAACACTGCAAAGCCAAAGTCATACTTTTGATGCTGGGAAACACGAATTAATATGACATAGTTAGCAGTTGATTTTTTTTTATTTTTTTTTTCTATGTAGCTATGCATTAAGAGTATATTTAAGATATGGATCACAGTCATCCACATCAAAACTTCAGTATGTGGTGCATTATTTACTACATAAAAGGAAAAAAAAAATATGCAGCTGTGGATATTTCAACCATTGGAATATTTAACAAATTGCTGAGCTCTAAAGAGCTGACCTTCATTTACTCTTTGTCAGTGAAAGAGCAGAAGACAACAGTTAGATTTTGAGGTAAGATGTTACTTTCTAAATGGAGACATGGTGGAAAAAGTAAATGATGTATCGATATATAGAGTAGGAAGAGGAAGAGGAAGAGGAAGAGGAGAGAGAGAAAGAGAAAGAGAAAGAGAAAGAGAGAAAGAGAAAGAAAGAGGAAGAGAAAGAGAAAGGGAAAGAGAGAGAGAAAGAGAAAGAGAAAGAGAAAGAGAAAGAGAAAGAGAAAGAGAAAGAGAGAGAGAGAAAGAGGAAAAGGAAGAGAAAGAGAAAGAGAAAGAAAGAAAGAGAAAGAAAGAGAAAGAGAAAGAGAAAGAGAAAGAGAAAGAGAAAGAGAAA
>NC_048893.1:66545882-66563972 GCF_011077185.1 Oxyura jamaicensis | reverse complement strand
AAAGAGAAAGAGAAAGAGAAAGAGAAAGAGAAAGAGAAAGAGAAAGAAAGAGAAAGAGAAAGAGGAAGAGGAAGAGGAAGAGGAAGAGGAAGAGGAAGAGGAAGAGAAAGGAAGAGAAAGAGGAAGAGGAAGAAGAGAGAGAGAGAAAGAGAAAGAGGAAAAGGAAGAGGAAAAGGAAGAGAAAGAGAAAAGTGATAAGTATACACTGAGTAATGTCTATAGATAGATATGTGTGCAGGCATACTATAGGCAACTGTCTCCTCCTTCCTTTAAGAGGTAATTTTCATCCCTGATTTTTTAAATTTCATTTTGAATATGGTCTTGTAATTTTGAGTATTAACAAGCATACACTAATGATTATAACATGAGTCTCAAAAATAGCTGAAATTCGGACAACTGCATAGTTGACAAGGTATTTGCTACAAAAAGATCTTGCACAAAAATATTCTGGTTAAAATTCAGTTTGGGGTCCTGTAACATTACTATTAGTACTACTAATATTAAAAAATATTCTGTATCTTGGGCTCTGTAGTTAGAAACTGGACTGATATCTCATTGAATGGAGTGGTTCTCAATTTTTCGTCAGGCACAATCAAAGGCTACAAAACACCAGACCTAAAATGCATAATAGACAATGCAAAAATGTGACATGTGCATGCAATAGGAATATAGCACATCACATTTTTATGTTTCCTTGCAGAATTATGCTCTCATTAACTAAGGCTTTGCAGGTGGATATATACAATATGTACATTCTGTCAAACCCAGTAAAATACCCTTGAAATGGTGCTTTCCTTGCTTCTACAAACATACAAACTGATACCTTAAGGATATTCATCAATCTAATTACACCTATATAACCATGGTTATGTAAGCTCTATAAAAGAGATCCAAAGCAAACTTTTCTCCCTTGGCTATGTCCTTCCAGTTTATTATTTATGAACTCTACTGTAACAATGGCAGAAATGACCAGCTCTACTAAATTCTTATGTTACTGAGGTTATTCAGCTGCTGAACTTATGACACTTTTTTCTCTTCTGAAATGTCCCTGCAGCCTACAGCTCTGTCACCAGTTTGCTCCTCTGCTGCAAACAGTTGAACCATAACAGAGGATACTTCATCGTTGATCTTGGAAATGAACTACCACTTGCTTGATTATGTCTGCTCAGCTCTTCAGAAATATTATCATATTTTGCATACATACACCCATTTTGTTTAAAATATTAAAACCATTTGTTTTAGCTGAAAAATTCTAAGACTGCATTGTTTAACCCAGTTTATAGAATTCCCTCTTTCTTGCTAAAATTAAATCTTAAAAATACAGCCTTTCCAAAAAGAGGAGGATAGGAATACTGCAATTCAGTAAACAGACTTTGAACTCCCTAACAGTATCTGAACTTGAACTTTCTTCATTCCACTGAAAAGCAAAAGTCCTTCAAGCTTCTCCATATGACCAGGCAATTTTCCTGAGGACCATTCACAGCTCTTTAAGTCTTATTTTTCTTAATATAGGGAATACTCTATTATCAGCAACTTCATCTCTGACAACTCTCTTATTACAGATTTGGCTTTCTATTCCAAAGGCCTTGGGATATGCCTAACAGCTAAAGTCATATTATACCTTTCCATCTAAACAGCAAAAACTTCCATTAAGCATCTCTGACAAGCTTCAAAACCCTTCTAACTGAATTTTTTACCCATCTATTTTTTTTTTTTAATTTTGCTTATGCAACTATACAGCTTTTCCTGTAAATGCATTTCTCCTTTGCTTTTTTAAGATACAAGCCATGTTGGCAACACATATACAGCCCAATGCCCAAATGATTGTAAAGCTACTATGACAATAACACTGAAGATTTAGAAACATTTCAACTAAACCCAGATTTGTTTCTTAACTATTGAACACACAGACAAACAAGCTTTGTTCTAGCTTTGAGTGTTTATTATCCTTTTTAAAAAACAAACAAACAAACAAACAAAACAACAACAACAACAAAATCTTATACTTTTGGTTATCTAGAAGTAGAATGGAAAGGAACAGATGAATGTAAAGAAATGAAACAGGAAAACAATAGTTTCTCCTCCCCCTCTAAGCCCTGTATGCTTAGGTCAAGGAGTCTATTTGTGGAGGCTTCAGGATGGATAAGATTATGAAAAATGTAAAGATTATTGCTTTCACAATTTAGAACATGAAACAATGGTTTTAACTGAACTGTCTGCAAAGTAGATCCAACTTTTGAGGGACCAGTTTAAGAGGTCGGGAGTCAGAAAATTGTTGAATATTTATTTTCCATGCACTGAGAGATGCTGATGAAATCTTCTGTGGGGACAAGGTTCTTTTTATTAAAACTGTTCTAGTTGGAAAACACTCCCTGTTTATTTTATTTTATTATTTTATTTTATTATTTTATTTTATTATTTTATTTTTATTTTATTTTATTTTCCCTTTAAAAAATAAATAAGTCTCAGGCTTGACAAGTGTTTGTCTGACAAAAGGAAAGGTCCCCAGGAGCTCTTCATAGCTTTTTATGGGGTCTACTTTAGGACAACAGGACAACAGCAGTTTTGCCATCCCCTAGTTCAAATACAACTGAGTCTCAACAAAGAGGGTGGAAGCTCTTTTGCCACCTCAATCATCTGATCATGCTCCGACTATTGCATCATCATGAAAAAAAAATAGACAAAACCAATTTCACTAAAATGTCCCTAGAACTTTCAAAAAGATTTAAAAGTAAAGTTTTCCATTTTTATTTTTTAGATCTCTCTGTCTCTGTCTCTGTCTCTGTCTCTGTCTCTGTCTCTGTCTCTGTCTCTCTCTCTCTCTCTCTCTCTCTGTTTCCAAAAATCACAGGCTTATGGGTATTGGTATGTCCCTTCTGTCCTGTTATCTGGGATATGCTGTCTTGACACTTAAATATTCACTGACTGGAAATACCTCTGATGTTTCTGAAAGGAGAACCCTCACTGCTCTGCCTGTCAAGTTACTTTCAGTGCATGGGCCTGAAAAAACACATCCTCCACTCTCACACATCTGAATGCACTCATACTCATGCACACACTTTTTGTTTGTTTTCTTATTCCTTGTGGTAGGTGGGAAAAACTGAAATTAAAAAAAAAGAGCCAAGTTGTGATATCACCTTGGATGTTTCTTGTAGAAGTGCTAAATGCAGTTGGTCACCCACTATCCACAGTTCGAGCAGACTTTGCTGTTTGTCAGTTAGTGCTGTTCCATTAAGGAAGTTATGTGTCAACTCTATTGCTTCTAGCAGTATCTGAAAGAAATCCTAATGCTGCCAGATTAACAGCAAGAGCAGCTATGAAACCCAAATGGGCAGTAGCCAGTGTTTTGTGCTCTCTCTCTTACAGCTTGCCCCAGGCTCCCTTCTCACTATTAGTACAGACTTTGTAGACTTGACAGGACTCATGTGACTTAATAGTTTCCTCAGTTTTTCCTCTGGCAGAAGCATCTACTGTACCAGGGATAAGATATCTTTTGGCCCCCTTGGCTTTCAAAACTCAGCTGTCCGCAGTTTCTGCCTGTGGCACTCACAGAATATCCCCTCAGTCATACAGGACTGCATTAGTAGAGAAACCAAAGCTAACTATGGATCATTGAAAGGTAGCTTGCTGTAATCCCTAAGGAAGCAGAAGATGTCGACATCATCCATCTAAATAGCTCATGTGTTTCTTGCAGTACAGCTGCCAAGCAGCTAGTTTAGCAGGAGGAAGATGAATTTAATGGGACAAAAAGATCTTGTGGAACAAACATTCTGTGCTCCCTAAGCTGTTATCAGAAGAGAAGCCAGCATGGGACAGAAACGTCCATCCTCAGTGTGACAGAAGAGCAGAAGAAACATTCATTGAGGGTGAAAAGAAGAACATTTTATTTGTGTGAGGAGAGGTAAAAATCCATTTGTCCCCATAAGGGAAACAAGCAAAAGAAAGGCAAGAGCAGAAGAGGAGATAAGAAAACTCAGAGGACAATTAAATAATACTGTCTCTATTTAGAAATCTATTATTCACAAAGTAAAGTAAAATGGTCATGCTGCCAACATGACCATTAAATAAGGCAATGAGTAGAAGGACAGTTGTTTTTTTCATTCCTCAAATTTAATTTTAAGCACAGAACAACTCATTAGAATAACCAGAACATCAGAAACAATTAAACTTCTCTGCAGGGTTCAGATGAAGGACCTTGTCAGAAATCTGTGGATGGACACAGAAAAAGTATGGATAACTCTGTGAACATAATGACATTTACAAGCTACCCTAATTAAGTGGGATAACTGCATCCATGCAACATTATGTTTGATGAATTAAAATGAAAAAAGAAGCCAGGAAACAATGTAATCAACTCAAATACATAGTGAAATTTTATACTATAACTAAACTGTCACTATATCAGTATATATACGCCCATGTCCTGATTAAAACACATGAAACTTGGGCGTCTGTTCCTGAAGGAATGCAAATCTCCACTTTCACATACAAATATACTTGTAAATATACAGCAGCATTAAAAAATATTATTTTCATATATCTCTACACTCACCCACATTGGCATAGAGATATTCTGGCTGTGAAGGGAACATTTAATACACAAACAGTGCAGACCTTAAACTCTCTGCTAAAGTCAATGCCCTGAGGATCAGTTTTTGGTTTGGTCTCCCTTCCAAGAACATTCAAATAGCAGAAGCCACTATGGCGAGACCCCAACAATTCAGAAAACACAATTCATCTACTGTGAATAGATGGATATATTAGGTTCAAGCAACCTTTAGTTTCCATTACCATGAAGAGTGCTTTGAAGAAAGGAATAGTTCTTCTTCTGCCATTCCTGAATATGGAGAACTACCACACTGCAGGAACAAAGAGATGGTGATAATATTTAGAGAAAGCTTTTAGGACCTCCAGGATCCACCCCATGATGCTATCTCAGTCCAGAGTATGTTATCACAATTGGCATTTTATCATAAGTATGCTTAGAGGAACACTTATCCTGCACACCCTTGCTGCACTTCTTTTCCTGCTCAGCTATGCAGAACTTGTCTAAAAGCTCCTGAGCCTTACATCTTTCTGTATACCAAAAGCCTCAGATATCACGCCCCTTCAGTGCATGACACAACATACAACTTGGACTGATAGCCAGCAACTACTATATCCAAACCAAGGGAATGAAGAAAGTAGACTGTGCAGGGTGATGGCAATATCTGTATTCCCTACAGAAATCAGTGACACCAGGACAACAGCAACAATACAAAGTAACTGCATTGGAAACTCCCAGTTTCATTATGCTAAATTCAAGCAGGAGGTGCATCCTGCAAATGGCAATTAAGACTTGTGGTAGCATAAGTCCTTCAGGAAGTTATTTACTCTGATGAGTTCAAGGATCTCCATACCTTCAGCCTCATAAACGATGGTGACGAAAAACATTGCTCCTGAAGAGCACACCTATACAATTATGTAGAATACTGTTTCTATTCCAGATCAAGGAATTACTGTGTCTTGTGTGTGTTTGGTCCGAAGTGGGGCCCTATTTTATCCCTCTCTGGCATCTATCTCATGCTGAGTTTGAAGCAGAACAGCAACCCCATCAGCAGCTCCAAGTGCACAGGGCTGGTGGGGCTGGACCAGAAACAACACTGTGCAAAGCAGGGCATGGTGATCTCTTTAAATCCACAACTCATATGGGACAGGATTGCTTGGAAGTGCTTTAGGTATCATTGGAACTTTTCTAGATGCAACAAATACAGAACTGGCAGCAGAAAGACACACTATGAATTAGGCATGAAAGGCCTGTGATTATTCACAGTAATACCAGATAAGTCAGCTTGCTTTGCTCCAGAATGGAAGTTTTCACTGATCTTTGAAGCTCTGGGCATTAGAAAAATGCTTATTTTTGTTTAGGCCTTTAAGAAATGGAATTTTACATCATAAATAAGCGTCCTACTATTGCTAATAGGAATGCTACAGGAAGCTTGGAACAGGAATTACTCATTCACTGAATACTGATTTTGTTCCAAGTTGTAACAAAACCTTAAAAAAAAATAAAAATGTTCATTAAAAGTTTTCAAAAATATTTAGCTCAGTTGCAGTACTTACTTTCAATAGAAGTAATCCCTCCTCATATTTTGATTTTTGAAGTAATTAAGATTTGGACATAAAAAGCTTTCTCTAAACAACAATAATGAAAGACTGTAATTTGAAATAATTTAACTGAATATATATGAATTTCCTGATCACTGACATATTCCAAGAAACATTTAAATCTGAATAAGACAGCATTTTCCATCAATAACTGTTTAGCTGAATATTTTCTACCTCCTCTAATTATTAACTCCACAACTTTAAGAAGTTTTCTTCTCCTTAATCCTCCTTACCCCGAAATCTATGGAATGGTATTAAATTCATAACCCTATTGATGCACATAAGATTGTCAGCTCTTGCTCCCCAACAATCAAGGTAAAACAGACAATGCTTAAATATTGTAATAAAGAGGTTTTGCATTGAATGACAGCTATTCTCTTTATGATCCTGGCACAGGAGAAAAAGCACTGAACTGATTATATTTCTTGTTTTAAATATTCATGTGACAATGTTGAAGAGAGAAATGAATATCAGAATGAAAAAATGACAAGAAAAGAATTACTACAAGAAATCTCTAGACATTTATCACAAGCCTAGAGGATACAAACCAATCAACTTCTAAAATCTGCTCTTTGATCGAGATGCCCAGTTAAAGCCTACATTATTAATATATGACTCTGTTTAAAAAGTCTATTAATCAAGTATGGATGAATGATTAAGTGGATAAAGCACTAGCCTTTGACCTGACAGTCAACTTTCACAAATCTTCTGAGAATTCAATTCTTAAAATAAAATAAAATAAAAAGAATGCTTAGATATCTGTGTAAAATATCTGGAAACAATGGTCCTCATTGTTTTTCTCTGTATCATTAAATGATTTTCATTTATATGCAAGACCATATTCATTGTACAATTGCTAGGCTGGTAGTTTGCCCTCAGGATGGTGTATGACCGATATAGCATGTGCTTGTTGTATTTTATCTATAACAGCTGCAGCAGCAGCTTCTTTGAACTACTCCAGCTTTGTCTTCCAAATCTTCTCCAGGCCTTTAGAAAGTTTAATGAAAAAGGCCCCAGTCCTGGAAACAGGTCTACACACAGGAATTCTTGTTTTAGTATATTTTGGTGGGATCTTAGATGAGGAAACATGGAAAAGCTTGAGTATCGGCACATTTTAAGGCCTGAGGATCCTGAAGATTTCAACACTAAACTCTGTCATGCACTGCTACCTTTCAAGGGCAATGGAAACCAGAATGTTTCAGTGACAGTATCAAAATGAGTAGTGAAGTGAATTTATGGCTCTTTTTACTAGCTAACATATTCCAATCATTTCATATTCTAATATTGCTTCATTATTATTATTATTATTATTATTAAATATTCATTGGATTCTTTTCTTTCCAATACTGGTTCACACTGAGGAAAGGGATAGAATGAAATTTACAAATTCTGGTAGTAAATTATGACTGTCTTTCTGTCATTTAGCATTCCAAGGCAGATCCTGTTGACTGCAGGCTATAGAGTCTGTTCTTTTTCTCCCTATAGAGGAAAGTAGTATTTTTAGGGCTTTGAACAATTATTTTCATACCAAATTTACCAATAGCATGAGCTCTATCTACTCTCTTATTGAGCACTTAATTCATCATCACATAATATTTCTGAAATCATATTATAAAGTTTTTATTTTTTATTTTTATTTTTTTCTCATCTACAGGATGGTTCTCGCTGAATTCCGCAATAACTGACTATATCAATATGCAACAATTATGGGCTTAATGTGGAAATTACTTATTGAGGTTCTTTATTCATGCTATGCTTGTGGTTAGAGTAGATCACATAATGATCTTCCTGTTTTGAAAGGGCAGAATTATAAATACTGTGTGTAATATACACCCTTTGCAATTACTGGGCTTACAAGCTACAGTAACAAAGCAATAGAAGTTGTCAAATATATCTCACAACTGAGGTCAGTGTAGTATAATTTGGTGGCTAGAAGGCATTCTTGTCCTTTGACAAGACAGTTTGCCTGTAGGACGTTAAAAATCCTACTTCAATTTTAAATTAAACTCCTAAATATTAGGAATTATCATTCCTAAGTATTAACAGTAACAACTAGCAACACAAGTAATAAAAGTTCTGCTGAAAAAATCATGTCTTCCATAACATTTTGGTAAATATATTACCTTAACCAGTTTTCTAAATGATTGGAAATGAATAGCAAGTTTTGGTGGTGGCGAGCAGTAAAAAGAAAAGATCCCATCTACCCCCTGCTCTCTCCCTAGGTGAATGGATCCTGAAGGGAAAATAACATTAAATATTTATGTTATTAAAATAAGAAACTGCATCCCTGGAAACACACAGAAAGAGTTGTGTTTTATGCTTGTGTATGCTCTTTGCAAAACAGAAATGCACATTATTACAGAGGTTTTCTGTTTAGGATGGTTTGGGCAACATACTACCTTTTAAAATTAACTTTGGAAATAATGCTGTCATGTGGAAGTGGTACAATATTTCTAATGATAGAACTAGCATTGTTCTTTATTCACTTCAGCATCAGAGATCTTGTTTACTCACTTTAGCACCAGAATGTTACCCTTGCATAATCCATGCCAAAGGTCTGCGAAGGAAATTGTACTGATTTCTGAACCTATTGCTGCAATTGATGTATTCCAAGACCTTTTCAAATATCCCAGAAGCTATCATAGATGACAAGAGAATTTCCTGTGTTAATTTACAAATTTGGGTATAATTCCTCACCCTTTAATTCACTTCAAGTGTCCCTTCTCTTTGTTGTTGCTGGGGATGGATAATAAAACAGATGTACTCTCCCAACTCTCTCTCTTTTGAGCAAATGAAAGGACAAAGAAGTCTAGTCTACAACAGAAACTGAGCTCAGACAGCGGACTTCTTAAAGATAGTCTTTCCTATTCTTAACACAGCCTGAGCAGAGATCTGATGCCTGTGTATATATATATAAATATATATATGAAGTTTTGAAAGTTACATCTGCAGACAGTGCACAGATATTGCACCTTTTTTAGTTACTGCCCCATAGGATTGACTTGATTGGAATTAGGTGGGCATGGGGAGTATCAGAATATTCAAGCTTTGATATGAAACACCTGCTGGAAGCTATCCAACTCATGTTGCATTCTCAAGCAGTCTTTGGCTTTTTGTGTGTTCATTTCTCTGCAGTGGAAAATGAGGCACTTGATATGAAATTACTGATTCCCTTAGAGATACTCACCTGGGATTCAGCACTGATTCCACTGAGTGTTGCTGTGAAACAATTTGCTGCTGACATTGGATACATAGTGACAGAATTAGTTACTCATGCTAATGAATGAGTAGAGCTTAATTCTGTAAAGTCCCCTATGAAATTCTTCTATAAATAACACCTGATAGGATACATTACTGACAAATAGACTTAAAATCAATGCTGCACTTACAATTCAGGTGCAGGATTTTAATGATGTCAGAAGGAAGATGATGGTATCTACCTCCATGCCATTTCCTCCTCCCAGAGATCTCAGCTAAGGGTTAAAGACCTTGCCCATATTTGGGCTTATTGAGATATTTTGGTTCAGACATGACAAAAAAGAAATGGGGTTCTCATAAACCTTCACTTAATGAAGTTGGTCACAGAGAACCAAGTTCACATGAAGGGGAAGCAGAACATGCATGTTGTCCTTGAAGATTCCAGATTAGCTGAGGCCAAAAAAATTTTCTTTGCATTCTTTATATCATGAGCTAGAACTGAAATGCTAATTCAATGGATAACATTGTTAAGTTGTCACAGGTTAGGTATTATGAAGATCTAAAAACTGGGAAGCAGAGGAGGTAGATAGAGGAGGTCTAGTGTGATGAGTTAACCAGATGCAGAGGGAGAAAATGAAGCACTTATCATCAAATCACTTACTTTTGCTGAGACACTTGGCTGGGATTCAGTGCTGATGTTCCTGGGAGCTGTTTTGAGCAAGAGGTAATAGCATAAGCTATATAATAATAGATCTTTTAAAAAAATTCAGAGTGAAAACCTACTGGGAGAGGTTTTGGGAGGCTGCTATATTTGGAAAATAGTGACTGAAACTGTACTCAGTCCTTAGAGTGATAAGAGACTTCACATTTTTCACAACAGGATGCCCGCTGAATCAAAGGATTTGGGGCTACAAGATATGTGGAAAATTATGCTCATTGGAAACCGTCTATGCCTGATTACATGTGTTTAAAGTAAAGATGAAGTCAGTTATTGTGAATCTCACTTCTATTCCTGGACCTTCCACATATCTCAAATCCTTTCTTACCACAGATCATAAAATTTGGAAATTACATGCCCTCACAAACACCAGAACTTGCTGACATAACATTTTCCATTTAAAGGTGAAACCTAACTCTTGATTCTTTCTTGGTCCTCTACATTCCTGACCACTTTATATTTGAAATCATTTTCGACTTAGACTTACTGCTGTTTTATATCCAGATGTATTTCTTCTACATTGCATTGTTTGACAGTAACAATACTATCACAACAATTAGGAACATTTGCAGTGTTAGTGAAATGCATCAGTCATGGACAGACTTACCAACAGATCTACTAAATTGATTGGTAGGGTTGATAGGGTTCATTCCCACTAGCAGAGAAAACAGCCAGTTCAGTTAAGGCCTGGATGTAAGTTATGAACTTTAAACCTGTTGTTATACCTAGAGAAAAGTATTCCTCTCACTCCGACAGACACTAATGGGGCATTGACTGATCTTTGAACTAGTTTATGTACTGGAAGACGTGATGCTCTTTCTTCTTCACCCATCAACTCAGATCACATCACAATGTAATAAAGAGCAAGCATACCTGCTTCTGCCAGAAAAGGAAGTCTATAGGAAAAGACATTTAGAAACAAGTACAGAAATGCGCCTGGTATATTAGAAGAAAAATGAACTAAGACAAAAATTTTTTGACAGACACTGGTCTGGGGATATGCTGAATGGAACTCCTTCATGTTATGGCTACCTAAAAGGTTATTTGCCTACTGTCTTGATTTATGAGAGACACTTCTTGATAAATGTGTAAGTAGGTAAACAGCATGCACACAATATTCGGGATTCACAAATGCCAAGAGAGGCTAAAAGACAAAATCCTATACTCTTTAACCATCAGAAGTTCTGAGTGTACTTGTAAGCCTCTTGAAAGGTCAATGGACTTGATTTTTTTTTCAGCCTGAAGGGAATATAAATTCCATGGGGTAGGTTTGTCTGCTTCTTGCACACTGCCAATTACTTAAAACTGCTGGAATCACAAACATGAACATCAAACTATGAATATGATTTCTATTAACTGAAAGTGTGCTTTTTTGTTGTTGCTTTTTTTTGTTTGTTTGCTTGTTTATTTTTATAACTAGAAAGTGTGTAATAATTATAAGCTAATATAAGATAATTAGGAATAAGGAATTGGGAATTAAAGGTTATAGGAAGAGCTAAAGACAAAAAAAGTTCAGCTCAAGATCCAAACTTTAAGCGCCTCAAGAGAGAAAAGTAGTTTCCAATTATGATTTAAGTTTCTCTTGTTATTAAATGTGTAAATTTTCAAGATTACTATCCTGTCATTTATACTATTCTCATTAAGTATGATGCTTGAATAACTGAAAATCTAACTGAAAAACTGACTATAATGCTGTAAATAAGTTAAGCAAGCAAGTAAACAGAACTTAGTTATCCTCTGTGGCTTGTGGATAAACTGGCATTAGATATTAGGAAAAAAAAAAAAATTAAAAAAAAAAAAAAAAAACATGCTTTGACAACATAAAACATGTAATAAATTTAGATTTAAATAAAATATTTTATAGTAATTTCACCAGAATTATAAAGGTTATTTTATTGGCAAGCTTAATACTAAGAGACACGCAGAAATGATTCCCAAAAATTTAAAACAGGATAGGAATTATAATGTTAGATCTATTTGAGAGTATAGGATTATACAAGATTGTTTTGGAAAGGCTGAAATTTCTGTTCTATGAGTATAAAGGAAATTTAAAATAGATAAAATAATGGGCAGCATTTAGGTTTTTGTTTCATCTAGTAAAAAGGAGCACTTTGAGCAGCATAGTTTTATTTTGCACAAAACAAGACCCAAGTTTAACCATGATTTCAAATATTCTACCCCAAAGACCCATTTGCTTTTAACACTGACGTCCAGCCCAGAGCTCCAGCATCTTTGGCATTCTGGGGAAAGTTCTTATGCTCTTGAGAGAGCTACCTACTCTCTACTTTCCTATTCAAAAGTACCAGCCTGTATCTTTCATTTCTGTAGAGATGCCCCCCCTACCATATCAACAGGGACAAGCCATATTATCAAGAGCTGCATGAAATATCTGATGGCCTTTGAGCGTGCCTGTTTTGTTGTGCAAAGTCACCTTTTATTTCTTCTTTTACTCAGCCTTTAACCTAGGCATCTCTGATTGTATTTGACCTACTGATCTGGCAAACACTCTTTCTGATCAATTTAATCTACTCTCACAGCTGAAAAGAATTATAATCTAAAACAGTCTAGTAGCCAGCCTCACCTTAACAAAATTGTTTTCTGAAATACTGGCTATTTATTATGGACCATTTTTGTTTGTTTGTTTTAATCTCCTGGCAAAATGGTTAAAATTTATGAGCTACTTCTCAATTTAAAATTATTTCAAGTCTGAGTTCTAAGTAAAAAATCTACTTGATCAGCTTTTATATATTTGATATTTCTATACTTTCTGCTGAGCATCTTTGCTTCTCTATCATTCAGCAAACTTTGAACTGCCTTTCTTATTGTAATTCTACTTAAACTCCTTGGTAATGTATGTGCATTGTTCTTAAACTCTTTGTAAGCCTTTTATCTGTTGAGGATTGACTATACCTATTGTCTGTGTAGTATTTATGTACTTCTGGTTGTTTTAGATACATTATAACAACAAATTATTCACTTGCAAAGAAAGCTTAATATAAATATTGCTATAAATATTTTTGGGTGTAGTGTATCGTTACATGCCTGGATTCTATCTAGTTCTGTTTAAAAGAATGAATAGAAATCATATCTAATGCTTCCCTGTGACATAAGCCTGAGGACAGTATGGTAAAATATATCTGTCGTTTGCAGCAGAATGTTTGTCCTCACTTGGAGTGCTGGTCTGATAAGGCAGGCTTAAATAATCACTTCCCCTTGTCTGCTTTTAATTAAAGTGGCAGTAAGTAAACACTGACTAGAAATCGATCAGAATCAATGGCCTTATGGCAAAGTGGCAGAGAAAAATCTAGTGTGTCAGTCGAGATCAGGGAAAGAGATGGTTTTCAGGCTGTCGTGTGGCCTGTGCTGGGGCTGTAGGAATTCGAATCCTGCAACACTAACAGAAAAGGGAAAAAGACCCCGACTCAGCACAAGTGAGTTGAACTGATAACAGCAAAAAGAATCTGCCTGCCTCTTTTTACCCTAGTAGCCTTTCAAAGGAAGAAAGAGTAGTGGAAAATGTTTGGATACCCGCTGTCTGATTTGCAGCTCTACAGCCACTGGCACAAGGCTGTAGGCTTTGTTTTCTCAATATAAATTTCAGCTAAATAGAGCAGGTGTATGCCACCATACATCCAGCTGTCTTGCTGCCCAGTCATTTAACTTTTTTTTTCCCCTGTATCTGTCTGCACAGTCATGCCTTAACTCTGTGCTTATATGTTCCTTTTCTCTAGTGAGTGCTCAACAACCATCAAGCAAATAATAAAATTATCCTCAAACAGCGTCACATGTTCCTGACTGTTGTACTGAAATAATCCTGGCCTCAGAAAAGATTAGGTGACTGGGTCAAAGAGTTTGCTCAGAGATGGTTCTTCCACCTGAATTTATTTCTTTGCTCCAGCCCCAGGACTCCCCTCCCCCAGGACCGTTACTCAAACATTTCTTCCTATCTCTTTCTCTGCCCAGACATGAGACAGCCTATCTGTTTCTGAAGTAGAATATCATATTTGTCTTAAAGATAAATGAAGGTACATTTAAATTCTACTGATTTGATTTTACTTCTTATCAAGGTACTTTCTTCTTCCCTAAAAAAAATGGTTGGATTTTATTTTCATTTTTAATGCTTTTAATGCTAAGGAAATTACACTTCCTGGTAACTAGTTTGTAATTTGTGATCATGCATGATTCTGATAGAGAAGGAATTTCATTACAGGTACGGTAAAAAAAAAAAAAAAAAAAAAGAGAATGCCTGTACATTTGCATGTCCATGTGCAGGTAAATAAATAGTAAACCTCATTGATAACAGAGGCCATTATAATTTGAATAAGATTATATTCTCTCTAGGAGAGATAAAGGGTAATGAAAGACAATTCAAAGCTAGTTTGTTATTACTTCATCAAATACCTCAGCCTCAAGCTGATAAAATTCCCTTGTATAGCTCCCTTGAGACATTAACTGCAATGATGCTGCCAGCCATTTGTAGTGATCTCTAAAAACATTAATATCACTAGTTAAATGAGTTTGCGGTGTAGTATAACAGAGGGTAAAGCTAGAGGTGAAACTGCTACACAAGCTTTCATAAAATGACTACAAGTATGTTACTGGGCATGACAAAATAAATTATTTTCACAAGCGACAGGTATTCCAAAGAGACTTTAATAGAATTTAGCACAAGATAAGTCAAAAAATGTTTTGCAGAGTAACTTTCACTGTCCTCCATTTGAGTTTGAGTCAAATCTGTTCTTGTCTTTTCTTGGCATTTTGTTATGGTTCCTCATCTTTATTCATTGTAAGAATCTTTCCTTCTGTGGTCCAAAGCTTCTGAAAATTTGGGCAGGTATCCCCCTTATTTCCATAGCATTGTGCATGTTGCAAAATTAAGCATAGATGTTGGTCTTTGTATTGAGTACAGTGGTTTTCTGCTCTAAGATGGAGAATGGTTGCAATGGGCTCACATCATTCAGAGAACACAAAATAGACGAAGCATGCTGTAGTTTTGCATTGAGGACTTCAGAGGTAAACACGTTTAGATCCATATCCATGTTTAGATGTCATATTAGAGATCCACATGTTTTTGACTGTGTTAATGTCTCCCCTAGAAACAGGCAGCTCCATATAGAATTAGAAAGTTGATGGCACTGTCGGCTTGCAAAATAGCTTGTAAGTTAGAAAGTAGTTAATTCACATTTTCTGAACCAAGGAAGTGACAGGGAAAATAAGGCAAGTAGGACAGCTGTTTGTCTCATTTTAGATCAAAATTTTTGTACACTTAAAAAAAAAAAGGGGGGGGGGGGTTGGCTTGACAACAGACTTGTGTTAAAGTCTTTTTATTGTAAGCCTGGTATCTGAGACATTCTCATGTTGCATAATTCATTAACACTTGGAAAGAGGAGGCACAGAAGCAAAAAGTACTGTTGTCACAGTGTGTCACTTGACAGGCTGTGAGGGAATTTTACATTCTTTGGTAGAAATTCAGTCCCTTCCAGGAATACTGTGGAAAACCAAAGTAATTTTTTAAAGGGGTAAAATAGAGTGGGCTGAGGGGTGGCCTAAGGGATGCACTTATTTTCTCCCTCTCTCTCTCTTTTTAAAAATGGTTTTCAGAAGCTTGTTTTGGTAGATAAACCCATTGGTTACATGCTTGTATAGCAAACAAGGACTGCCCTGCTCTGACAGAAATAATGAGTTAGTACAATAACTGCCCCCCCCCCATGAAGACTCATACCGAGACTGCTGATCAGGATTTAGCCACTGGCTATGAATTTCAGTTACAAAAACCAAGAACATCTGAGTTAAAATCTGAGTATTTTGACTTCAAGCTTTATGTAAGAGGTCAGGTTTCCTTAAAAATAAAATAATAATATCTATGAAGGAACAAGGAAGTAAAGAAAATAAACAAAATTATATCTTTGCTAATTTAAAAACCAAATGAAGAAACAATTTACAAAGCTCACATGAGGAATCTGTTAGATTGTCCTCAAGAAATGCTATGTAACCTTTATTTGGTATTACTTTTTTAAGACTTACATTGTCCAGTTTACTACCTAGTGTATTTCTGAAATATTTTAATAATATCTGAAATAAAGTGTGCATAGTGAGCACAAATGGTAAAAAGTACTATTGAGTTTTATTCATAAACTAGGTAAGACAGTTTTTTCTCTCCTCTTCTTTCCACCTCTGATACCTAAGACTATCAGTAAAATAAGTCATACAGTGCTTAAATTGCCTTCCAAATAAAAATTCTTAGTGGAATCATGAGGCTTTCTCCAGAATAAGGTCAAGAAGAATGTGAATGAATACAAATGTTAACATGAATATTCATTGTTAGTATTTAACACAATAAGTTATTTTCCCCACAGGAAGAGACACTGCAAATATTTAAGACTATTTTGTGTGTTTGATTTTAAGTATTAACCTGACCATGGTATCAACCAGGAAGAAAACCGTGGCCTCCGCATCTCGTGCGGCATCTCCAGCCACGGTCACCAGTGTGGCTACTCAGACGGAGGGCTCGGGGAAACACGCAGCCGTCCAGGTCCTGGGCTGCAGAGTGTGCCCCAGCCTTCTGTCGGTCTCCGACAGCAGTGGAGGGTATGCCTGTGGGAGGTGTGCCCAGGTTGAAGAACTGCTCAGCCAGGTAGCGGAGCTCCGGGAGGAGGTGAACAGGCTCAGGATCATCAGGGAATCAGAGATGGAAATTGACTGGTGGAGGTGCACTCTACCCTCTCTGAGGCAGGCTCACGAGCCTGCCACAGCACAGGCGTCTCCTGTTATTC
Source organism: Oxyura jamaicensis (assembly GCF_011077185.1). Taxonomy (NCBI): domain Eukaryota; kingdom Metazoa; phylum Chordata; class Aves; order Anseriformes; family Anatidae; genus Oxyura; species Oxyura jamaicensis. Next base: position 66,547,136 of record NC_048893.1, on the reverse strand, counting down.
AGAAGACGGAGGTTCCCTCCTCCTGCCAGGCAGAGGGAGGAGACCTAGATCAAGGGGGGGAATGGAGGCAGGTGCCTATTCGGGGTGGTAGGCGAGCCCTCTCTCTGCCCAGCTCACCTTCTCATCTACCCTTAAATAATCGATATGAAGGACTAGAACAAGACAATCTGAATGACATAGTAGATAAAAACCCGTCCCAGTTGGAGGGGGCGCCTAAGACAAGGCGACCTACACATCGCATTGCCACATCATCCTTCAAAAAAGAAAGAAGGGCTATTGTTATGGGGGGCTCCCTTCTGAAAGGGACAGAGGGACCGATATGCCGACCGGACCCAACCTGCAGAGAAGTCTGTTGCCTCCCTGGGGCTCGGGTGAGAGACTTTGCCACAAAAGTCAAGCGCCTGGTACGGCCCACTGACTACTACCCGCTACTGGTCTTTCAGGCTGGTAGCGATGAAGTAGCAACGAGAAGTCCGAAGGCGATCAAAAGAGACTTTAGGGATTTGGGGCGACTACTTAGAGGATCAGGGGCGCAGGTTGTGTTTGCCTCTGTCCTTCCGATAGGGGGGATCGAAGCTGAAAGGCGTGCTGTTCACCTAAACTCGTGGCTTCGAAACTGGTGTGACCGGCAGAATTTTGGGTTCTTTGATCACGGGAAGGTCTATGCTACACCGGGCCTGATGGCACCGGATGGGATGCGCCTCTCTCAGAGAGGGGTAAGGATCTTTGGTCAGGAGTTGGCAGGGCTGATAGATAGGGCTTTAAACTAGAGTCGAAGGGGGAAGGGGCTAAAACCAGGCACGCCGGTGAAGACCTAAGGGATGGTACGCTAGAATCAGAGGGGCTGTGTGCTAGTGAGGTCCTTCGGTCAGATCCACAAGGTGCTGAGTGTAAGGAGACGCACCTGAAGTGCTTCTACACGAACGCACGCAGCATGAGGAATAAAATGGATGAGCTAGAAGTCCTGGCCCAGTCCCGCAACTACGACATCATCGGCATAAGCGAAACCTGGTGGGATGAGTCCTGTGACTGGGGTGTTGCGATAGATGGTTACAGGCTCTTCAGGAGGGACAGGCAGGGTAGGCGAGGTGGTGGGGTGGCGATGTATGTGAAGCAGGGGCTGGACTGTGTGGAACTTCAGGTCGGCAATGGCAAAGTTGAGACCCTCTGGGTAAGGATCAAGGGACGAACGAATAAAGGGGATGTTGTTGTGGGAGTCTATTACAGACCGCCTGGCCAGGACGATAGCGCCGA